>NW_022196891.1:77458502-77461505 GCF_008632895.1 Mastomys coucha | reverse complement strand
AGTGAGTTCCAGGACAGCCAGGGCTACACAGAGAAACCCTGTCTCGAAAAAACAAACAAACAAACAAGAAGAAAAAGAAAAGAAAAGGATCCTGGAAACAATCCCCAATGTATTAGGCAGCTTCCTGTCACTGCTACAAAATGCTGGACACAAGCAACATACGAGGAGGAGGAGAGATTTCTTTTAGGGGACAGTTTCAGTTGTCTACAACCGTGTTGCTCCCGCCTGTGGTGAGGCAGTACCTCATGAGGGCAGTACCTCATGAGGACCATTCACTTCAGGCCTTCACAGTCCTCGAGGGCATAGCCCAGAGATGTAACTTCCTCCCAACAGGCCCCACCCGCATGGTTCCATACCCCCCTCTCCTATAGCTCCATGACTGAGCCCTCATCCAATACAAGGACCTTTAGGGAACATTTGGATATGGAGCATTCCATGTCCAAACAATAGCAGCTGCCTGGAGAAGGACTGTGTCTAGCTTCCACAAAACCCTCTTCTCTGTTTTACACTTGATCTTTTTTGGTTTTCTGAGACAGGGTTTCTCTGTATAGCCTGGAACTTACTCTGTAGACCAGGCTGGCCTCGAACTCAGAAATCCGCCTGCTTCTGCCTTGCAAGTGCGGTAGTGCAAAGGCATGCGCTATCACTGCCCAGCTTGGTTTTTTTAAATTTATTTATTATTATGAATAAGCACACTATAGCTGTCTTCAGAGGTCCTAGAAGAGAGTGTCATCATATCTCATTACAGGTGGTTGCGAGCCACCATGTGGCTGCTGGGATTTGAACTCAGAACCTTCAGAAGAGCAGTTGGTGCTCTTCTGCTGCCATCTCGCCAGCCTTACCCTTGATCTTCACTCCTCCCCCCCACCCCACCTCCAAAATCTGGTGCCTCGGGCTTTCTGTGGGGCAGATCAGCTTTCTGCTCCTGTGGAGCCTTCTCTCTAAACACTAAAGCCCGTGTCACCATCTGCTTGCTGTCTCCCAGACTTGGTTGAAACCTGTCTATAATTATTTCCTTTTATAGTCTCCTAGATTTAGAGTTTATATTGAAAAAAAAAAGAAGAAAGAAAAAAAGAAAGAAAAGAAAATGCATCTGCTTTCCTGTTAGTGGGATTTTAGGTGAAACGCTAAACAAAGGTAGGCTGTCTGTGTGTGGCGGGGAGCAGCCTCTCTCCTGACAGCTCCTGACGTTCTCAGGGAAGACTGAACACTGGTACCACGCCTTTGCAGCATGTCGGCTGGTGTCCCGTCTTTGGAGTCTCATGCTGGGAAGTCAGAACCAGTAAGAAATGAGTGATCACCTCTGGCTCCACCTGGGGACACTATGACACTGGAAACCTATGTCTGTGACGACAACTTCTAGGGTGTCATTTGTTTTAGGTGCTAACCTGTTCGGTCATGTCCTGGCTTGGACGCGGTAGGGCCCAGAGAAGCGGATAGCAGAAGCTGGCCTGGATGTAGGGATTCTGGCTGCACGTATCAGAGGCGGTTGGGAGAATGGAGACAAGTGAGCCTCGGGCACAGAGCTGTGGGTGGGGGCGGAGGTCCCAAGGGATGGCACAGGGTGCCGGGGGTCTGTACCTATGGCAACAGCTAGAGTCAGTGGTTTGGGCTGATAGCCTTGTGATGTCCCAGGCCTGAGGAGTCAGGACAGGGTTGCATTTTCAATCCCTTCTTGAGCCTCATGAATCTACCCAGTTAATTGGCTTGGGGGAGAGGGGAGGCGGGGCGGGGTGTGGATCTGGAGAATAAGAGGAAATGTTCACACCACCCAGAGAGGGCTGGTGTAGACCATCTTCTGCATCCAAAGTTCCAAACCCAAACCTACTTCTTGCTGGTGCTCAGGCTCTGAGAGAACTCAGAGAGAGGGGGAAAAAAGCCACAGACACAGAGAGGTCAGAATGTAAATGCAGAACTAGAAATAGCCACAGTTAACGAAGTCTAAAGGGAGATTCGGGAATTGCCTGTAGGACAGATCTGGGTAGGAACAGAGACAGACACAGATATCTAGACAGCAGCAGAGTATCTGTGGGCAAAGTCACCCTGAAAATAGCTGCCACCCAGGCAGACCACTTTGCAGGTCCTTCAGCAGCCATGCAAGCGAGGCATGTGCAGAGAAGGTGCTACCCACCCGTTCTGTCATTTTTCCCCCTAAGGGACAGGGCACGGGGTCACCATACACCCTAGGTTTCCTCCATCCCTTGTCCCCCATCTGTGAGTTGCAAAATCGCTTGATTCAATGTGCTAGGTGGTCTGTCTCGTGGGACCTGCCCAGACAGTAGAAACAGCTCAAGATGCGGTGGGCTGATGTGGGAAGTGGTACCTAGCAGGCAGGATATGCTTCTTGCCACATGTGCTTCGTTGAAGAACCCAAGAAGGTCTGAGAGGATTGGGGAAGGTGTCTCTCTGCCGCCCCCCACCCCCAGGAAGTGATGCTGAGGTTGAAGCTGAAGGAGAGCGGAAGAGAGCAGAGCTCCTAGCAGGCGAGGTAGGGGTGATGGCAGGGACGCTGTGGTCAGGAATGCTGTGAACTGAATAGTGACAGGAACAGGAAGCTGGAAGTGAGGCCAGGAGCCTCCCTAGCCACTCGCTAGATGTCTGCTGGACATCTGAGCATCTCCAGCTTGGTCTCTGAGCATGTAGACCTGCACCCTGTTCCTCTGTACAACATTCCCAGGGTACTGCGTCCTCCATACCCCCTTGAGTGATTGGGAGCAGCGATGGGTCCCAAGATTACATTGATTCTTTCTCATCATCATGTCACTGTTGGGACAAACAGCTGAGGTGCATATTTGACACAGCAAAGTGAACCTGGCCTCCAGGTTCTCCCAGCATCCTTTAGTCCCTACCTGACAGGGCATACCCTGCCCTCTGCTCTGAGTTTTTCAGCAGAGGAGCTGGGCTTTCCCTCCCACAAGGAGCTCTTCCCTATATAAAACAGACATTTTGGTCTCCACTCCTCTCCTCTCTCTCTCTCCTTCCCTCCCTGGGTTCCCCCCCCCC
>NW_022196891.1:77456586-77458096 GCF_008632895.1 Mastomys coucha | reverse complement strand
TCAAACTCAGAAATCCACCTGCCTCTGCCTCCCAAGTGCTGGGATTAAAGGCGTGCACCATCACCGCCGGGCCTTACCTACCTCTATGTATTTTAATCTGGCTTGAATTGGCTCATTTCACTGGAGGAAAATAACTTCCCAATAGCCTGCTCTGATTTCACCGAAGTCTTGGCCATAGACCTTGGGACCCAAGCCATAACTCAGAAGCCCCTTCAGCAGGGTAAGTAGCCCTTAAAATCTCAGGGTAGGGTAGGGTAGGGTAGCCGGAAACTCATGGTATAGACCCCTTTAGCTTTCTGTAGTGGGATGGAATTCTGGTCTGACCTCTGCTGAGCTCAAGGGTGATGCTGACAGAACCTGGCCCTGACCCAGCCTACTTTCACGTACTCTCCCTTGGGCTGATGGCCTAGAACTAAATCCCACCAGAACACCCCGGAGGTCATCTCGAGGAGGAGAAAGCTCAAAGAGAAATCAGGAAAGGATGCTGTCCCTGGGCTTGCTGGGTGGTTCAGAACATCCTGCTTTTCTATAACCAGACCTACTCTGTTATTTCCTTTGATTAAGGTTCTGTTTTCCCTCAGCCCACTGGATCCATCTTCAGTTATTTAATTCTAACTGTAATAAAAAAAAAATTCCATTGAACTGCTCAGGAATGCAATATGAGGCTGCCAAGCAAATGACAGGCCTGGGAGGGTGGGATGGAGCGGAGGAGCCCACGGGGCTTTGTCATTTCCTTGTGCTCCTGCACTTATACGTGAGCACGCCTGACTCAGGATGAGGCCTCAGAGACACACTTAGCATATGCCAGGGTCTTTGGGAAACAGAAGGAGAGATGCATGCTGGCCTTGGTAGTAGGGGTCGTCTCTTTTAATCATGGTTAACTTTACTTCTGTGGGTGTGCTAGGTCCGGAGACTCCGCCCACCTGTGTTGTAGAGGCTACTGGCCGCATTCCAGTGTCACAGAAGACGGCCTGAGGCTATTTTTGTGTTAGACTGAAGCCAAATGTTCTGATCACCCCATCAACCCAGACCTCCAACCTCACTGTTCAAACTGTTCTTATTTGCAGTTTTGGGGTATATAGGGGTGGCTAGGGCAGGTTCTTACCATATTGGAACTCCTTCCTCTGTCTCAGCCTTCTGAGCGGAGGCCCCCAGGTTCACACCATTGGTCCCTGTTCCAGTTTCTATCTTTTAGCTTCATTTCCCTCCCTCTGATCTGGCCCCAGCCCCAGTCAGCTCTGATGCCTGAGTTTGGATTCCCTCTAGCCTCCCTAGAATGATCCTCTGGACCAGCTAGCTCATCCTGGTTGCTGAGGTGGCTGGAAGGTAGATGGCTTCCCAGTTCCAGGACAACCCCCTACTTTGGAGGTTTTTAAGTACGCTTTACAGTCAAACACAAACACATTTTACCCTACATAAGCGTGTACATATCAGCCGGCGGTAGTGGCTCATGCCTTTAATCCCAGCACTTGGGAGGCAGAGGCAGGTGGATTTCTGAGTTTGAGGCCAG
>NW_022196891.1:77454576-77455274 GCF_008632895.1 Mastomys coucha | reverse complement strand
GTGGAAAAACACAAACGGCTCCCCTGGATCTTATTAAAATAGGATCCGGGCCTTTCCATTGATGGGTCCAAACATCCTTCCATTTTACCATCTCCTTTGGCCTGTCAGGTTCTGAGCAATGACGATTGGTAGCCGTATGCCCGTCATCATCCAAATTTAAAAAATTAAGAGTAAAGAGTGCTATAGAGATGGTTACTCTTGGCACCGAGGGCAAAGCCTCCTCAATACCCCCTTTTTGTTTTGTTAAATATGACTTGAGCTTACGGTGGGCTCGCTCTATGATGCCTTGTCCTTGAGGCAAGACCTTCCATTGATATCTTTTATCAGGCTCAAGATGATTAACAGCGGGCAGGGTGAATGCAAACCTTTGTCTATCCTGGAGGCACAGAGCGATGGAAAAAAAGCAATCCTTAATATCCAATATCAAGATTCTCCATTGTTTAGGTGCCACAGACCGGGATTTCTCTGTATAGCCCTGGCTGTCCTGGAACTCACTCTGTAGCCCAGGATGGCCTCGAACTCAGAAATCTGCCTGCCTCTGCCTCCCAAGCGCTGGGACCAAAGGTGTGCGCCACCACTGCCCGGCCCTGCCTGGCAGGTACTGGGATTAAAGGCTTTTGACAAACAGAGTAGACACCAGTGTGTAAGGTCTGAGTGTATTTCTTTAAAAATGACATGAGGCTTTTACAATCATTGCA
>NW_022196891.1:77435368-77453446 GCF_008632895.1 Mastomys coucha | reverse complement strand
GCTCACTCTGTCCTGCAGTTCTGAAACCTACCAGCTGTTGTAAGGTTCTCCCGGCGTCCCGGGTTTCTGCACCAGCTGGAGCCCGCGCAGTTGTCTCGCCAGGAAGAAGACACGTGGACACACTAGGTTCCTTCTGCAGCGACGACATTTACTGCCCTCTCCCAGAGGGAAAAAGAGGTCGAGCCCAAAATCCGCACTGCTTATATACACCACAGTGTGGCGTGTCTGCCCATGATTGGCTGTCCACTCATTACCCTACGTAATGCCCCAGAATGAGCCGTGACGTGGCGTCTTTTCACTCTAGGCACATGCGCAAACAGTTGTTTACTCTACAGCGGAAGTAGGCGCCATCTTGTCATGGCGAATGCCTCTCCCCTTCACGGCTCCCCACAATAAGGGATGAGGCTCAATTAGTAGAATGCTTGCCTAGTGTGTGGGCTAATTTATGTCAACCTGACACAAGCTAGAGACTTTTAAGAAGAGGAAACCTCAGCCGAGAAAAGGCTCCCACCACATTGACCTGTGGTGCATTTTCTTGATTGATGATTGATGTGGATGGACCCAGCTCACTGTGGGTGAGCCAGTCCTTGACTGCTGGTCCTGGGTGGTGTAAGAAAGCCACCAGGTCAAGTTGATAAGCCATAGGATCCCAACCTTACTCAGCTGAGTCCAAGTATAGGTTCTCACCAGAGTCAGGTCAAGGGGCTGGCCTCATCTGGGCCCCAGTTGCTTCTTTTAGTCTAGAATTTTCTACAAGAGGTTTATATCCATAGAATTATACAAATAAACATCATCCTGCTCTGCCCAGAGATAGAACAAGGCCTCATCAGGCTACAGTGTAGCAGATTCACCGGTTTTGTGCTACAGTGTAGCAGCGGTCCCAACTGAACCTGCCAATCATCTTTGGGATGGAAAATCAGATCTAGGCTGTCGAGGTGGATTGTGGGTAAAAGCTCATAGTGTTCTTGCAGAGGACCCAAGTTCACTCCCTGGCACCATGCCAGGTGACTCACAACCATCTCTAATTCCAAATCCAGGGGCCATGATGTCCTCTCTGGCCACTGCCTTTGACTTTCACCTCTGGCTTCTGTGAGCACCTATACTCATAGACATACTAACCCCTGCCCCACCAACCCACCACACACACACACACACACACACACACACACACACACACACACACACTTTTTTTTTGTTTTGTTTTGTTTTGTTTTTTTCGAGACAGGGTTTCTCTGTGTAACCTTGGCTGTCCTAGAACTCACTCTGTAGACCAGGCTGGCCTCGAACTCAGAAATCCACCTGCCTGTTCCTTCCAAGTGCTGGGGTTTAAAGGCGTGCACCACTGCTGCCCGGCCATACTTTTTAAAAATAATAAAAACAGAAAGAAAGTCAGATCTGAATTCTAGAGCTACCTGACTTGAGGGTCCCCAGGAGGCCTACCATTAGGGGCGGGTCTAGGTGCTGACCCTCAGGCTCTAGGTCCTGCCCTTAAGAGGGACAGAAGAAGAAGAGGAGAATTCTATGTTGGTCAAAAACTCAAGCTCTGGGTCTGCGTGGTTCTGAGTGAGACACCCAGTTTTGTTACAGCATGGTATGGCTTTGGGAATGTTGCATGGCTTTTTTAAAGGCTGTTTTTCTCATCTGAAATATGGAGTTAGTCATGTTTCTTTCTCTGGAGGCCCCTACGGGTTCAAGTGCAAAAAGCTTAGTAGATAAGAAGTGTTTGCTTAATGGGTGCCCTAGACTATTGTCATTAAGATTCACTCGGGTGGCTCAAGATGGCCACTTTTCCCTACACAACCCGTCCATACCTATATTCAGCTTCAATATGTTCTTGAACCTGACTCTAGTTTCTCCTTGGACCTGACCACATGCCCATGTACTGCTAGGCAGGGGACATCGGAGAGGAACTCCCTAGCTATAGAGTATGCTTAAAGGTACATATGTAAGGGACTTGATTGATACCTCCTTCTTCTCAAATACCGTCTCTTTGCTTATCTCACTCAGAGCATCCCTAGCTATAACGGTCTCTTTCCCTGCATTTCCCAGGGGAGCTGAGCTTGGACCACACTATGGTCCATGCCCATGTGAAGACTAGGGCCTGGGCTTGCGCTTGCCCAGCATACGTAAAGCCCTGGGTTCAGATCTCAGAAGGATGGGACCAGAGTCCCCTGATTCAGCATCCTTATTGTCCTATCCCGGGCCAGAGTCAGGCCTCCTAGTGAGGGTGACAGAGATGATCCTCCTAGGGATGGGGCAGGGTTATCCAGTGTGGACAGAGAGGATGGGTGCCCTCCCGCACACTGAGCATGGCTTGTTTCACAAGGCCTGGAGTGGAGGCTGTTCTCAGAGTCTTTCAACTGGAAGAGCTCTTACGGACTGCTAGTTAGTCCACCTTTCAGTGTATCCTCCTACCTCGTGGGAATTCACGTGTCACACCTCAGATCTCTTCATTCAAAAGCTGCCGTTCCTGGAAGAATGAAAAACAGAGACCTGTTTCCCATAGCCTTGTTTGTTCTTGGAATCTGCCTTAGTTAGTGGTTTTTGGTTTTTTGGTTTTTTTTGTTTTTTGTTTTGTTTTTTTTGGCTGTGAAGAAACACCATGACCAAGGCAACTTATAAAGAATATAATTTAATTGTGAGACTACAATTTCAGAAGGCTAGTCCATGAACATTATGGCAAGGAGCATGGTGGCAGGCAGGCGCCAGGCTGGAGCAGTGGCTGAGAGGTGACATCTGACTCACAATTGGTAGGCAGAAGAGAAACAGCCTGGTGTGAGCTTTTGAAACCTCCTCCAAAACAAAACTACGCCTCCTCCAACAAAGCCACGCCCTCATACAAAGCCACGCCCTCGCACAAAGCCACGCCCCCCAACAAAGCCACAACCCTAATTCCTCCAAGACCTTTAATAACTGGGGACCAAGCATTTAAACATAGGAGCTTCTATGGGCCATTCTTACTCAAGTCACCACAGGGACCCAGAGCTGTGGGCAAGAATAGCAGCGTCCTCACACCTCTGTAATGGAGATCATTGTGATTTTCTGGAATGAAGATTTGCAAAATAACTGGGGTATGTACTATGAAGAACCACCGCCACAGGTGAACCTGAGGCTCGACCACAGGCCACAGCTGCGCTGTCCGTGTGTCTCGTACCTGTTACCTGCCCACATGCAATGCCCTCAGTGTGGCGCACCAGCTGGAAGGTGCGGGAGATGGCGCAGCGCTCTCAGGCCATCTGTTTCTCACATTAAGAACGCAAAGAGGTGAGGCTACCACGCCCACTTGTCAACCGCTAAAGCTTAATTGGGCCAGAAATACTCTCCGGTTCCTGCTTCTGCAAGACAGATCTCAGCTGTCACCAAGCATCTGTGGCATCCGGAAGGGACGAGCAGAGCTCTGTGGGCTGGAAGCTTGGAGAACAGATGTCTCTTCTCTGTGCCAGTTATGCACAGAGGTTTGTTTTCTTTTGCCTGGACACTGTGCGTGACCATCACGTTCCAGGGCTCACTTTGCCTGCCTCTGGAAGCTTCCCTGAATGGCAGGCACCTCTCCTGCTCAGGGCGTTTTTTTTTTTTTTTTTTTTTTTTTTTTTTTTTTTGTTTTTTTTTGTTTCTCTGCTGTCATGGTCAAAAGTAATGGTCGGAATGAGCAGGAAGGAGAGTGGATGGAGGTGGGGGGGTGAGGGATGGGGAGGCAGCACACTTGTATGCAGGAGTGTGGAGAGGTGGCACTCTTATAGATTCCCTTGTTCGACAAATATTTATTGAGCACTTTCTATATCTAGTGGTGATCTGGACAAAGCCTGCATTTGTAGCTGAACAGAGAGACCCAGCCAAGCCAGCTTACATCATTGATAATATCTGACAGTGAAATAGGCTTTGGAGAAAAAAGAAGCCTATTTGGAGAGAGAGGGAGAGAGGGGAGGAAGGGTTTAATTTGGATGGGACAGTCAGTGTAGAAGAAGGGAACAGAAAGACCAACTTGCCTTGGGAACATTAAGGCTCTGCAGGACCAGCCCTGGAAAGGAGCAGGGACGTGTGCAGTCCTGGAGATGTCACAGAGAGTTGAGATGAGGAGCACCCAGAGGCAGGGAGTGGATGACCAGGTGTGTGGATGGCATCGATCCCTAGGTAGCCCCGAATGGAAACTCAGGTTCTGGCTTTAAGGTTCCCAGAGAACAGAGGATGGTCAGCAGAGGACATGGATGAGCCTGAGCCCCAGAGGGCAAGTGTGTAGGCTCGGTGCAAGGGGCCTCCCTGAACCAGAAGCATGCATCTCCTCACAGGCACATGAATTGCTTTCCTTGCTCATGACATGCTCACATGGGGCAATGGGGCAGAGGCAAGTTCTGGTGGGAACTGCCCATGTCTCCAAGGGTCTTGATTAGTGGTCCCAGAGCTGGCTGGATTGATCCTCAAGGCAATCACTTCCCCAAAACCTCTCCTTACAGAGACTTTAAAAATAGCCCAGTTACTGCCAAATTGAGACTCCTCCTAGACTCAGAGCAGGATGAGTGAGCCCCAGGCCTGTAGGTCACCAGGTGAATGGCAATTCTGTTCCTGTCCTTGATCAAGGAGACCAAAAAGTCAACCGTGGACATGAAAAGGTGTTTGCTGATTTTCCTGGTCTCACTGAAGACAGCCCATTCTTAATCCTGTGTCGTCTCCCTTTTCTCCCGGTGCCCAATCTTAGCACTTCAGAAGCCCAGTGGAAGGCCAATGAAGGCACTTGGAGGTTTTCAGGAGACCCCAAGGTGGTCCTAAGCATTATCTCTAGTGGGCTTTCCTGGTGCTTCCAAGGTTTGTGGTACTGTCACAGTGACCCTTCTGTCCCCTCAAAGAGGATGCCGTTGACCATTTCAGGTGGTGGTGGTGTGTGTGTGTGTGTGTGTGTGTATGTAGAATGAACAGAAGCTGGATAGAGGAAACCAGATCTTGGGTTTTCTTCCCCCACAGACAGCTCCCTTGGCACTTAGGAAGGAAGCAATGAATAGCCCCTGAGCCCAGCCCACAGGCTTGCTGACAAGGTTGCCAGCCAGGCACAGAGAAGCAGGCGCCTGTGTGAAGCCCCAAGTCAGATCAGCTTGTGGAAGAGAGTGTGAAGCTGGACACTGCTTTCACTTATCTCAGCCCCACGATAGACTCATAGACGCAGGGTATGTGTATGTGTGGCCCGAGGAAGCTTTTCCTATCCTTGAGGGAGATTTAGAGACTTCCGGCAAAGGCCGGGAAGATCTTTTGGTATGGAGAGAGTGCAGAGAGAAGCAGAATGCTCTTCAGTGTAGTTTAAAGAGCGATATGTTGGGAGTGGAAGAAAGGGAAGGTTGGGGGGAGGAAAGAAGAGGGTGTGTGGGAAATGAACATCCCTTTTCTTCTGAACCCCTACCCCTGCACAGAGCACTTACCCCTGCATGGCACGCCCACCCCTGCACGGCGCACCCACCCCTACATCTGTCTGGATCTACACTGTCAGATACAGAAGAATGAGAACTGGGAGGGCAGCCAGGAGGGGGAAGGCCAAGGAGAGAATACATACTCACATTATGATCATGAATGCTTCAACAAGGGAGAACATTGGGGATCGTGGTTGGCAAACATGGGAACTCCTTGGGTTGGTCAGCTTTCTCTAGCATCAATGAACTAGCCTCAGCTAATCAACTTAACAAGAGGAATGGTTGATTCTCTTCATGTTTTCAGAAGTTTCAAGTTCATAGCTGACTGGCTTTCCTGCTTTGGGCCTTTGGCAAGGCAGTGCACCACTGTAATGGAGCTTTTTTTTTTTTTTCTAAATGTGTATGAGTACACTGTAGCTTGTATAGATGGCTGTGAACTATCATGTGTGTGGCTGTTGGGAATTGAACTCAGGACCTCTGCGGGCCCACTCGCTTTGGCCCCACTCACTCCAGCGTAAATACACTGTAGCTGTCTTCAGACACACCAGAAGAGGACTTCCGATCTCATTATGGGTGGTTGTGAGGCACCGTGTGGTTGCTGGGATCCGAACTCAGGACCTTCGGAAGAGCAGTCAGTGCTCTTACCCGCTGAGCCATCTCGCCAGCCCTGTAATGGAGCTCTTGATGGTATGAACTGCTCAGGAGAAAAAGAGAAACGAAGGAAGGAAGAAAGAAAGAGAGAGAGAAAGAAGGAAGGAAGGAAGGAAAGAAAGAAAGACAAAATGAAGCAAGTAAGAAAGGAAAGAATGGGAGTGAGGTGGTTTCACAATCTCTTTGAAGATTCGCTCCCCAATGACCTGAAGACCTCCCAAGTAGGCTCCGCCTCTTAAAGGTACCAACACCTCTTTAATCTAATTTGTTTTCCTGAGACAGGGTTTCTCTGTGTAGCCCTGGCCATCCTGGAACTCCCTCTGTACACCGGGGCTGGTTTCAAACTCAGAGATCCACCTGCCTCTGCCTCCCAAGTGCTGAGATTAAAGGCGGGCGCCACCACCGCCTGGCTAACACTGCTTACTCTAGCACTTACTCCTGAGATTAAGCCTTTCATGTACATGTGTTCAGGAACATTCCAGATCCAAACTACAGCAGTCCTGCCTGTGCTGGTGACTCTGCCAAGTACTGGGGAAGGGAGGGAAGTGTCTGTGGAGCGCCCAGGGGAGGGAGCTGGGCTCACGCTGTTTCCAGTGAGTCAGACAAGTGACAAGCTTCCAACTTGGCATGTGAGCTTCACCTTGAGAAGTAGTGGGCCTGTTTGTATTTTAATGTTTTGGTCTTCCCTTTTTAAAAACATGCATCTATTTTCCAACTGAAACCTGAAGGAAGGCTGGGGTTGGGTTTTCTTTTGGCTAGAAGGGATTGGATTCCACCATCTCCCCAGCTAGATGGCCCATGACCAAGACCTGTAGAAGCTGGGACAATCATTTCTGTCACTGCCTTCAGACTGAGTCATTAGTGGCCCTGGAGCTGAATGGAGAAAAGGAACTGTCTTATTTAGAATTACTGGGACTGTCATCTTGTAGCAAATTCTCCAAATTACTTCATCTTACAATATTGTCAGCACATGAAACAAGTCCAAACCAGTGTCTCATCCTTGCCCCACGAGGAGCAGTGAGCCAGCCTCCCCTCTGTAGCGGCCTTGAGGGCTATTCTGACTTTTTAAAATATGAGATAGTGTGTTACATGTGTCCAAAGCTGTAACAACAGATTGGAAGGGAACACAGACTGTGATCCCAATAAATACATACAGCAAATTGCTCCAATGCATACTCAATGATACAATTTTTATTTAAAAAAAACAACTGTGTAATAGAAAAGTTGATGTAAGTGACTAGATTCCTATAATTTAATCTTCGCTTTGAGTATTTCTCAGGCCTGTTGTGAGATTTGAAACTGATTGACCCTACCCTGGCTTAGGAGATGTCTAGGAAGTATAGCCTAGTTCTTGGAGGAACAGGGCTCCAGGGTCCTCTTTAAATCAAAAGCAGGAGATAGACCCTATTTTGTGACTGCCAGGCTCAGGGCCTAGCACCTTGATTTCTTGGACTGGGGACCAATGGGACTGGGAGGAGCTGGCCTGGAGCAAGATTGGGATTGAGGTGTGTCCAACCCCGGAAATCTCATCCTGAGATCAGTAGGAACCATTCCCCACTCTGCCCCAAATCTCTGCATATCTCCACACTTGTAGCCACACTTGTAGCCCGGTGCCCCGACCTTTGCCTCACTGGAGGAGGTCTTATAGCATGATAGCCAGGTTAAACTTCCTCGTCCCTTATAAGGTCATGTCCAGCAGTACCCGGAATTCCTACTTATGCAAATGAGGCATCCCCGGCACCCTGGCTCCAGTTGATGATGCACACTCATCTGGAGGACCCCCCTACTAACTACCCAAAGGTTTAAATAGCCGTTGTTCCCCCTAACTAAATGTCTGTCTTGCTGAAGCCTGTCTTCAGAAGAGTTTGTTTTCTGCTCACTCGCTGCCTGAGGTCTCATCACCCACTCCCACACCTACCCCCGGCCATCACCCCTAGCTGGTCCTGCCTTGCTTTCCCTCTCAGGCCCCCAGACATGATCACACTGTTAGGGGTTGGGGAACAGAGTGGGAACAACACTGATTTATAAATGGAGTCCTCATCGTGACCCGTGGAGTGTAAGTCCTGCTAGACAGAGGGACTTCCTCACTAGTGCATCAACTCTTATGTCCCTAACCATCCCTCCCTACTTGTGGTGGTTTGAATATGCTTGGACCACGGGAAGTAGAGTGAGTAGTGAGTAGTGAGTAAGTATGTAGAGAGTAGTGAACAAGTATGTAGAGAATAGTGAGTAAGTATGTAGGAGAGAGTAAGTAAGATGTAATAGATATAGATAGATATAGACAGAATTAGGGCTGGTGATGGGTTATGTAAGATTTAGGAGTAAGTATTTAGAATTGGGGCTGGCAATGGGATAGGAGAGAAGATGTAGATATAGAAGTAAGATGTAAGGATAGATGTAAGATATAGAATTAGGAAAAAGTATGTAACTAATAAGATGTAACTAATAAGATGTAAGTAGAAATAAGTAAGATGTAACAAGCAAGATTACAAGGATCCTGACTAAACTGCATGGAGAAGGGCTTAGTGTTTGCCTCCTTATTTCCGCTGGAGGGAAAGGCGGCTTACATTTGGTAGCTGTGGGCTTGTTGGAGGACGAGTAGGTAGGCCTTGAGGAACTCCTAGTGCTCAAGCTCCGCCCAGGGCCAGAGAAAGTCTCCTGCTGGCTGCCTGAAGAAGCCAGTCTCTCCTGGTTGCCTTCATATCAAGATGTAGTACTCTCGGCTCCTTCTCCAGCACCATGCCTGCCTGCACGCTGTCATGCTTCTTGCTGTGACAATAATGGACTGAACCCCTGAAACTGGAAGCCAGCGCCAATTAAATATTTGCCTTTATACTAGTTGCCTTGGTCATGGTGTCTCTTCATAGCAATAAAACCCTAAGATGGTCCTTATGACTACTGTCTTTGCTTGGTAGAACCCCGTATTTCTTCCCCAAGACTGTCTAAATGCTGCTCGATATTGGGGGTTGGGGTGGGTTCTGCCTCTTTTGAGAAGCCCCCGTACCTCCCCATACCTGAATCACTTACCTGTGAGCAGTTCTATCACCTTCAGCCTCTGGGATCTGTTTGCTTAGCTGGACTGTTGCTTGGGCTTAGCAGTGATGTGGTCCCTTTTCTGCCTGTGTTCTGGCACTGAGCTGGGAGCTGGCCCTCTTGGCTGGCACCTGACCTGATCTTTACTGACATCTTCTTGGAGCAGTGGGTGGCACCTGCCTTGCTCTGAGCCTCATCTCAGTCTTCTCATGCCAGTGATGGTGGTCATGGTAGCTATGAGAGCGACAGCTGTTGTGGTGATTATCACCTTGGGGGTTTGCCGCACCCCCTTGTTGCCTTTAGATATCTATTCAGACCACACTGTTCCCAAATGAAAGGCACAGAGATCTTTACACTCGATCTTAGCCAAAAGGCCGAGAAGCGATGAGATCTTTAGATTTATAATAAGCTCGGAAGCATTAGAGCTGGGCAGATATCAACCCTCTATGCTATTTTGACTACTTCCCTGTCAAAAATCCCCGAGATATTACTTGCCATATGTTTCACTTGGACTGCTCCCGCTCCATCAGGCCAGCCCTCACAGCCATGCATTCACAATCCACCTACACCATGGCTACCTCCCTTCTTCTCCCTTGCTCTCCTGGTCCCTGCCTGAGTCCCTGCCTGAGTCCCCAAGGCCCCCCTGGAACCTTCGTTCTACCTCCTTCTTTTCTCTCTCTCTTTTTAAAAAAGATTTATTTACCATATGTAAGTATGTATGTAAGGTAGCACTGTAGCTATCCTCAGACACCCCAGAAGAGGGCGTCAGATCTTGTTACGGATGATTGTAATCCATCACGTGGTTGCTGGGATTTGAACTCAAAGACCTTCGCAAAAACAGTCAGTGCTCTTAACCGCTGAGCCATCTCTCCAGCCCCCTCCTTCTCTTCTGTCCGGCCCAGGCTGTAGGCATCTTTATGAACCAATCAGGAATAAGTTGGGGCGCAAGGTTTACACAGCAAAAACTGGTGCACATGAGGATCTCCTCGTCAGGGGCAGCCAGATCATCGGGGCCAGTATGTAGTGTCTGGGTACCTAGCAGCACCAGACCAACCTCTTACAGATGGTAAGCATGGTGCTGATGCTGAGGATGATGGGTTAATGATGATGGCCGGGATAATGAGGATGGTGGGGTGGAGACAGTCATCTCTGCACCTGTACTACCTCTCTCTCTTTTTTTTTTTTTCCATGAGAAAGGGCTGCTAGTAGGGGACCTGCATATCAGCCAACAGGCCACATCTCTACCTCCACCGCTCTTGTTCTCTCTAGGTACCGTGGTTGCTCACGCATCTGTCTGTTGGAGTACTTCAAAACGAGTCTCATGTGTTATTTCAGTCACTCGTCCATGAGGCGTTGGGTCATTTTAAATGTTGCGTGCGTGGGTGTTTTGTTTGCCTATGTCTACTTGAGTGACGGGTGCTCATGGAAGTCAGACAGTGTCAGATCCCCTGAACTGGCATGGACGGAGGGTTCCACGCCACTGTGTGCGCGTGTGCGCTGGGAGTAGAGCCTAGGTCCTCTTGGAAAGCAGCCAGTGCTCTTAACCTCTAAGCCATCTCTCCTGCCCTTATTCTGAATTTATAATGAAGGTCAGGTGTGTGAGTGTGTATGTGCGTGTGTGTCTGTCTCCCTAAGCCATTATCATAATTGACATACATTTACTGAATTGTCTCTATATAATTATCTTCAGCTAATTATCTTTTACCAGTTGATTTTTCTAAATTAGGAACCAAACAAAGTTTGCCATTTATATGAACTTTCTCAAAACTCCTTTTTTTTTTACCTTACTCTGGAACAGCCTCTTTCCTCCGTCCTGCCTGTGATTTGTTAGGGAGTCTGAGTGATCTGT
The DNA here is from genome assembly GCF_008632895.1 of Mastomys coucha. Taxonomy (NCBI): domain Eukaryota; kingdom Metazoa; phylum Chordata; class Mammalia; order Rodentia; family Muridae; genus Mastomys; species Mastomys coucha. The sequence goes on along the minus strand of NW_022196891.1, from coordinate 77,442,520 downwards.
TGAGGACACGCAACATTCTGGACCGGCAAGCCTTAGCCTCCTTACATGTTAACTGTACTTGCTGTGAGCTCTCATAGAGGCCTAGGAGTTTGACTAGACTCAGGGTGGGGGCGGCACCAGGGCTGCACTCCCCACTCCCGAGGGTGTTTATCACCGACTCTGGCGCACGTTGACAGACTTGCCGTCACTTTCATTGCTGGTTCAGCCTTTTCTACAAAGCACCCTGGGTTTGGATCTGTCTCGTGCAAGAATAGTTCACAGAGCCCTTGCCCTTCCAACTGCCTCTCTGCTGGAGGCACACAGTGACAGTGACGCTTGCTCTCTTGTTCTGTCCGGCAGGCTTAGGGTCCGCCAGCCTGGTGGCTGCAGTAGCCCAGATCTATCACATGATTTCAATCACTCTCTTTCTTCTCATTTATTGTACGATTATCTTCTTCTTCTTGTTTTTTTTTTTCCTCGAGACAGGGTTTCTCTGTGGAGCTCTGGCTGTCCTGGAACTCACTCTGTAGGCCAGGCTGGCCTCGAACTCAGAAATCCACCTGCCTCTGCCTCCCAAGTGCTGGGATTAAAGGTGTGCGCCACCATCGCCCGGCTCTGGTTATCTTCTTGTGGAGATGTGTCTCCCTTCTTTTCCTCGTCTACTTTCAGAGGAGTTGCTACCGAAGCACTCTGCTTTCAGCACAACTTGGTCACACTGGATTTTCTTGCATTTGGGCAGGATATGATCTCCTATTAAAGTTGGTGGGGGGGGAAGGCTACAAGTTTCTACAAATATTTTAATTAAAATTTAAGATGGAAGGGTTTCTACTTAGCTTGGTTGAGCTTGTGCTTTTTTTTTTTGTTTTCATTGTTCAAAGGCTTGTTTTTTAAATGACTTTGATGTAGTTTTTTTGTCTACTCCACCATGTAACCTTCAGGGTTTCACAATAGCCGTGAATGTGGCCCCCAATGATGTGGTGATTAAGTGTAGCACAAGATCTCCACTTTACACACACCCCCACCAGGACTGGATTGTCACAGTTCTCTGTGTGAGCGTCCTCTGGAGCAGTTGTAGTTCCCACGTTGTTGTATGTTGTCAGGCACATTTCTTTTCACGTATTCTCCATGCTTCGGATGTGCATATTGCCTTGCCGATAATGTTTAAATAAATCTAGATTCAAAGTTTAAAATGATAAGCCAAGAGGCCCTTGGAGTTGCTTGGTTCTTACCTCTACCCCTTACATCTATTTCTTCTCCTTATGTAAGTGACATTTATTAGTACTTGATTTCCATTCATTAATCTTTAGAACTGGAACGAGTATGTATATATTCACATTCTCCCTCCTGCCTTGTAACTAACGTTGACACTGTTTCGTTGTTGCTCTTCCGAGGGAGACATGACGCTTCTTCCTCTTCCACTAGACCTGGTTTGCTTCTGATTGTTTTCATGAGGATAGTTTAACAGAAGTGACGTCATCTTGTTTCCAGGCCCTTGGCTTCCTCTTTGGTTCCTCCCTCTCCCTTGGGATTCAGGTTTCAGCTGTCAAGTGACAAACTGCCTGTCTGAGGCCTCTTCTTTACTTGCTCATGGCTATCTCCTTGAGTGCCCACCCCCTTGTACACGTGTTCCCCTAGAGTCTCTTCGTGGGGTTAGTTTCCTTATAAGCATGTCAGTGGATTGGATTAGGCCTCCTCTGGGGCCAAATTTTAACTTAATCATCCCGTTAAAATCTGTGTCTCCAAATTCAAGCCACATCTTGAAGTCCTACTGGTTGTGTATTTTACGTACGAGTTTCAGGGTTTACGTACACTTGTGACTAGCTGCAGTTCGCATGATTGCGTGTAGGATGTGTGCCCACACATAAGATCTGCCGATGATGCTGGAGCATACGTTTTTAATCTTAGGAAATGGGCTGCAAAGTAATAAGGATGAGATGGAGAAGAATCCAAGTAGTAAAACAAGACTTAGAAAGCAAGGTAGGGCCAGAGAGATGGACGGCTCTGCAGCCTGACAACCACACGTGCACTATGACCTGCACCTCCGTCCACATGAAATAATTAAATCAAGAGCATGGCCCCTCCCACCACTATACCCGTTCAAGTGAATGATTTTTAGAGAACATCTCACTCCTCTTTAGGCTGTGATTGGCATCTTGCTCGATAGGCTTCTACCCATATCTGATTAGCACGGGAAAAGTTGCAGGGTATTGGCTAGGGCACAGTGTTGGCCAGAGTATTAATATCAGCTGTGTCCTCGGCAAGCTCTGAGTAACTTGTCTCTTCTACAGCTTCAATACTTGTCCACACTCTCACTTTCAGAGCACTTTTCTTTCTTTCTTTCTTTCTTTCTTTCTTTCTTTCTTTCTTTCTTTCTTTCTTCTTTTTTTTTTTTCTTTTTCTTTTTTGGTTTTTCGAGACAGGGTTTCTCTGTATAGCCCTGGCTGTCCTGGAACTCACTCTGTAGACCAGGCTGGCCTTGAACTCAGAAATCCACCTGCCTCTGCCTCCCAAGTGCTGGGATTAAAGGCGTGCGCCACCACCGCCCGGCTCATTTCTTTCATAATGAAAGGAAAAGCCACACAGATTGTTTAGGCCTGGAACGGGTACTGCTCTTCTCCCCTTCATTTTGGGCCTGATGAAGGAGGCCAACACTTTGCTCCTGGGCAGGAAAGAGAGACTTAGAGTGTCACAAACTAAAGGTGGAGTGGTTGGCAAGGTGAGCATGCATCCAGACAGGAAGCCAAGCCCATGACAGAAACTTCTCTCAAAGGAACTAGCCCAGCTATCAACCTTGAGACAGAATGGCCTTGGGACTTCATGTGTGGCCACGGACAAGTGCACAAGGTGTCCTGGTTTGTTGTGGCATAAAGCAGTTCTAGCCCAGACGGGGAAGGGTTCCACTTTACTGCCAGATTGTACTGACCTCAACCCATCACGGTCAGCTTGGATGTCACCCTTGGGCCTGCCTGAAGTTCTCATGAGTCCATGGGAGACAGGTAGGTGAACAGGTAAGGATGTGTTATACAAGGAATTAGCTCATGTGGCTATGGAAGCTAAGAAATCCTACTGTGCGCAGCTAGCAAGCTGGGGACTCAGAAGAGTCTAAGACCAAAGGCAGAAGGCTGTGACAACTGGAAGACCGTCTGAGTTCTCTCTTACCTACCCCGCATCTTACCTGGCTTTAACTGCAACGGAAGGGAGGGCCCAGTCTATTTGACACACCCAAAATAATGTTAGCTACATACAAGGGCTCCCATAGCCCAGTCTAGTTGACATATAAAATTACCATCACGGTGGAGATTAGAAGGATCAGAAAGGCCGGACAGTGGTGGCGCACGCCTTTAATCTCAGCCCTTGGGAGGCAGAGGCAGGCTGATTTCCAAGTTTGAGGCCAGCCTGGTCTACAGAATGAGTTCCAGGATATCCAGGGCTACACAGAGAACCCTGTCTTGAAAAAACAACAACAACAACAAAAGAAGGATCAGAAAGAGAAAAAAAAAACCGAATTCTTTCTTCTTTTGTAACTAACTACCTTATCTCATGATCTATGTAACTAACTACTTTACCTCATGATCCTTGGGCCAGCTCTCAGAAATTCCTTGGGCCCCGTAAGACAGTCACCATATTTTTTTCAAAGGGGAGACTGGCTTGGCTTTGATGGTAGAAAGAGCCTTGCTAGTTAGCTGCTCAGGAGGAGCTGGGAGTCCCAGCTGGGATCAGGCAGTCTGTTTGACTCCAGCCCCAGCAGCCAGAAGATGAAAAGAAGGCGGTCAGAGGTGCCTGCAGGGAGGCACTGGGCCAGGTGCCTTCCTGCTATGGACACCACAGTCGGACACTGCTGGAAGGCTTCCTGAAGCCAGCACTCAGAATAGGGCTGAGGGAGAGTGAACAAGCAAGTCTAGGCCTCTGAAGCTGTCCCACCACCCAGCCTGAGACAAGGACAGTGGGTCAGCAGCAGTTTCCAGACTTCCTCAGCTACTTCCTCAGTAACAGTTTTCAGATCTCCCCATCCCCCACACTCTGGTAATGGAAAGTCTGTAGAGATGGGCCCAACAGATTAACATAGAGGTCGCCTACCCCGGAATTCCCCATGTGCTTTAAATCAGCCCTGCAAGCTCACTTGGTTGTCTCTCTATGCTGGTGATGGGAGACCCAAGCATGCTGGACTTCTGCAGAATAAATCACTCTTTGCGTTTACATACTATTTGAGTCCAGGGTGTTATTCCTCAGTGAATCATGGACCCTTACACTACCAGCTAAGCTACACGCCGCCCCTCCCCATTCCAGAAGCTCTATCAGATTGATTACAAACCCTCATTTACTCAGATGCCTGCAACTAATGATAGCCTTGGTCTAAGTTTTATTTTTATTTTGTGTTTAAGTGATTTGCCTGTGTGTGTATATATGTGCACCATTTGTGTGTTGTTTCCCCAGAAGCCAGACAAGGGCATCAGGACTTCTGGGCCTGGAGTAACAGACCATTGTGAGCCATCATGTTGGTGCTAGGTCGTCTGGAAGAGCAGCCAGTGCTCTTAAGTGCTGAGCCATTTCCCCAGCTCATGGTGTCAACTCTTCCTCTAGATATTCAGAATCATACATGTTGTGTGCACACATTTCTTGGATTTCTTGGTAAAAAAAAAAAAGAAAGAAATAAAAAGGACATGACTGCTCTAGGGATGGTGGTTCCGTGGGCCAGCCAGTCTGGGCCTCCCTCAACCCATGGGAGAAACAGGGTCCTAGTCAGGTTGATGAAGTGTAGGCGAAGAAATAATGGCAGACTCAACACAAGGAAGTACAGGATCTGAATGTATTTCTTAAACATGGCATCAGACTTTTACAGTCATTGCAAAAGAGAAATGAAAAATCTGGCAGCTCAGTAGTCGAGGTACATCTGAGGCCACCTGAAACACACTAGGTCTAAAACAGCAGCCATCTCCTCTGGACTGGTGCAGCACCCCTGGGCTCCGAGCATGCTCGGGCTGCATGGGCCTGGCCAGAGTCCAGGGGGGCTGCGGGTGTGCCAGCCAGGAGGGTAGAGGCTCCAATCTTGAATCTCCAGTCTCCAATCTCGAATCTAGAATGCTACACACTGTTTCACACATACACTCTGCTCAAGGTCTGGCCCATCCTTAGTAAAACACCCACTATGCTAATTTTCTGGGCTTGTAAAGACTTGTCTCTTTCTTGCTAATTCCTAGGAGTGGTTCAGCTGCAGTGACTGAGAATGAGGATTCTACTTGACCTTGCCCTGGGATAAGTCTCCCATTCTGTAAGCTTCAATGTCCTACCCACAATGCCGAAGGCATTAGTCTGGATGGGTAACATTTCAAGCCAGGGTTTGGCTAAGATGTTGGAACATTGGTAAAGGTCAGAGAGCAATGTCCAGTTTTGTCTAGCTGTTAATAAATCATATCTTGGTGGACACCTAGCACGTGAGTTTGCAAGGACATATCTGGGCTACCTCTGAGTTAGGGGATGCCACGACTGACTGAATACCCAGGAGGCACAAACTCCCTTTGAAGTCATAACGCCTCTTGTCTGCAATCAGGCTCTTACCCCTGATATTGCAGATGTAACTGGAGTAGATGAGTGGGCGTGGCATGGTGGAGGCGGTTTATTGTAGACAGGAGGAAGATCATAGGAAGGGGAAGAGACAGAGACGTCTGGGAGAGTCTGAAGTGGATAAGACCAACAGACTGACAAGGACACCAAGAGGCCAGAGGGGTAAAAAGGATCACACATCCAAAATGGCTGAATTCTATAGGGAAGAGCAGCTGGGGCAAGGTCAGCCCTGCCCCTGGGCTGAAGAGTTCAGGGTAAGGGACTGGTATGCTAGCCAGGAGGACCCTGTAACAGGTAGGGACTGAGGGATGCTGGGAAAACCTGATGGCCATGTCTGCTTTGATGTGTTAGTAGGCATCCCAGCTCTGAGACCTAATACTTCTTTCTGCCCAGGTTGTGAAGGGCTGATAGGGGTAGGCAGGTGTATAAACATGGGGAAGTTTTAAGGAATTACAGCAAACAAAACAGGTGTGGGAAAAATGGAGCTGGATAAACTTACCCAGATCCTTAAAAAGAAAAAGAAAAAAGATAGATTTTAGTCTCTATCCTCTGAGAACATAATGCCAACTTACATGAAGAGTTTATGAGAATTATTAATTTTTAAATACTTAAGAAAAGTCAGCCCTCAGGAGGGATCATCGATTGCTTATTAAAAATGAGACCCCGGGGATTTCTGTGCAAAACAACATATTTGAGTTGCATCATAGCATCTTCTGTCCTCAAAATTGATATCAAAAGAGTGACTTTATTAAAAAAAAAAAAAAAAAAAAAAAAAAAAAAAAAAAAAAAAAAAAAAAAGGAAATGGCTAAGTCCGTTTCACTGCCGGAAGCAGATGTAAAAACATTTAAACATCAGCAAGTAAAATACCAAAGTGATTTTAAAACAATTCAAGCACTTAAGTTAGATTTATCTTAGGTATCTGGAAAGTCTATTACTAGAAAATTGTAAATCCGCTTACCATATTAGGAGTCTAAAATAGGAAAAATGCTTCATTATCTCAGTAGCAATAAGCTGCATCTTCTGTGAGTTTGAATAAAGTTACAGTAACATAATGTTTAATATTAGGCACAAAGAAAATTTCCTTGACAATAACAACTAAGCAAAGATCTTAATAGGATAGGTCTCCCCATGCAGACAGCACCCCGCTTCAGACAGATGGCGGCCAGCTGATCTAAGGCTGGGCCAAAGTGGCCTCAGGATCTCATGGTCATTTGGCCACACGGTTTGTCGATGGCTTATAAGGGTGGTGGGCTCTGTAACAGGAAGGGGAGGTTGCCTGACAAGGAGTGTCACCGGAACTTGGTTCTAAATCACAGCTCTAGTTTGACCAACTGCATTAACGTTCTATTGCTGTGAAGAGACACCATGATCAAGGCGACTCTTATTTAAAAGAAAAAGCATTTAACTGGGGGCTTGCTTGCTTAGACTTTTGGGGAGTTCCTCCTTTTTCATCTGAGCGGGAACATGGCAGCATGCAGGCAGGCATGGTCCTGGGGAAGTAGCTGAGAGCTACATCCTGGTCTGCAGAGAGAGAATGAGAGAGAGGGGAAGGTGGGATGGAGAGAGGGAGGGAGGGAGGGAAGGAGGATGGAGGGAGGGAGAGAGAGAGG
>NW_022196891.1:77415097-77435167 GCF_008632895.1 Mastomys coucha | reverse complement strand
AGAGAGAGAGAGAAAGAGAGAGAGAGAGAGAGAGAGAGAGGTTTTGAAACCAGTAAGCCTAACCCTAGTGAAACAATTCTTCCCTCAAGGCCATGCCTCCTAATCCTTCAATTTCTTTCTCAAACAGTTTACCCACTGGAGATTTAGCATGCAAATTTGCAGCCCAATAGGGGCCATTCTCATTCAAAGGAGAGGCTCAGATAGCCTGAGCGAGCCACTCAAAATCACACACCAGGTGTTGGGGTTGGGATTCAGTCTAGGTCTTCTGGTCGGGAGACACGAAGTCAGCTAGAGCTGCAGGCCTCTTCTAGGAGTCTGACCCCACAGAGGTGAAAGGGAGAGAGAGGCCACCAGGCTCTCAGCTGGGGCACTGATTGGGGAGGAGGCAAGTGTTTGGAGAGTGCCTCAGTTTTCCCTTGGGATGCTTGTCATTCATTCATTCATTCATTCATTCATTCATTCATCACAGCTGAAAGAAGCCTGATGGGAACCCTTCCGGCTCTGCATCCCTGCTGCAGTGGGGGAAGGGGGTCTCTTGTCGCTTGCTTACCATGGCCTCTCTAGTAGGCTAAGATAATACATGCACATCTAAACCTTATTTGACCCCCATGCCCTGTTGTGGGTCATGTCTGCCTCACCTGGGGTTGGACAATGCAGAGATAGGTGTTAGCATCAGGGCATCTGAAGCCTGTGGCAATGCATGGGCGGGTCTCAGAGACCTGTTGCCAGGGCAACAGCTGTCATATTCCCAGAATCCATTGGGCTCACCTCCCACCTTTACCTGCAGCTGCTATGTCAAAACCCATATATATGTATACACGGGGGACATTCCTCATTCCTCCATCTCTCTCTCTCCCCCTCCTCTCTTTCCGCGCTACTGCCCACTCTCTCCCTCTCAATTAAACCTCTTACACATGGAACTGCTTGGACCTAGTGTGTGGTATGTTCTGATGCGACCCACTGTTCTAACAGTAATAGTAATACTTACTATTATTTTTATTGTGTGTATGTGTAATATGTATGTGTGTGGGGGTGCATGAGTCACAATGAAAAGGTCAGCTTAGGAACTTTGGGAAGGTCAGTAGGGGCTTTGCATTCCATGGGCTACTCAGCTCTCTCAGTAGACCCGAGAGATCTATCTACCAGGCACAGTGGGACAGAAGTTGGTTTGATCTGACCTAGCTAGAGTTGACTACACCCTATTGTTCTGATGAGACAGGCTGACTCCATGACAGGCTTCAAATCAGCAGATCAGGAGATTAGGCCTAAAAACCCAGGCTTCGGGCAGCTAGTCAGAAACTGCCATCAGAAACTTGCCCCACCACTTGGCCTGAAGCAAGGACATGGGTCAGCAGTTCCCAGATAGCTCCCATGCCCAGTAAATCGAATGTCCTTAGAGATAGAGTAAAGCAAAGCCGGCCTACCCTAGATTTCCCCCTATGTGCTTTAAATCAGGCCTGCGAGCTCACTTGGTTGTCTCTCCTCTATCTTGGTGTGCATTTATATACTGTTTGAGTCTGGGGTATGGTATTAGTCTTCAGTGAATTACGGACCCTTACAGTTCTTTACATCCTACTTTTGGGGTCCTGAGCTGGCTCATCTAGGGTCAGCCACTAACACTATCTTTATATACATTTTTGATTACTTACTATTATTTTTATTGTGTGAATGTGTAATATGTATGTGTGCGGGGGTGCATGAGTCACAATGAAAAGGTCAGTTTAGGAATTTTGGGAAGGCCATGGAACACTTGCCCCTCCAGAAGGGAGAGGCTAATTAACATTCCTCAGACCACAGGGTGGGGACACATTCTTCAGGACAGACCATTGCCCACCTTCAGATAAGGGAAGTCCTTGCCACCTCATTCCCTGAAGACCAATCAGTTTAAAAAGTCACACTGTTCTGCCAATCACATTGTGCCTAATGGCTGCTGCCCTGAAAACTGTATAAAAAAAGCTCACTGAATGAGCTGCGAGGGGTTGCCGCCTCTCCTTCGGGTCCGGGACGACCCCAGTGCACTGGAACAGTAAATTCCTCTTGCTTTTTGCATCGATTTAGGCTCCACGTGGTTCACTCAGGGGTCCCTGGTAAGCTAAGGCTTGAAAGGGTCTTACATACATGTAGAGGTCAGAGGGCAACCCATTTCTGAAGTTGGCTCTCTCCTTGTATAAATACATGGGTTCCAGGGGTTGAATTCAGGCTACAAAGGTTGAATTCAGGTTACTAAATCGTGCACAGCACGTGCCTTTGCTCGCAGAGCCATTTTGGTGACCCATATCTTCATATTTCCAGCAAAGTCAACATCACTGTTACCTTCACATCCTGCTGAGGAAACCATCACCACCGATTATGTACTATTATGTCCTATTCTGAAGGGGCCTGTTGGTCCGTTCCCCGCCGAGCTGACCTCTTGCCTAACATCCTCATGGGGGTGGCATCCCTGTCCTCACTACTCCTAGGACTTGCTGTCATGCCTGCCCGCTGCCCTGTCCCCAGCATGCCCTGCACCTGCCTTTGTTCTCAGCTTTGCTTCTCTTCTAGAGTCTTTTGTAATGCTTCCCCGTTTGACCACCGGCTTCACTGATGCCTCCCCAGCTGAGCCCTTCTGGGAAAAAGTCACAGTTTCTAGAGATGGATCTACAGAACAGCTTCAAGGGTCATCCAGTGCCACTTGGCAGCCACCTGGCTTGCTTCTCTGAGTCCCCTTCATAGATAGCTAAACCTATACCACTGTCTTCAAACCCTTTACCCCCCTCTATCACCCCCTTATCAAGTCACGCGGGGACAGTAGCCGCTCCTCTGGGATGCTCCAACACCCTGAAATCACAGATACTGAATTTTGTGTGCCGTGTGCCTATATATATGTATGAAGAAGTTTAATGTATACATTAACTACAGTGGAACCTTAACAATTAATAATTAACTAAACACGTATAACAACCCATTGTAATACAATTTTGTAATTTGGGAGCCAATGGAAACTATTTGAGCTTAAGTCCTATGATACCAGGCTGTCTTATGTGGCTACTGAGTGACTGTGGGTGGGAAGCATGTACAACCTGGGTATGTTGGACAGAGGAATGGCTTGTGTCTTGGGTGGGACAGAGTAGGATGATGGGACAAGGTCTCATACGCTCCTCAGGGTAGTGTACAATTTAAAATTTATGAGTTCTTTATTTCTGGGCTTTTTCATTTAGCAGTTTCAGACACAAGTAACCCCTGGTGACTGGAACCAGGGAAATTGAACCCACCGATAGGGGTCCACCATCACAATTCCTGTAATTCTCTGACTGTCTGTAGTTTTCTTGAGTCAGACTCTCTGCATCCCCGGTGCCTCATCCAGCGCCTGCTCTTTTTTACCGTTCAACATTCTTGTGGAGGTATTCAGATCAGGTCGGAGTGCATCAGTAGGGCATGTGGCCAACCAGGGGTGAAGGGCGGCTCAGAGAGATGCCCAATCGAGCATGTGTTTGGGTTAGCCGGTGGTACTCCAGCATAGCCCCCAGGACCTATGTGCTGCCTGGCTGCCACTGAAATAGAACCCAGCAGCCACCGTCTGCATTTCAAAACCCATTCCGAAAGATGAAAGGCAAAATCGGAGGCCATTTGGTCTTTTACAGTAAGGTTTCCATGGTGACCACGGCCAAGGCGTAGGTGAGGGCAGCTTGTCTCTCAGAGCCAGGTCCAACCTGCCCCACACCTCACACATGAGACACGCTCTCCATGTTCCCTCTCATCATCAGAGGGACAGAGGGCCGCACATTCCTTCCCACTCCAGCTCCTTGTTATCAGCTGAGCCAGGCTTTTCTGTAGAGGGGAGAGGGTAGAAGAGTCCCAGGGTTTCAGGCCTGTCCCATCACACTGAGATTCCCTACCCACTTTTGAAGTTCTTTGAGCATCTAGGGCAGGGGTTCCAGACTCTATCCTCTGAGAGACGTCTCTGAGAGTTCGGTGGAGATGTTTTTGGGTGTTTCTTCCCTGCTGTACTCCTCTGGGATAGAGCGATGCTTTGTGGCCGGGAACAGGCTTTTCCCAGTATCTTCATCTGAACCGTGGTTCAACCAACATGAGGAAATTGTTCTAAACAGAGTGCTTGTTTGTGTCCCCCCAACTTAGCCCTTCCCTACACTCTTCTCTCCCATCCCTTCTCTCTCCTCAGCGCCCTCTCCAGCTCTCGCGCTTGCACCCACCTGGCTTCTGGGTGATCGATCCCAGACCATACCCTGCCCTCCTACCTCTGGTCTCTTTGGAATATCTCCTGGCATCTCTCTCCTTCCTCTTGGGTCTCTGGATGCTGTAAAAGGCCATTCTTGAATAAAGACCCAGCTAGGACAAAAAAAAAAAAAAAAGGGGAAAAAAAAAGCTCAGGCTGGTACATGGTCCTTCAGTATGGGGCGGGCTCTCTGGGTGCCCACTGAGCCCCACATCAGTTTTGCTGTGCAGGGCTTGCGCCCCAGGACTTTCTCATAACTTCCTGTCACAGGTGCCTGTCCTCTCCCAGCTGGGGGGCATCATGCTAGCCATCATGTCCAGAGGCATGCCCAGGGTGGGCCTCTCAACGGCCCCCTCACTCACACGAACAAGGACTGGGAAGCTAGGTCAAGTGGTCACAACCACCAGCTCTGTGCTAATACCTCACACTCAAAAGGCAGCAGGTCACGCTATTTGGTGTCCTCTGAGAAGTTTGAACTTGAGGGAAGGAAGGAGTCACCGGCCCCTCAGGTAGGTTTGCAAGGTAATTAGGAGGCTTCCCTAGGAAACAATTTTGCTTGGAAGCTACTGGAGAGGTGAAAGGCCCCGGGTCCTCTGGGCCAGGGGCAATGAGTGTTGAGCCTAGTCACTGTATCCTGCTGGTGTTAGCTCTATGTGACCTGTGACAAATAACATCCCTGGATCACGGGTTGACCAGATGACTGAGGAAGCGCTTAACACAGAGCATGTCTGAGGACCAGCGGTTAAGTTTATTCTCCAGGAGAGAAGAGAGCAAGCAGAGAGGAGAGAGTGAGGGATACTTTCAGGCATTCAGTAGTTTCCACTGCTTTGGAGCTCTCCAGCCAAAGTAGACACGGCCGGACGAGGGGAGGAGCCGCCGCTCACACTGTCCAGGTCTGGCGTTCCCTCTGCTCACACTTGTCATTCCCAGGATGCTCAGCTGCCGGAACCTTTCCCTCGCTATACTCTCTTACAGACAAAAAGTGGAGACAGAGGGAAATTAAGTCACATGGCCAACGTTGTACAGCTTGACCGGGAGGGCTGGGATTCAGGTAGACGTGGTCTGACTCCAGAATTGACGGCTTTTAGCAAGGCAGGATTTCAGTTGCACAGGCTGAGCATTCCTATTCCAAATGTGAAGGTGTTGGAGAGTCTGGAGGCCTTTCAATTTGGGGTTATTTGTACAACTATAATGAGATAGCTTGAGACTCAAGTGTAACCATAGAGGCCGGGCAGTGGCAGCATACACCTTTAATCCTAGCACTCAGGAGGCAGAGGCAGGCAGATTTCTGAATTTGAGGCCAGCCTGGTCTACAGAGTGAGTTTCAGGACAGCCAGGGCTATACAGAGAAACCCTGTCTCGAAAAAACAAAACAAAAAAAAGTGTAACCGTAGAAGCCATATCTGTCTGTCTGTCTGTCTCTCTCTCTCTCACACACACACACAATCTATCTATCTATCTATCTATCTATCTATCTATCTATCTATCTATCTATCTACCTACCTACCTACCTACCTACCTATCTATCTATCTATCTATCTATCTATCTATCTATCTACCTACCTACCTATCTACCTTCCTACCTACCTACCTACCTACACCAATTTTGACCAGCTCATCATGTGAAGTCAGGCATGGAATCTTCCACGTGTGGTGTCATGATGTTGTTCAAAATGTTTTAGATTTTGAAATATTTGGAAATTTTCGGTTAGGATTATTCACCCTTAAGAACAATCTGAAGGTTCAGGTTCCGAGTCTCCTTTCTCTGCACCCCCTCCTAGTTTCCCTCTCCTGGAGGTGGAGCCTGGGGCCTCAGCCTCAGCTTTCCCACTCTAGCAGGCCCTTCCATTTTCAGTAGACGCCCCAGCGGTCCTCTTCCAAACTCTCCCGAAACTTTGCAGAGTCCACCCAGCAGCTCAGCGCCTTCACGCCATGCCTGCCTCCTGTTTTCCTCACCCACCCCTCAGAGACTTTCTGGAGCATTCTGGCCTGTTATCCCATCCCAAATCACTGGGATGGGATTTTCTGCTTGTGTAGGTTTTTTTGTTTGTTTTTTAGAGACAGGGTTTCTCTGTATAACCCTGGATGTCCTGGAACTCACTCTGTAGACCAGGCAGGCCTCGAACTCAGAAACCCTCCTGCCTCTGCCTTTCAAGTGCTGGGATTAAAGGCATGCGCCACCACTGCCCTCTGCTTGTGTTTTGTAGCTCAACATTTTATCAGGAAGACCTAATCCTTGGACCACCCCGTGCCCCCCCCCCCCCCCCCCCCCCCCCCCCGCCCGGCTGTCACCCTGCTGAGGGTGAGGGCACACCCCAGCCCCGCCCCCACAGAGCATTGGCAGAGAGCCCTGCTTTTCTTTCCATACTTTGGACTCTGTCCAGGCCGAACTCATTTGGGGTATGCTGTTTGTTTTTACTCTTGACCAAAGCGGTTTCATTCTGGTTTTATTGCTTGCTTAATTTTCTCTTTTCTATGCTAGTTGTCAAAACAATGAATTAGTTTGTTAGTCTCCTTGGTGGATCCCAGGGAGTTGCTTTAGTCATCACAGAATTTAATACATTTGACCCATTTCTGTCTTTCATTACCCTTTGGGGACTCCCATTGTCACATCATTAGTTAGTGGGGGCCTCTTTGCCCCAGCTCCTGTCATCTTTGGATCTGATGGACCCTAGTCCTCTGTTGCCACCTCAGAGTCTTGTGCAACTCCAGGCTGCATGTTCCCAGGGCCATCTGTTCTCCCACAGTGGCTGGGAGAGGGTCTAGCAGAGGTACTGACAGGCAGGGAGGAGTGGGTTGGTGGGGGGGAAATATTGGCATATTCTTCAAACATGAACTCAGTTCCTTTGGATTAAGCTGTGTTGGGCTGTAACTTTACTTTTTTTCAAATCCTATTTTTAATGATGGTTCTTTGGTTTTTTGTTTATTTGTTTGTTTGTTTGTTTTTTGTTTTTGTTTTTCAAGACAGGGTTTCTCTGTGTAGTCCTGGCTGTCCTGGAACTCACTCTGTAGACCAGGCTGGCCTCGAACTCAGAAATCCACCTGCCTCTGCTTCCCAAGTGCTGGGATTAAAGGTGTATGCACCTCTGCCCAGCCTTAATGATGATTCTTAAATGCTTTAACCACCCTTGTAGCCCACCACCCACCAGAGGTAGTGGGAAAGAAAGGATACAGGAGAGATGGACCTGTTTAGAAAGGTTCTTTGGAGCAACTCCCATCTGTGTTGTTTGGCAGGGGCAGCTCAGTCCACACAGAAACACTACCAGTTTGGTAGAGTTGGGTTAGCACCAGCGGTGACCCAACCTAGCAGAGACAGCCAGGCCTCAGCCTTGGCTCCAGTCAGCAGGAGGAGCCACCAGGAACACCAGGGGGAAGTTCTAGGCTAGGTCTCTCTTAGGGAACTGAAGATCAGCGAAGACGAGAGACCCCCAAGCATCGCACAGCCGGCTGTACCAGCAAGCCTAGCTCTGTCTCTGTCACTCCATCGAGTCCTATTTACCCCCTCCAAACATCACGTGTCCTCTGTGTGCCTTGCCTCAGCCTGAGTTTTGCCTCAGCATGTGCATGCAATCAACCTCAAAGTCAAATGCAGCTCGACTATGCAATGTAAGGCAGACTAATACATGCGTGTTGGCAGCGAAGAATTCTTC
The DNA here is from genome assembly GCF_008632895.1 of Mastomys coucha. Lineage (NCBI taxonomy): Eukaryota > Metazoa > Chordata > Mammalia > Rodentia > Muridae > Mastomys > Mastomys coucha. The sequence goes on along the minus strand of NW_022196891.1, from coordinate 77,427,304 downwards.
ACCAGGTGTTCTTTCACGTGCTTGCTTTAGCAGAACATCCTCTCTCCTGTGTCTGCTTCAGAGAAACATTCCTTCATGAGTCTGCCTTAGTCGTTCACCTGTGTCCACTTGAGGAAAACACTCCTTCACATGTTTACCCCAGCAAACACTGCCCAACCCAACTGACTCTCCAAAGAACCCTCATGTTTCCTTGGGCACAGCAACGGAACACTATAGGGGTTTCTAAGTAGGCAAACCCTAATTTGCCAGTGTGTCTAAAAGCTAATATTTGGGCTGGGCATGGTGGCACACGCTATTTTTTTTTTTTGGTTTTTCGAGACAGGGTTTTTCTGTGTAGCCCTGGCTGTCCTGGAACTCACTCTGTAGACCAGGCTGGCCTCGAACTCAGAAATCCACCTGCCTCTGCCTCCCAAGTGCTAGTATTAAAGGCGTGCTCCACCACCACCCCGCAGTGGCACACAGTTTTAATCCCAGTAGTCTGGAGGCAGAGGCAGGCAGAACTCTGTGAGTTTGAAGCCAGCTTGGTCTACAGAGCAAGTTTTGGACCCGTTATAGAGATGCACTGAAATGCCTATCTCAACAGCAAGAAAAACCTCAAGCCCAAACAAAACTCAAGAAACCACTCCAAAAACAAGAGCAAAAACAAGAACAAACAAACAAACAAAAAAACCCCAACGCTTACTAGTATTTTGTTGGTGGCAAGTCACAGGACCAACCTTAGAGTCCAGGAGATGGGCATGAATACCAAAAGATATGGTCCCGTGGGCTACCAGTTTAACCTCTTATACAGCATCTTCCACTTCAGAGCCCAGCAAGGAGGGGTGTGTGTGTGTGTATGTAGTGGGGCAGGGGAACAGGCCTTCTTGGCATAGCTTCCTGGTCCCTCAGCCCCAGAGGCAGAGCTGGTGGGTTAAGGCAATAGAGAGCTGCCCCGTAGTGAAACATCTGCTCTGTAAGGTAACGAGCTCCCCACAATGCTGAGTCTTCAAAGACCCTCTCTTCGCAGGCATGGCGGCAATCCCAACACTCAGAGAGTTGAGGCAGAAGGGTTGTGAGTTCAAGATCACCTTGGGTTGTTTCACAGCAAGACTCTGTCTCAGGAAATAAAAGGAACTATGAAGAGACCATCTGACTCCTTGAAGAGATTGTCTTTTTATTTGCCTGAATGACCACCTCTTGGGGGTGCAGAGGATTCTCGCTTGCAAAGGGAGCTGGGCTAAATAATGGATGAGCTTCCTTTCGATTCTAAATCTATTTAAAGCCTCCTTGGCAGGCCAAGAATATTTGTCTCACAGATAGCAAATTCACATGTTCGGCTACTTGCCAAGGGCTGGGCATAGGGACTGTAGTCTTTCAGGTGGGAAATTTAGGCTTTAGTTAGCTTCCTTGGGTTGAGAGCTGGCTCTCTGCTCTTATTGATTGACAGCTGCATGAAGGTGAGAAGGTGGGACTTCCTGTCTTGTAGAAAAAGCCATTAGGAAGGCCTCTTTGGCCTTGAATAGAGATATCCAAATTTGGGGGAAAAAAAAATCCAACCAACTAAACAGACAAAAACCAAAACAGGGCTGGAGCTGTGGCTTGACAGGCAAGAGCACTGACTATGGATCCAAAGGACCCCAGTTCAAGCCCCAGCTACCGCCTGATGGCTCACAGCTGTCTGAACTGTCGTTTGGGGGCTGGTGAGATTGCTCAGCGGGTAAGAGCACCGACTGCCTGCTCTTCCGGTGGTCCTGAGTTCAAATCCCAGCAACTACATGGTGGCTCACAACCATCCGTAATGAGATCTGATGCCCTCTTCTGGTGTGTCTGAAGACAGCTACAGTGTACTTATTTATAATAATAAATAAATCTTTGGGCCTAAGCAAGTGGGGTCTGCCAGAGGGAGTGGGGCTGACTGGAACAGGCAGGGTTGGCCAGAGCGAGTAGAGGTCCTAAAGTCAATTCCCAACAACCAGATGAAGCCCCACAACTATCTGTACAGTTACAGTGTGTGCTCATATACATAAAATAAATAAATAAATCTTTAGACAAAGCAAAACAGATAGGCCCCACTGAGCCTCTCAATATCCTCTCTCAGAGATAGGAGACAGAAGTGAGGCTACCCTCCCACCTCTTCCCTGAGGGATCAGATCTGTCAGAGCTCCACTCTTGTGTTCTTGAGATGATGTGAGTTTTGATGGCATGAATTTTTGTGTATGCTGTTGTTTTAAGAGATAATTCTAGGGCAAAACATCAATGACTTAGAACCTACCTAGAGATTCCACCTGGAAAACTACTGCCAGTCCCCATACCTACTGCTGCTTACAAAAACCCAGGGGTTAGAGACTCAGCCCCATATGCCTTTGGTATTTGGAGATGGCAGCCGAGGTAAGCAGGGGCTAAAGTAGGTCCCGAGTCACCTCGGCACATGCACAGACTACATTTTAGTTTGGTACGGTCTTGGGGAATGTGGCACTTCTGCCCGGGGTGGCACTGGTTTACCTGAGGTAGTAAGAGGCTGGGGCATGGCTGGGATAGAAGTTCGTGTAGGTGAAGCCCTGGGTTCCAGCCAGGTAGAAGGTGGTGAGAGACTTGCAGACCAATGCTGGGGGTGGGGGTGGGGGCTTCCTTAGGAATGAAGGTACCAGTCCTCTGGGAGATCTGACTAGAGAATCTATAGTTTCATATCACACCAGCCCCTGTCTGTAGGAGCAGACTGGTCCCTCTGCTCTAGAGCCCTGCTGGCCCTTGGGTGCTTGGCAGTGGGATTCAGGAAGAACTCTGGCGGTCTCAGGCTCAGGTGATCAGTCCCTGGAGACAACAGACCCCGCCATTTCCACCTAGAGATGGAACAGAAGAGTGGACTGATGCCATTTCATGAGAGTAGCACCTCCCAGTGAGAAGCCACAAGCTAAGGTCCGCACCTGTCTTCTGTAGCCCCACTGTGTTCCAGGATACCCCATAACAGTTCTTTTCTTTTCTTTCTTTTTTCTTTTTTTCGAGACAGGGTTTCACTGTGTAGCCCTGGCTGTCCTGGACCTCACTCTGTAGACCAGGCTGGCCTTAAACTCAGAAATCCACCTGCCTCTGCCTCCCAGGTGCTGGGATTAAAGGCATGCGCCACCACTTCCTGGCTTCCCCTAACAGTTCTTATTGCCATAGATTTAGCCACTGAAAATGACACAGACTGTCCTAAGGCTGGCTTTATAGGCCCAGCGCCTGAACTTAGCCGACTGGGACTCTCTTCGGTTCTTCCTTACTCTATCCATCAGTGTCTCCTGGGTTGCCACCAAGAGTTCGCTGCCATTGCATTCCTCTTTTGGAAGAGGCTGCTTCCAATGTCCCTCTAGGTGTGACTGAGCTCAGACCCAAGCAGCTGGACCACTGGGATCCTTGCCTTTGCTGCTTTGACTGGAGGCCTCGCCCAGGTCTGAGGTCACCAGCTCCTCAGAGAATCCCTGCTTGAGGAGGTCCCAGCTTCTCTTTGAGGGTAGCTATCTGTAGGGCGCCACGTGCTCCGCTGCTCCGGGCACTGGTGGGGGCGGGGGGGGGGGGAATCCTTGTTCCTCCAGAGCTGGGGAGATCAGCGCGGAACCCTACAGAACCACCACGGACGGGTGTCAGGCTGTGTTAGGCCGAGGGAACCCCGCTGGGGGTGGGGGTAGCGAACGTGCCATCTCCACTCTGGCCCTGGGTACCGCTGGGTACCACGGGAGCGCCAGAGTTCGGGTACACTGGCTGGGTGGACTCGGGAGGCTGTCCACTCGCTCCACTTCTCCAGGGAGTGGAGGGAGACAGCTTCAGGAGTCCCTGGGCCTCAGGGAGGCCAAGGGCAGAAGGTTCTAGCTCCTGGGCATCGCAGGTGATGCTGGGTACCGAGGAAGAGCAGAGAAGAATTAGGGGCCTCAGAGCAGCTCAGTCTGCCCCAGGGCTGAAGGGAGAGAGGGGGTGGGTGAGGGAAGCAGCGACACCTGGTTGTTCTTGCATGAGCTCGGGGCGAGGGTCGCAGGTCTGCTTTTAAAGCTGCAAACACTGGGCCAACATGACAAGTCTGGTTAAAAAGAGGCAACCCATGGTCTTAAGGTGTTTTATTGTAGAAAAGAGAGAAAGAAAAGAGTAGAGAAGTAGAGGCAGGCCATGCCCACGTGGAGAAATGGTGAAGGGAGAGTAAAGACAAGAGTAAGAGATTAAGAGAGAAGAGAGAAGAGAGAAAGAAAGAGAGGGAGGTGGGGGCAAATAGCCCCTTATGTGGTGGGCTGGGCTACCTGTCTGTTCTCAGGTAACTGTGGGGCAGGGCATATCTGGCTGTGGTCAGTTGACTGGAGGTGGAGTTCAGCCAGAATACTGGGAGCTTGGGGCACTGTCTACATGATGGATAGCATAGGATAATGGAGTGAGGGCTTGTGAGGTCAGCCATCTATGTCTTGGGGGTGTGGCTTTTACTGTTCTGTCCCTTGTAGAACCTTCTATGAGTCTCGGGAAGCAAGCCTTGCTCAACCAAAAACATAGACTGCTTTTCACAGTCCAACAGCTATCTGATTTATAGGTCTAGCCAGGACAATCTTCTTGAGATGGACTCATATGAGTACATTCGGGACCATAGCGATACCCTCTTTGCCATATTGTACAAGTTACAACCACCTGACCAGCTCAGAGCAGGGTGACATAGGATGTGAATGTTAGGGTGTGGGAATCCTGAGGCATCCAGCGGTGTATATTCTCCCTATCTGTTGAGAAGAACCTAGGTACTGATGCCCAAAGTCCTGGCTATCTGTGACCTTTTCTTCCCCTCCTAATCCATTGTCCCTGTAGTGATCCAAGACACAGTTTTTCATCTTACTCCATCATAGTTTCCTCCCAGCTATTGGTCAAGGCAGCAGTAACTGGAGTAGGGATTGAATCGCCCAAAGTGGGCAGTGCGTTAGTACCGTCAGGGCCTTATCTTGAGGAAGTGACTGGGTAGAGAAAGACAGCCATCATTAGTTGGTCAAATGTGTTGGGTGTTTGAAAGACACTTTGTTTGAAAGATACTTTGTCTAGAACCTCTAGATGCATCCCACAGGAGAGCATCTCTTGTAGAGTCTTAGGATCATCCCGCCACCTCCTGGCACCTCAGAGGATGACTGGCCAGACAAATGTCCTGCACACTTATGATGCTGTTTTGCAGTCATTTGCTACTAAGAGCATTGTCCTCTTTAAAGGGTTAATACAGATGATTATGGTAGTGGGCCTACTAACTGAGCATTTTCTAGGGGCCAAATACAGTATTTACCTTTTGTGAAGTTCTCCAGTGGGCCTCAGGGGGCAGGTATTCCTATTGCTCCATTTTGGAAATATAGATACTAAATCTCTGAGAATGTGAGCTTGGGCCAAGGTTATAAAGTTGGCGAGTGGCAGAAGTGGGTCCTTCCTAGAATGTCAGCACCAAGCCTGGGTTTGGATCTGTCCTCCTGCAGACAGAATCCATTCTGCCCTCAGGGTTAGGTCTCATGTGCCCTCTACAAGTTCAGGACATAGTCATGGTTGGGACTAGCCATGGCTAGGATTCCCAAGAATGTCCTAATTGTCCTGAGGGGTGTTAAGGGTTCTGGGAACAGGACAGAAAGAGCTGCCCCTGAGCATCCTGGCTCTCTTTGCTGCATAGCAGCACCCCTTCCCCCACCTTGTCAAGCCTCAGAGGTACTGACATACGTGCCGGGTGGTTAAGACAGAAACAAAACAACCTACGCCAGGAACTCGACGCTGAGAGAGACCGGTCTGTGGTGCCTGCCAGAATAACAGAGCTTTGTGTCTCCATGTGTCATCACAGGAAGCCGGGGACCACGCAACCCGTGCCAGAGCAGCTGGGGCCAGCATGCTGCCTCGTGAGGCAGGAGAAGGGCTGGGGCGCTGTGCTGGGCAGCTCAAGCTGCTGGTCAGGGATGCTGGTTAGGGGCTGAAGGAGCCGGCCTCCCAGAGGGGCTGCAGGGACAGGCTTGAAGGTAGCTCACGAATACGCTAGTCTCTGCTGAGCCATTCTTGGTGAGTTGTGGGTGCCACCCAGCACCTGTTGTCTCAGTCAGGGTCTCAGGTATCCCAAGCAGGTCTTGAATGTTCTACCTCAGAGAAGATAGTCTTGAAGTCCTGCTCCTCTTCCTTCAGTCTCCCAAATGCTGGGATGATGGGTATGTGCTATGGTGCTGGGTGTATGAGGTACTAGCGTCAAATCCTAGGCTTTTTTTTTTTTTTTTTTTTGGTTTTTGGTTTCTCTGTGTAGTTCTGCCCATCCTGGAACTCACTCTGTAGACCAGGCTGGCCTTGAACTCAGAAATCCTCCTGCCTCTGCCTCCCAAGTGCTGGGATTAAAGGCATGCGCCACCACCACCCAGCTCAAATCCTAGGCTTTATGCATGCTAAGCAAGCACTCTGCTAAACTCTAGCCTCAGCTCTTTGTTACTTTGTTTTGTAGGATATTGCTAGGGCCACTGTTGTGTACACAAACCATTGTCTACTGGATTTAGAATCTTCCCTAAATGCCCATGTGCTGAAGGCTTGGTCCCTAGCTTGGCACTACGGGGCAGCAGTGGTGCCTTTAAGAGGAAGACACCTGTCTCAAGGAGGACTGTGGGACTCCATCCTCTCTGTTCTCTTTAACCACTATGCCCCACCACATGTCCCCACCACGAGGTGAGATGTCAGGGCCAATGAATGGATCATGGACTGGACCCTCTGAAACCACGGACCAAAATAACCCTGTTTGCAGACTTAGCACCTAAGGAGTTTTGTTACAGTGATAGAAAACTGACCAACAGACCAGTAGTGAAGTTAGAATTCTGCAGGCCCCTTATCCATCTTAAAGACTGCTTCCTTGGAAGCTACTGGGATCTTGATCCTAGCCTTTGGGGCATAGAAGGAGGATGGCAGACAGTTACATGGGCAGGGTCTGGCTAGATGAACTGTTTTCTCCCCCTGCCAAACAAACCGACTTATTGTTCAGGTTTTCAGTGGTAATTACAGAGACCCTCAGACTTAATCACCACCAGGTTTAATCAAGAGAGTTGGTCTTAAGGACGCTTGAGCATTGATTACAGCTTAATAGATTTATTAGGAGCTAAGTGGGCCAGTGAGCAAATTGGCTGAGTGAGGCTGGCTTGTTATAGAAAAGGAGCAGAAGCTCAAAGCTGGAGAAAAAAAAATGGGTCAGGGTGTGGCAAGGAGAGACTTGGAGGAGAGTGGGAAAGAGGACTGGGGCACGAAGAGTGAAGTGAGCTAATGGAGCTGCGTGGGCCTAAGGAAAAAGCCTTGGGGTAATCATTTACCAGCAACTCTCAGGAGCTAAACCGAACAAGCTGCTTCGTGATCCTCCCGCCATGTCTTCCCTCTGTCATGATGGATAGCGTTGTTTTTTCTTAAACTATAAGTCAAAACACGACCTTCGTCCCAAAGTTGCTTTTTGTCAGGCGTTTGATCACAGGGAACGGAAAAGTGAGCAATGTGTGTGCAAACACAGCAGCTCCATTCTGTCTGCTAGTTCTGCCCAATTAGCATTTAGGAACTGCCTCTCCCATTATCTGGGCTGATAGGTCGGGAAGAGTCCTTCTCATCTCACCTCAGTCCCTGTGGGCATGTGGCCTGATCCTCACTTGGCTAAGCGGGTCTTCCCAGCTGACATAGGCACACTGTTGGTTTTAAAGCCTGGGTCCTCATTCTTCCATTAAGAGGAGGGCTGCTTTGTATTTACCTCTGGGTGGGTCATTGCTTGAAAGCCTAACATAGTGATGCAGAAGGATACTGTGTAACTTTTGGAGAAGCTAGGGTAGTACATCTTTTGGTTCTGCAGTGTCTGCTCTCAGAATAAGGCCTCTCAGCAAGTTCTCTCTTAGAAACCGGCGGCCATATTTTATTGTAAAACGTCTAGGTCATGTGGACAGTGGAGGTGGCATGAAGGACCACCCCTGGGCATCCAGCTTTCAAGCTCTCTCTCGGACGCCACTGACCTGGGAATATTTTTAGAAGTGGATCCTGTGGTCCCCGTAGTTCTAGCCACCAGCCATGTGAGTTTCCCAGCTACAGATCTGCACAGAACGGAAGAGGGGGAAGCTGTCTCTCTTCTGTTCTCACGGTAGAGTATGATCATTCAAAAAATGGCCATGTCAAGCTGATCAATTTGAGAGTCACTTGTTAGTTACATCGTAGGAATAAATAGAACACCCATGATGCCCTATGCCCACTTAAAATGTCAGCGATTCCCAGACAATAAAGTCCCAATTCCTCTCCCCGCTAGCACTAGCCTGTGTTCTGCCCACCTTAGCAGCTCCAGGCCCAGCTTTACTGCAGGTCTGGATTCCCCGAGCTATCACAGGTTCCCACGTGTTGGCACCCACAATGGCTCTGCTTGGGTGGAACAAAGACAGCCACAGGAAACTGGGGAAATAGAAATCTATTTCCCTCTCTGGGTTCGTTCTCCTCAGGAACTAATAACGATAGAGGGACTCAAAAAGAGATCCAGGTATTCCGCGAATGGGGTATTCACGGAATGGAGGCTAGTTTCTGGATCTTTAGATGAAATGTCATTTGTGCACATGGGTTTTGGATAGGGATCACCTGCTTCATAATATCATGGATGATTGTGCTTTAATTGTTCCACCTAGAAAACAGAGTAATATGTAATGCTTCCTACAGTTGGGGCAAGCATCAAATGTGGTTAAGAGTTTGGGATGCTGCCCAACAGAGGACGCTGTGATAAATGTTTAAAAGTAAAACACACCTACAAGTAGTGTCCTTTGGTCACTAAGTCTTGACCTGAATCACTTTCTGTGAGAGGCCTTAGTGAGTGATGACTCCCCTACAGTTGGCTGCATAGGAAGGACTGAGTCCTACCATCTTCGAACTTTCAGCACATCCCAGCCACCATATTTGTCTCAGGCTCTGTGGTGCTATCATTGTAATGACTACAATCCTGCAGTTTACCTTGTAGACTTATGGTATTTACCTATTTAGAAGTGTGGTCTTGCTCAGGCTGGTCTTGAACTTGGTAGGAAGAGAGCCTCTTACCCACACCTCTCAAGGGTGGGATTGCAGCCATGAAGCACCGTGCCCAGCTAGAGAAGGTTATTTTAATCGATTCAGTTACTCAAGGAGCAGATGAAGGGTCTTATTGAAAAAGACCGAATTAGGCTGTTGACTTGGACTCCTGCCAAGCCCATTCGCTTATTCCCACTGGTGCATCATCGACACCAGGGGGCGCTGTGGGTGCACCGCATCTTCACCAGGTAGTCATAACCCGCCCAGAGGTCCCACCGCGCTGGCCAGGGCATGGTTCCCACTACCGGCTCCCTCAAGCCGGAGCATTCCTTTCCATGTTTCTCTGTGTGTGTGAACTTATACGTGAGGCAGCGCGCGCGCGCGCGTTTGTGTGTGTAGGCGCGTGAAGGGAACATCTCTTGCAGACATGCATGGATTTATAAAGCTGTAAGCTACATTTCTCCCTTCCAGTCCTATCAGCATCTGTGACTCGAAACACGTAGCTTTTTCTCCGTGACTCGAAACGCAGAGTGTTTCTAGGTTTCAGGCTCCACGCGTTCCTAGCCCCCCACCCCCACCTCCCTAGCATTAAATGCACACTCCAGAAGAGTGATTCAACCTTGAGGCGTTTCCAGCGGGACCAGCCTAGTGCACGCCCTTGGGTGAGGTTCTCAGTTCACCTGTGCCAGGAGGACACGTCCATCCCTCTAGGTACCTAGACCACCAGCATCCTTGCGTTCTCCTTGCGCTTTCTTCCCTCACCGGGGTCTCCATTGCTGGCGAATCAAGGGCTTTGCAGAGAGGTGTGGAGGGGGCGGGGAAGGGGCCCGGAGGGGAGGGGCGAGGGAGCACTGTCACAGAGTGTCACGCTGCCCCTCCCGCCCTCCGCCCGGAGTGGGGGCGTGGAGCGCGGGAGGGCGGGCTTCTCCGGCAGCCAGCCTCGCAGCACCCCGAGCGCACTGGCCTCCTGAGAAGGGCGCAGAGCGCGCAGCCGGGAGCCCGCAGCCGGCCGTCCTCTGCCCTGGTGCCCTGGGCGGCTGCAGGGTTCCTGGAGAGCGCGTCTAGCCATGGAGCCTTTGCACAAAGACGCCGAAACGGCGGCGGCGGCTGCGGCTGTGGCAGCGGCAGATCCCCGGGGGGCATCGTCGTCCAGCGGGGTGGTCGTGCAGGTTCGGGAGAAGAAGGGGCCCCTGCGCGCCGCCATCCCCTACATGCCCTTCCCGGTGGCTGTCATCTGTCTCTTCCTCAACACTTTCGTGCCGGGATTGGGTAAGAACTGTGTGTGTGTGTGTGTGTGTGTGTGTGTGTGTGTGCGCGCGCGCGCGCGCGCGCGCGCGGCCCTTGTGACCCCTTTAACCCCCGCGGTCTCTGCGACCCGGGCTGCCTGATGGAGAGCAGGCAGGGCAGAGGTAAGCACTGGCTGAGACCCGTGGGTGTGCCCACCAGCTTCAGGCTGTGCTCCCACGGTTGGTCTCTAGCAGGTGGCTGAAGCCTGTCGAGTACGCATCCTAGAGGAGAGGTACCACGCTGGGGGTTTGGGGGGAGTCTCCGACTCACAAGCGAGGTGGCCAGGCAGAGAAGAGCTATAAACTTGACAGAGCATCTTGGAGCCCCAAGCAGGGACCCGACGGCTCACTGGCTCCAGGCTAAGCTACTGTCCGGGAGAGTGGAATCTTGGCCCTTCTTCCCCATTAAGCGCGGTCTTTCTGTGATCCCATTACTTCGGGAGGAGAGGAAGCCTAACAGGAAGAACTCATGGCTGTGATGGGGTTGACCAGGCTCCAGGGAGTCTGGGAACTCGGTTGAGCTGGGGGGAAGGGAGACACACAGTTTCAGGAGACACACCGCATCAGGTCACGCTTTCACGCGGTGCAGACAGAGCCTGTCTGTGGAGGTGACAGTTCTTTAACTGGAGTCTCTTTCCCTGGGGTCCAGATTTCTGCCTGACACTCCGCAGTACACCGAACGGAAGTGGGTGATTTTTATTATTCAGTTTGCATGCATGTATATTGGGACTGCTTGTGACCAGAGGTGAGCCGGTAAGAAAGCGAAGGGTACTCCCCAATAAGTCCGTATTAGGCTCTTGCTGTCTGGACACACCCCAATGCCATTGCTGTTCCAAAATAATGCCTAAGGGTGAATAAAGTTAGGGAATGAGAGCTTTCTTGATCGCCCCTCTCCAGCCCCCATCTCTGCCTGTACGCCCCTCCCCCACTTCCAACTTGATCTCCTGCCTCGGGTGGACCCTGCACACCAAGGAGGCGTCCTCCTCAGCAGCCGTGCGGGTCTGCAGAAGCAGGCATCCTATGCATTCTTCAGAGAGCCCGCCGCTGCCAGCCAGCCAGTTGCCTGCGCGTGGTTGCAAAGTTCCCAAAAGCAGAGGTCAGCTAGAAGTGGCCTTTCCTGTCACTCTGGCCTTTCTCACGGCCTGGCTCCCAGTGAGCTCAGCAGGGACCTGATCTGTGATGATTTTGCAGGCCACACCCACTTGGGTCCGACCTGTTGGTTTTGCCTGGACTCTTAAGTCCAGGAGGGATGCTACGGCTAGGAGTCCCATCTGAGTAAAAGTCGGAGCCTTTAATTGGTCTTCTCCCCTGAGAGAGGCCTCTGGCAGCCTGCCTCCGAGGTTCAAGTCCTCAAGCCAACTCTAAACTACTGCAGGGAGGCAAGCTGCTGTTAATTTCGGTGCATCAGCAATGTCCACCCACCGGAGTAAAGAGAGACCACCTGTCTGTCTCCCTGAGGATACCAAGACCACAAGGCACGGTCGTGCTGTTAGAATTACAAGTGTTGAAATAACAACATCCTGACATAGGTTTTGAGAAAACAAAGAATCAGGTGGGTAGGGGCATACTGAGGTGGTGGAGAGGGAAGTGGGCTTGTGGGAAACCAGCCCGAGGAGGTAGCCTGGGCCACCTGCTCAGGATGCACCAGTGCATGTCCTCAGTGTGAAGCACCTTTCTACCCTAAGCCTGCTGCCATGGGAGCTTTCACTCTGCTTGCCTCTAAAAACTTTACCCCACAGATCTAGCTTTCTCTCCTTCACAGCTCCATTTGTAGATCAGAATCCTGTGGGATTCTTTACCTACAAAGTGAGAGCGCGCGCACACACAGACACACACACACACACACACACAACTACCTTTCTAAGAAACTTAGATAGAAAGAAACTACCCAAGAAACATAGAAATGTGAAATGTGGAAAAGTGCCTTTTCAGCTCAGGC
>NW_022196891.1:77400745-77415087 GCF_008632895.1 Mastomys coucha | reverse complement strand
GGTGCATGCCTTGGCACCTACCCACAAGGGATGGGAGATCTCAGGCTCTTGGTAGGTTGGGCTTCTGATCTGTAAGTCTGGGATGCTTGGTCCTTTCAGGGACTGGGTTGATGGAATGTGAGCCATTAAAGCACAAGGTTGATCAAAGAAAACACGCTAGAAATGGGTCCATGGTGTCCTGTGTCTCTGTCTGCCTGTCTCCTCTCCTCTCGTCTCCTCTCCTCTCCTCTCTTCCTCCTCATCCTTCTCTCTCTCTTCCCCCCCCCCCCATACTTCCTTTTTCTTTCCCAGATAAGGTTTTGTCCTGTATTTCTGACTGTCCTGGTACTTGCTAAGGAGCCCAGACTGGCCACAAACTCAAAGCAGTCCTCCTGCCTCAGCCTTCCCTGTGCTGGGATCGTCTACTGCCACACTCTGCTTTGCCCCGCTTGTCTCATTCCTGGACGGGGTAGCTGGCACACTAGCGACTCTGCTTCTGGATGCTCCTCACCTTTCTGCTTCCCTCTGTACCTGCAGTGGAGCCCTCCACAGACCACAGACAAACTTGAAAGTGTTTTTTCCCCGTGCTCCCTCCCCTCCCCTGACTGGGAGTGGTTTGTTTGCATGGTTAAGGCTCCTGGAAGTCCTCCTCTTGGCTCGGGTCTGTATATGCTAATCCTTCTGGCTTGCTCAAAGCTGGAGAGCCGTCTGAATATTCAGACTGCTTCTTCTACTCTTTGATGAAATGCTGCTTCTTCTAATCCATCTACCCATTCACTGGGCCAAAGCAGGCATCACCATATGCCCAGGCGCTGGGGATGTGCGGATGCATTAAGCAGCCAAGACCAGCGCCTGTGCTGGAGAATTAATATAAACTGAATTTGCTCAGTGTTAGGAGGGAAGCAGGGACAGAAAGTCTTAGCAGTAGTTAATTCTTCCTGGGGTGGGGTGGGGTTGGGTTGTCAGGGGATACTTTCTAGAGAGGTAGTTGGAAAATTCATTCTGTTGTTCCACGCATTCCTCCCCTCCCTACAGCATCCACTCTTTAGAAATTGCCTAGGTCATTGACACAAAAGTCCTTTCTTTCTGCTGGAAATTCCCTTTCTTGAAAGATCTTTCCTTTTTTCTTTTCTTTTCTTTCTTTCTTTCTTTCTTTCTTTTTGTTTTTGTTTTTGTTTTTCGAGACATGGTTTCTCTGTGTAGCCCTGGCTGTCCTGGAACTCACTCTGTAGACCAGGCTGGCCTCGAACTCAGAAATCCACCTGACTCTGCCTCCCAGGTGCTGGGATTGAAGGCGTGTGCCACCATTGCCTGGCCTTTCTTTTCTTTCTTTTTCTTTTGTTTTTTTTTTGCAACAAAGAGGGAAGCTGGCATTAGCTGAATGAAAACTATCCATCATCCCATGTTGATGGTATTTCAGGACCATCAGTCTGTGAGACCTGCCTTGGAGAAGCCACATCCTTTAAATCCTCCAGGCCTCTCTCCATCCATGCGGTGTGTCTTAGGGTTTCTATTCCTGCACAAAACATCATGACTGAGAGGCTAGCTGGGGAGGGAAGGGTTTATTCAGCTTACACTTCCACATTGCTGTTCATCACCAAAGGAAGTCAGGACTGGAACTCACAGAGGGTAGGAGCTGATGCAGAGGCCATGGAGGGATGTTCCTTACTGGCTTGCTCAGCTTGCTTTCTTATAGAACTCAAGACTACTAATCCAGGGATGATACCCCCACAATGGGCTGGGCCCTCCCATCTTGATCACTAATTGAGAACATGCCTTACAGCTGGATCTCATGAAGGCATTTCTCAAGGGAGGCTCCTTTCTCTGTGATAACTCCATTTTGTGTGTCAAGTTGACACACAAAACCTGCCAGGACACAGTGTTCCTTGGAAAATAAGCTCTTGCCTTAAGAGTGATGCTTCCTGCTTGGGTCAAGCATGGGAAGGAGACAAGATTTGTAATCACTTTCCACAGTCCCAGTGGGTGATGGGAGGCTGAGGAGAGGCAGCTTCATCCTAGTTTAGATAAACTGCTGATAAAAGATGATTGTCAGGTCCTTTGTGTTTCAAGAATATATATATGGAAGTCACATACATATTTCCAGACGTAATGAAAGCTAATCGTGTGCCCTGAAATGGTCCGAAAACTTGCCTGTTGATGACACATAAGTCATCATTATGCTGCCATATTTAAAAGTTATTAGCTGCCGTGAATTGGTAAGATATGGATGCTGATGCCTCTGAGAGATAGAACCGGTGACAGGGAGGCCTTGTCTACTGACCATTAAGTACTCCATCAGCCCTATTGTTGGTCATTAATCTACTGACGGTCACATAAACATCTATCCCTCCCGAACTCACTGCTTACACTCAAACACTACCGAGGTCTTCCTTCCAGCAGGGACGCCTCAGACTGGCTCAGTTTCTAGCTCTTTCCTTTAGCCCGAGGCTCAAAGTGATGACCAGTCAGCCCCTGACCTTGCAGCGTCTTCTTTACTGATGACTTTCAGCTGCCAGTGTTTGAGAATTTCTATGTGTTCACCTAAAGAAACTGCAAATCCCTCAAGAGCAGCAGCTATTTAACATTTTCTCTTTGAACTCAGATGCTGTGAGTGAAGAGCCCCCCCCCCCCAACATTATGCTCCCTGAGTAGGCGGAAGAGAACACCTGGTCCAGCACCTTTATATAATACATAAGTGAAACAGGCCTGAGGCTTTGAGCACCCAGGGAGTTTAATCTCAGACTTGGATCTCTGAAGGGAGTTCCTTGAAGATGCGACTTCAGCAGAGTGAGGGAATGTCTGAGAGAAAACCTTATTAGTTCTAGAAAATGATGGGCTTTCCTGAGACAGAGCTGGGAGACCCACCTCTCCCTTGGCACTGAGCTAGTGTTAAGCAGTGCTAAAAAGTTAAGATCCCAGTTGGCTTTAATGGCAAGGAAGCTATCTCCTTGAGAGCTGAAGAAGGGGCAGAAGGATTTGAGAGCACCTGGCTAGGGCCTCAGAAGAAGGTAGCCAAGGCAGAGAGAAGGCAAGGGAAGGTAGTGAGCTGAGACTAAAGAAGGATTAGTACGGGCTGGTGAGATGGCTCAGTGTGTAAGAGCACCGACTGCTCTTCTGAGTCCTGAGTTCAAATCCCAGCAACCACATGGTGGCTCACAACCATCTGTAATGAGATCTGACGCCCTCTTCTGGTGTGTCTGATGACAGCTACAGTGTACTTATTTGGAGCGAGCGGGGTGGACCAGAGTGAGCAGAAGTCCTAAATGTCAATTCCCAGCAACCAGATGAAGGCTCACAACTATCTGTACAGCTACAGTGAGTACTCATATACATAAAATAAATAAATAAATCATTAAAAAAAAAAAAGGATAAATACTACACCAGGCAGAGAAGAGAAACCGAAGGTGGTAGAAGTTTCAGAGCACTGTAAAGTCTTTTTCTTTTTCTTTTCTTTTAGTTTTTTTTCAAGACAGGGTTTCTCTCTGTAGCCCTGGCTGTCCTGGAACTCACTCTGTAGACCAGGCTGGCCTTAAACTCAGAGATCCTCCTGCCTCTGCCTCCCTGTGCTGAGACTGAAAGGCGTATGTTACTGCCACTTGCCTGGCTTGAGAGTTGTAAAGTCTTTAGGGACAATGTTCTTGGGGACCTCCAAGACAAGACCTTGAACACTGGCTGACGTTAAGGGCTAAGACCCCCAACTTCCTAGGTCTAAAACAACCACGAAGCTGTAAGTAAGACTGTCAAGGGCTGACTTCTAAATCCCCAGGTCTATACAGAGGCTGCCTTACTTGTAGGGCCAAGGATCCTGGTGCTGGAGGCCTGGATGAAAATTCTAATGGAAAATGCTATCTGCGTCTGCCTGCTGCCAAACTCTGAATCGGGGGTGGGGGTGGGGGACAGGGAGGGTGGCAATAAAAACTGCCTGTGGACGAAGGTAAAGAACTGCTCCTTGCGTACTTACAGTTTCTACCCGGAGTAGGACAAAAGGACCCCATTCACCTGGTTGTTAGCACTACTTAGGCCAGCCAGCAAAAGCAACTAAGAGATGAAATGACTCAGTAGCCTGGAAGATAGCCAATATTCATTAGCATAGGCGGGGTAGAAAGCCCCATGATAGAGGTCTCTAAGGGGGACACGAAACCACAACATTCCACCCGGTAGAGACTATTACTGGGAAAGCACAAAAAAATTAAGATTCTAATGGGAAAAAAAAATACTGCAAACAAGAGAAACACAGGGTAATTAGTTAGCTTAGTGTTGTGGTCTATACCAGCAATCCCTGCACTCAGGAGGCCGGTGCAGGAGAATTCCAAATTTAAGGCTGAGCCATATTAGCAAACAAGACTTTGTGTATATGTATATATATATATATATATATATATATATATATATAAAAGGTAGAAAGGAGGAAATAAAGAGAGAGAGAAAGAAGGAAAAGACAGCTGGTAACTGTAATAAATAAAAAGGCCAGCTGGGCAGTGGTGGCGCATTCCTTTAATCCCAGCACTTGGGAGGCAGAGGCAGGCGGATTTCTGAGTACGAGGCCAGCCTGGTCTACAGAGTGAGTTCCAGGACAGCCAGAGCTATACAGAGAAACCCTGTCTTGAAAAACCAAAAAAAAAAAAAAAAAAAAAAAAAAGGCCATGCAGAAGCATTAAGATCCAAGTGTGGAGACACCTGCTCAGTTAGATCAGAAGTCCTCTGACTACAGAAAGAGGAGGAGGAGGATTTCCAACAATGGCTGGGTAAGACTTCTGAAACTGCTATCCGGGGATGTGTCCTATAAGGCGTGTTTCTCCTATCAATGAGAAGAAAAGACAGGCGGTCAGAAACTTCATGAGAACAAACCAAACCCAGTATCATGGGCTAAATATGAGACTGTCTAAAGTGTGGTCTACTCGTGAGCAGTGTAAGGGATAGACTGTGAGAAGGGATCTTCTAAGCCCGTGGGATAGCATCCTCCGTGCATTGATACAGGCTCTCTGGATCTAGTGTGGGCGTGTTCGCTTGGTTATAATAATGTAAATGCTGCCTGGTGGGGCTCACCTTCTGAAATCCACAACATCTTGCAGACCACATGAACTACCCACAGAGGAGCTCATAAAGACTTCCCACCTTTATAATACGAGGTGAAAAACAGCCTAGAGGAGCCGGACATTGCAAGAGGAAAGATGTGGAAGGCTGGGGGGTGGGGTGGGGTGTCCTAAACCATATTTCCCAATTCTTCACCATGAAAGAAAGCTGCACAGTTTCACCCGGTGCCATAGGGCTTGTCCGCTCCTGGTGGAGGTGACTGCCTCCCCCTCTGCCCATTGAAACCGGACCTGGCTCGTGGTCTGCTTTGTCCAACTGCATTTAAGTGGAAGCCATGATCTGTTCTGAACAGATCCCCTAAGGGGTGCTGTGAGATTGTATCCTTAGTAGCAAGGGCTGAGTCCCAGCCCACTGGAAGTAGGGCATGTCTTGTGAGACCTAAGTTGGAACTAAAATGTTGTTAGTTTTCGTTATTACTGTCCTGGATCACGTGGCAAAGCTGACTGGCAGGTAGCGGAGAGGGCAGGGGTATTAATGCCATCAGCACATATGGTGGGGTAGTGAAGCGATGCTTTTTATGGTTGATAGGTTAATAATGGGCACCAGGGTGATCAGTAGATAAACTGCACTTGTAGCATGTTGGGACGACAAAGCAATGCTGGGATGCTGGGATGAAGAAGCCAGAACAAGAATAAAGGGAGGTGCACCAAGCTGATTGTCACGTCTCATAGCAGAAAGCCAATCAATGGCATCCGTAAGTGACAAAGCCAGAAACGGCAGTACACACACACACACACACACACACACACACACACACACACACGCGCGCGCGCTCCTTGGAGATTAGGAGGATGAAGAATTGGCATCATCATTTCTCCCCCTGTCTTCTGGTTCATCCTAGCAGTGTATATACATGCAGAAATCGTGTCTCATCCTTCAAAGACAGACTCTTGATTATAGTCGCCCTTGGGCTGTTTTATAGTTCTGTGTGCTCTCTCATATAGGAAACTCTCTGAAAGTGTGGTTGTCTGGATTTGTGGTCTCTGGTGTGTTTTCCCTCTTTCTACGGTTTTTGCGTCTGTTACCCACCTTGCTGGCACCGTCAGCAGACTCATTCTTCTCCTCCAGGTTGCTGGATCCCAGGGGCCACTCCTGCGATCCTCATCCTGGTCCCATCAGCCTTGGACTCGGAGCTTATTGCCTGTTCCTTGTAATGGTTTTCTTCTTTTGGCTTCATGTTCCTTTCCCCCCATGGCTCTTTCGTTCCCTTTGCTCCTCTCTGCAACCTCTAGACGTGGGAGTTCCCTGGGGCCTCTATCTTGACTTTGATCTTCTCTTCTTCTGCCCACACTTGCTGCCTTGGTTTTAAATCGCAGTCCCAAGAGGACAACTTCCAAACTCAGAGCCCTAGATTAGCCCCTGGCTCAAACTTGAGAGTCTCACATCCAAACTGGCACCTCCCTCCCAAACCGCAAGGCATCGCAGACTTGGCCTTTGCAAAAGCCAGTGCCTGCTCTTCCCCCAAACCTTTCTTCATCCCTTTCTTCATCCCAGTGACTGTCCCAGGCTGGAACCAGGGTGCATCCTGGCCCTGTGCTCCCTCTCACCCATAGCTGGGAAGTACTCCTATCAAACTTTCAAACTCTATACCTGACAACTTCTTACTCCACCCTCTAGCCTAAACCAAATTACTATGATAGCTGTGTGTGTGAACAGTCTGTGTTTGTGTACATAGATGTGTGCGTATTATGTGAGGGTGCTTTGTGTGTGTATAGTCAGTGTGTGTGTGCATGTATGCGTCTATTATGTGGGGATGCTATGTGTGTGTGTATAGTCTCTCTGTGTGTGCACATATGTGTGTATTATGTGGGGATTTTGTGTGTGTGTGTGTGTGTGTGTGTGTGTGTGTATACAACGAACACAGCATCATGTGTGCATTAGAGAACCACCCAGGTGCCAGTCCTCATCTTCTACTTTGAAACAAGGTCTCTGTTGTTTTTTTTTTTTTTTTTTTTTTTTTTTTTTTTTTTTTTTTTTTTCCTGCTGCACACACCAGACAAAGTGGACGGCGAGCTTCTGAAATTCCCCTTTCTCCACATCTCATCTGCCCATAGGAGCCCTGGGTTATAGAAGCCCCTGGGTACTCCCTCTGTGCTCATGGCTTTTCCATGAGTTCTGGGGATCCAAATTCAAGTTCTCCCTCTCACAGTAAGCGTTTTGTTTTGTTTTGTTTTGTTTTGTTTACCCATTAACCTATCTCTCTGGCTTATTGGATTTTGCAAAAGGGTCTCGCTCTGTGGCCCAGGCAGGCTTCCCGCACCGCAGCGCTTATCTTTGACAGCTTCTCTAAAAAATATTTCCTTCATTTTCTGCATATGGGTGTCTTGCTTGCGTGTATGTCTGTGTAACATGCATGCCATGCCTGCAGAAGCCAGAAGAGGGCGTTGGACCACCTGTGACGGGAGTTACAGATGGTTCTGAACCACTAAGTAGGTGCTGGGGTGTTGAACCAGTGCTCTTAACCACCGAGCCATCTCTCCAGCATTTGATGGCTGCTTAAATGGTCCTCTTGCCTTCACCGTAAGCACTTAACTGGAGTCTCTTGCAGTCTGTCCTCAACATATCGCTAGATCAATCTTTTGTGACTAAGTTAGACGATTCCACTCTTGTTTTCAAACTCCCAAAACAAATAAGCAAACACACACACACACACACACACACACACACAATTAAACCAAACTAACCCCTTCCTCAAATAGCTCCCACAGTACTCAGTAAAATCTCAAGTCTTGCTATAATTTGTACAACCCTAGGTCAGAATTTTCAGTGGAACATTGTAAGAATTTTATAGGCCTTTAACGATTTCTGGTACCTAAAGTCCGAAAGGTTAAAAAATAAAACAGATACGTCTTAATAATATATTTCACGCCATACGTATCTAAGACACTATCATTTCAATATATACAGGCAACACTAAATTATCAGTGGGACTTTAGTGTTTCTTGTGGTGTGTAATAAGTTTTCAAAACCCGACAAAATCTAGCATGTGTTTTACACCTGCAGAATTTCAAGTGGTTGTGTAAGCTGCGCTCATGTTTCTTCCTGAGATATGACTTGGAAACTAACTGTAGCCAAGAGCGGATACTGCCAGGGGCATTTCAGTGAAGAACAGGCAACTTGCCAAGCAACGGAGCTGATTCGCGACTGCCTTTTGACAGACCTGTGCCACACACCTACTGGGTGACAGCTTTGCTCTTTGGAGCTAGAATCCAAAGACAGTAGATGGATGCCAGCACTCAGGAGCTAATTGTCTCCCCAGGAAGGAAGGCCAATAGATCAGAATGGGGTGTGTGCTCTTCTGAGGGCGGGCTGCACCCTAATTGATATAGTCAGCTGCAGTGAGAGAATGCTTTTCCTGGGAAACTTAGAGACCTGGAAAATGAGCAGCAGAGAGCTTGGTGTGGTTGCCTGTGCCTGCAGTCTCAGTACTCGGGACGCAGAGACAGGAGGATCCTGAGTCTGAGGCTAGCCTGGGCTACCTAGTGAGAGCCAGCTCAAGTCAAAATAAGGATAAAACAAAACAAAGAAAGAAGGAAAGAAAAGAAGGGAAGGGGAGGAGAACAACAAGCCCAGTATAACGACAGGGCAGACACTGCACAAGATGGTTCCTGTTCTGTCAGACTCATGCTGTTACAACGCATCATGGACAGGGTGTGAACCAGAAGGGTTCAAGCCCTGAGTGTGGTCCCTCAGGTGGTTCCTGCGTGGCAGGGACCTATGAGCAGCTCACTTAGCTTCTCTGAGATGTTCTGCCTGCCTGGCCTCCCCATAGATCATCATGCTTTGTTAACAAGAAAGAAAAGAAAAGAAGGAAGGAAGGAGGGTAAGAAGGAAGGAAGAAAGATGCTCAATGGTTAGAAAGCCACTATTCACTAATGTGCATCTACAAAGCATCAACTTTATTCTCTAGGTCACTGCCGGGATCTTTTTCAGACTGATACCAGAACTGGATGTAGCATGTAATTTGGCAATTGTATCCACTCAGCATCTTCTTCCCTTGAGTCTCAGGAGAGCCAAGACCTGGGAATTCCTTCTGGGCATTTGGGCTAGTCAGCTTTCCGCCGTTTTAGCAGCGTACCTAAGATGATCAGCTTACAAAGAGAAAAGGCATATTTTGGCTCCCCAGTCTCAGAGTTGTCCATGTGTGCTCTGGGACTGTGGCGAGGTAGTACATCAAGGCAGGAACACGGGGTGGAGTCAAGTTCTCACCTGGAGAGGAAAACTGCTCAAAAGAGAGAGAAAAAGAAGCTTCCCTGTCCTCTCCAAGGGCATGCCCCTGTGATGTAAAACCCTCTGGCTAGGATAAGGGTTCATACCCACAGGCTGATGGGTTCACGTGAGGGCCACGCTTTTGACACTTGGGACTTTAGAGCAAGGTGCAAACTATACCAATACCTGGCCAGACAGGCCACATCCAGTATGCCAGGGCAAGAGGAAGAGCCTCGAGTCTCCAGGGTTAAGTTCAACACACCAAGAAGAAGGCATCTGGGTGATACTTCCATGTCCAGGAGGTGTGTCCTGAGGCTAACTTTACAATTTGTCAAAAGGCCATGGAAACAGTAAAGTGGGGCACACTTTATACACACACACACACACACACACACACACACACACACACACACACATCCCTACCTCTGAATCTTTGCCTGTGGTTATTTTGTTATAAACTGGAAGTTCCTGTATATGTTTGAAACTCCTTGATCGTACATCCTTGAGGCATGCCATGGTGGCGGCGTGGTGTCTCGAAGCTCTCAGGTGGGGTTAGGTACGCCTTTAGCATGGAAACGTCCTTATGAGAACTGAACTTTAGTGACACTGGCTAGACGGAGGGTTTTTTCTTCTCAGTTGGGATAGGGACAATATTTTCCCCAGGAGAGGCTGGACACAGGACTGATTACACATGTGTTTTTATGACGGATCATAAAGAAACAGCTTTCCTTGAAAAGGCTAGGAAGACACAAGACCAGGGTGACCTTGGACATGAGTGGGTAGAGGTCATGACCAGGGTGACCTTGAACATGAGTGGGTGGGGCCATGACCAGGGTGACCTTGGACACGAATGGGTAGAGGTCAAGACCAGGGTGACCTTGAACATGGAGGTTATGACCAAGGTGACCTTGGACATGAGTGGGTGGAGGTCATGGCCAGGGTGACCTTGAACATGAATGGGTGGGGGGGTCATGGCCAGGGTGACCTTGAACATTAATGGGTGGGGGTCATGGCCAGGGTGACCTTGAACATGAATGGGTGGGTACCATGGCCAGGGTCCTCTCTTGAGCTGAGTACTTCATTAATTTGGTTGACTGAGAAGTTTGACCTTGAGGCAAAGAGGAATTTCGTTTGAGTGGAGGACATTTATCAGTGGAGGACATTTATCTGTGGAGAAACCGACACAGATGAAACAGTCCAACTTTTTAAGAGAACAGAACCAGAGGGTTTTCTAACCTGTTCCATTTGCAGATGAGAAAAGGCAACCCCTCTCTCCCCAATGCTCACCTCCACTTCACTGTCCATCACCCCAGCATCATGGATTTTCCATGTGGTTCCTGGAGGGTCACTAAATAGGTGTTAAATTAAAGAAATGCTTGAGTGTAAGCATCATAGACAACCACACAGGCACTGGACCAGCGGACGATGGCTAAGCAGGAGCTGCCAGCACCTTCTGATCTCACTTTTTAAAAAAAAGATTTATTTATTTATTTATTTATTTATTTATTTATTTATTTATTATATGTAAGTACACTGTAGCTGTCTTCAGACACACCAGGAGAGGGCATCAGGTCTCATTACGGATGGTTGTGAGCCACCTTGTAGTTGCTGGGATTTGAACTCAGGACCTTCGGAAGAGCCACCTCTCCAGCCCCTCTGGTCTCGTTTTCATACCTCAGTTCTCTACACTCAGTTGTCATCACTCTGCTTAGTGTATCAGCGTAAATGCTTATATACATTAGGACACAATGCCACACAAGTCTCTTGTTGAACACAAGGCATGAACATGGCAAGTGAATGACTCTCTCTGACCCTGCCCTTGGCCCTGGTCAGAGGGATGACATCATGCAGTGTGAGTGGCCAAGCTAGGGGAAGGAGAAGCAACAGTAGTAGGAGTTCTGTGTGGTGGGTTAAGCACATGTTTGCCCAAGTCTCAACTCTGATCATTGCTTCTTCCACTCTGAGACTCCTCATCATTCTCTGAACTAAGTTCATGATCCACACCAGACCTCAAAGGTCTAGTTAGCCCCATCTAGTCTGCCTCTACCACACTGTGTAGCCTTGTCCACCCCCCAAGTCCATCTCAAGCAACCTCCTTGGCAAGTGACTTCACCATTCCATCGAGGTCAGCTCCACTTTCCTTGGATGCGTCGGTCAATCCACTCCACTCACCCTCTGCCTCAAACATTGGTTCTTTTGTGACCACCTTACCCCTCTCCCGTGAAATCATGTCACTGAGAGGTGCTCTACTGATCTTCTACCTCCTGTGACACCTTCTGCTCTTCCAGTGGGTATTTGAGATACATTTACATTCTAACTATATGTTGGATGGAGTAGGCCTGCTAGAGTTTGGATCAAGTGTCCCTCAGAGGTCAGAAGGCTTAATCTTCAGCCTGTGATAGTTTTAGGAGGCGGTGGAACCTTTAAGAGGTGGGATTTAGTGGGAGGAAGTTAAGTCCCGGGGAGCATGCCCTTGAAGGAGATGTTGCAATCTCAACCACTTCCTGCCTCTCTGCTTCCTGGCTGCCCAGGGGTAAGCAACTCTATCCACCTCAGGCTCCCATTACTACAGGCGCTGTCTCATCTGCCACAGGCCTAAGAGCAACAGGCAGAGCCACACAACCATGGGCAGGAGCTCCTGAAACCGGGGGCCAAAACCAACCTTCCCCCCTTTAGGCTCATTTTCTCAGGTAGTTGGTTATGGTAGTGAAGAGCTGACAAAAACAGGGCCCTTGCTCTTTGAACCTAGTATGCCCTTATTCAAGAAGCACATATTCCCACTTGCTTCTCAATCTTCCTGGACTAGAGGGAAGTAGGTTAGCATTCTCAAGACCCTGAGTAGGGGGAGGGTGACTGAAGGAATAGTGTGAGAATGTGCACTATTAAAAGAGGAGTGTGGAGCTAAGGATCCTGTGATTTGGTCTGTGGGTGACACACTGGAGGCCACTACCCACCATCGACCGTGTCCTTTGAAGTTGTGTTTCTGACCACGGAGAGTGTTTAGGAAGTGGAGGGGTTGATCCACCTTTTAACATGTTACTACCACTATTGTATGCATGGGTACTTTGTCTGCATGCATATCTGTGTACTATGTGAGTGCCTGGTGCCTGCAGAGACCAGAGAGGGCTCCGTGTCTCCCGGAAAGGAAGTTACGGACTGTCATGAGCTGTCATGTGGGCGCTGGGAATAACAACTGAGTCTTCTAGAAGAACAATTGGTGCTCTTAACCACAGAGCAGTCTCTCTGGCCCTGAGCGGGTCAAATTTAATAAAGACTGGGAAACGGACAGTAGGACGCTTCCCACTGTTGAGCTTGTGGGAAGTGGGGACTGGGCACTAATGTGTGTGAGGCCATGGAACGTTCCCAGGATCCTGAAGAGGAGAGTGGAGATGCTTGCCCACACCTGGGAGTACACTAAAAGCTGCTCAGTTAATAGCAGGCCAGTTTTATAATATGTGAAAGGCAACTAAAGCTGCTGAAAGGTTCATGTCACCAAGTAAGGTACAAGGAGACATCCTATACCCCTTGATGTGAACGCCTGACTTTATCCATGAGAAAACACCAGACAAACTCAGACTGAATCATGGAAATCGTCATGAAAGTACTAAAGAAGTTTAAAGATGGGACGACAAGCCAAGTGAGGAGGCAGACACAGGAAGATTGCTGCAAGTTCGAGGCTAGCCTGGTCTACACAGTGATAGGCAAGAAAAGCCTTGGACTAAATCCTGTGCTGTAGCTAGCCTGATCTACACAGTGATATGTAAGAGTGGCTTTGGACTAGATTCTTTGCTGGAGACAAGGACAGACACCAGTATGGACCCTGAGAAAACTGACAGAATGGGCCACAGGCCATAGACCTGATAGTCTATTAATATCAAGTACCCCAAGTTGTATAATTATGCTATAAATATTTAAAAGAGTATCCCTGTTGTCTGAAAAATAGACCAATGTATGTAGGCAAACAGGGCCATGAAGTCAGCAACTTATTCACAAATAGTTAAAGAGAAATGAGGGACTGGGTGCTGGAAATGTACCGTAGTTGATAGAACACTTGCCGAGCCAGCTCCAGGTTTGATCCTTAGCACCCCAAAACATTGCAATTGGCATACGTCTGAAATACAAGCACTCAGAAGGTAGGGCAGCAGGATCAGGGGTTCAAATGCATCCTCAGTTCTCTAGACTATCCCCCTACCACAAGCAAGCAAGAAAGGAAGGAAGGGAGGGAGGGAGGGAGGGAGAGAGGGAGGGAAGAAGGAAGGAAGGAAAAAAGAAGGAAAAGGAGGGAGGGGGTAGGGAAGGAAGAAGGGAAGGAAGGAGGAAGGGAGGGAAAAGAAGAGAGAAAGGCCAGATAATCACAGAGAAGTGTTAGGTATTGGTAATCTGACAGAGTGACAGTCAGTTATTGGTGGTTTTCCAGATCTGGAAAATGGTTAAATTTGTTCTGCCAGTTTGAATGTATTTTTTAATTAATTAATTAATTAATTATATGTAAGTACACTGTAGCTGTCTTCAGATACTCCAGAAGAGGGCATCAGATCTCATTACAGTTGGTTGTGAGCCACCATGTGGTTGCTGGGATTTGAACTCAGGACCTTCAGAAGAGCAGCCAGTGCTCTTAACCACTGAGCCATCTCTCCAGCCCTTGAATGTATTTTAAAACAAAACAGTTTTAAAAGTTACATAGCTAAAGTCTAGATACAGCCACATGGTTCAGACAGAGAAATTGCACCTATATCCCAAATACTGTCCCTACTCAGTCACACGTTCTTTCTTAGCATCCTTGTGGCATGACACAAGTGGCATTTACCCAGGTCCCCAAAGGAGGTTCCCCTGGGGTGCCTACTATTAAAATTCTATGGATACATGATGTTCAGAGTTGCCACTGAGGTGCCCCTCTACCCATCAGGCTTGTCACTCTGGCAAGTTTCCCATCATGCAAGGCAGAGCACAAGGCCAGATTCAACTTGGTGGCCTGACAACTCCTTTGGGACCAATCAAGAGTCTGATGCTTCACCCAGAACGGGACCAGCTGTCAGTAGCACACCACCATTGGGATGGCC
>NW_022196891.1:77365711-77400735 GCF_008632895.1 Mastomys coucha | reverse complement strand
GGTTATCCTTCATCTCATTTGGAGTCCAGGAATCATTCATGGGTCTCAGAGGAACCAGCTCAAACCGTTAGTCATTGCCTGTGCCAGGCCAAGCCCAGGCATTGTGAGCTCTGGCCTTGGCTGCTTACAGGGGTAACTTGGGTTGCACACACAAAAGGAATGAGTCCAGGAACCACCCTCCCCTCTGGCTGACTCAGAAAAGAAAAAGTAAACATGACCATCTTAGGGCCAGACTGTTAGGCTTCTGGATTCTTCTACAGAAGGGTTAGTGGCCTCATGCCCTGAACGCAGAGGTTTGGTCTGGCTAGAGGCCTGTGTGGTCCTGGCTTTGCTTCCCACGGCTGGACTGAGGCTCATAGGTCCTAAGGGGCTTTAGAGCTTTGGGACTGGCTTGGACTAGAGGCTAAGGAGGGAGAGCAGCAGCATGGGCTTATCACGTATTGATACTGACTGGCTTAGGCCTACGGTTGGCTGGGTCACTGTATACTCTTTTCTCCTGTGGTTCATGCATCAGGCTGTTTTGGAGTTCAGTGGTGGGTTCTGCTTGAGGCCCAAGAGTCAAGTCTACCCTGGGTCAGGATGGAAGTCTTCTGGGGAGGGAGACTCAGGAAAGGGAGCGGTAGATGGTCCCACTCCTGTGGGTTGTTTCCAGTTCCTCATTTCAGTTTTTTTTTTTTTTTTTTTTTTTTTTTTTTTTTTAAGATTTATTATATGTAAGTACACTGTAGCTGTCTTCAGACACTCCAGAAGAGGCCGTCAGATCTCGTTACGGGTGGTTGCGAGCCACCCATGTGGTTGCTGGGATTTGAACTCAGGACCTCTGGAAGAGCAGTCGGTGCTCTTAACCACTGAGCCATCTCTCCAGCCCCTCATTTCAGTTTTTAGGGGCCCTCGGAAGACTGCCTCCAACTGTGAAGGGAAATGATCATGAGAGTGAGAAGTCAGTATGTCTAGAAAGCAGGAATTCCCTCTTCCAAATTACCGGGTCCGCTTGCCGCTCTACTTGGGGTATTCTGATATATCATGTGGGTTAGTCTGGTTTTTTTGAAACTTCTGTGTGTCTCCTTCAGCTTGTGACCCAGGGCAGAGCCCCAAATAGAATTCCAGTCATTCCTGCTGATGGGATGACCTGGGAAATGGGCCTTTGGGCTGAAGCCTGGCTTCCTGTTCCAACTCTGCAGTAAGTGTACTCTTGCCGCGAAGGTGCCCACTGCGCCTGTCTGGCCCCACTTTTTATCCATTTGGGGTAAGGGTGGTTACTGGTCCTGCTTTCTTGTTTGTGATGAGGTAGTTAAGGAGATAGATTCAGATCCAGGAGTATCTCGCTTCATGACACCCTACAGGAGCTCAGGCCCCATCTCTACCTTTCTCAGGCTTTCAGGTTCTGAATGCATGAGAAGTTCTACCTTCACAGAGATGTGGAGAGGACCAGGGAATGGGCTCCCACTGCCTTCTCTGTGTCCCCATCTATTTCTACCCTTTTATGACCTGCTTGCTCTGCACCTGAAGTTTGTCCTCTGGGACCTGTATCATACCACTCCTTGGCTCCAAGGAAGGTTCTGGCAAGGTGAAGGAGAAGATGAGAGAGGTTGGGACTTGGGCTTTGTCTTAAGGTTTGATTGCTGTAAGGTGACACCCTGATCAAAGCAACTTTTTTGTTTGTTTGTTTGTTTGTTTTGGGTTTTTTTTGGGGGGAGTTCGAGACAGGGTTTCTCTGTGTAGCCCTGGCTGTCCTGGAACTTACTCTGTAGACCAGGGTGGCCTTGAATCCAGAAATCCACCTATCTCTGCCTCCCAAGTGCTGGGATTAAAGGTATGTGCCACCACTGCCCAGCCAAAGCAACTCTTATAAAGAGCACGTTTAACCGGGGCTGGCTTACAGTTTCAGAGTTCAGTCCATTATTATGGTGGGAAGCATGGTGGTGTGCAGGCAGAGATGGTGCTGGAGAAGGAGCTGAGAATTCTATATCTTGACTGGAAGGAAGCAGAAGGAGCCTGAGACACATTGGCCAGACCTGAGCTTCTAAGACCTCAAAACCCACCGCCACAGTGACACACTTCCTCCAACAAGAGCATACCTCCTAATAGTGCTACTACTTATGGGCCAAGCGTTTACACACATGAGTCTATGGGGTCCATTCCTATTCAAACCACTGCAGGCATTTTTTATTTCCTCTGGCTGGCTGGCTATGGCCATGCCTTACAGTCTACAGCTCCATTCTCCACCCCAGCCTTCTGTCCACCCCTTCAGGCCTTGGTATGTAAGCTTTGACTTTATGCTTCTCCAGTTTAGGGTTTGCATCTCACATGCCTCAACTGGACCGTGGAACCCTGGGCTGCCAGCCCCGACTCACACTGCACCCCCTTCCCCTCCCTCTGCTTTTCATGAAGAAGTTGGTTTCCACTTTCCTCTTCCTGGAAGCTGCAGGAACAGCCAGCTCCGGAGCCTGAGCCTCCTGCTGTCTGAAAAGCGTGGGTGTCCAGCTTCCAGATGGCTCTCGGGGCCCGGGAGATGCCATGGTCCCAGGTGGGCTGAGAAGAGACTGACTTTGGGAAGGATGGCCACTTTAGAAGGTACAGCTAGGACTCCCCAGCCAGGCTCCTCCCCGGGCAGTCTGGATCCTGGTTGCTTGGTTCTGGGAGCTCTGTGCCACCTGCTCTAGCCTTGAGCATCTCCAGCAACAGGATTCAGGCTTCGACTCGATCTTCTTGGGAGTGCCAATCCTTTCCTTTGCCTGGAGCCCCCGTTTTGGAAGGTGCAACATCTGCCCGTGGAGGTGCTGATGCTGCAAGACTGTTGTTCCTCACGGCAGGCGAGGCAGAGGGGGGCAAGTCCTTACTGCATCCCCTGTACTGCCCGCTCTCACGACCCACCATTTTGCTCCATCAGTCCCCATCTTGGAGACCCAGTATGGAACAAAACCATCTGTTGCAAGGTTTGCTTTCCCTCACTGCACTCAAAGGAAAAAGTCTCTCGGCGTTTGCGTTGTTCTAGCCCCGTAGGGTTCCCTTGTTATGAGCTGAGTTATCACAACACGCCTATTGCGTTTGTTTTTTTTTTTTTTTTAATCTTAGAAAAGACACCAAAAATTAGCGCATCTTTTATTTAAAAAGCAACCCCCATTCGCTCGCCACATCAATTGCATACTTAAAAAGCAAAGAGGTTCTGACTGGGTTCTTATGAATCTGCTCCCCACCCCACCCCAACCCCTTTGCGTGTGATTTGTGGGCAGGCTTCTGAGATGAACCAGGTTTTATAAGAGAGATTCAGCTGGGCTAAATCACAGTGGTGGAGGCTTATGCAACCTGCTAAAAACCTATGAGTTAAAAATGGAATTGTCTTGCAGAGTGGGGAAGGTAATAATATCAGTGATATGAAAATAGAAAGAAAGGAACGAGCAGCTTAGCAATTCGAGTCTCTCAGC
Organism: Mastomys coucha; assembly: GCF_008632895.1. Classification (NCBI taxonomy): domain Eukaryota; kingdom Metazoa; phylum Chordata; class Mammalia; order Rodentia; family Muridae; genus Mastomys; species Mastomys coucha. The sequence goes on along the minus strand of NW_022196891.1, from coordinate 77,397,310 downwards.
CACATCTCTCCTGAGCCAGAAGACTTCAGGGCCATTTTCCAGAATAAATCCAAAGTCCAGCCTCTTACTGGGAAAGCCAAACTGCACTCAATGGAGTGGGCCCTCTGCTCCCTATTAATCCGGAGTTAAGCGCGCTTTCCACTGACTCTCCACCACCAAATGGGCTGTGTGTTTTGTTTGAGTCCATGTGTTCGTTAATGCCCATAGAGGAACAGATTTTAGATGATTTTTTTTTTTTTTGTAAGTGGGTTTTGGTTAATTTGCTATTTTAAAAATTCTTGTGAGACCTTTACCGTTGCCATGGTGATATAATTTCCATAAACATGATTTTTGTGGGGAGTTTTGCACGTTGAAGGATGAGGTTGATATGCAGTGTTGGGGGGGGGGAGTAGGTGGTAAATCTGGCAGCCACCCCATGACTGTTTCCCTCAAATACTGCAAATACATTCCAAGAATCCGCGCCACAGCAGGGTCTCGGGTCTCCACAGACACCACTCGCAGCTCTGGATCTAGTCAGGTTAGAAAAAGAGGGAGAAAGTCCACAGGCTTTTTTGCTGGTCACTTGGCCTGTCCTGGTTAGGATTCCTCAGGCTTTCCCCCAAACTCCTGGGTTTCAGAAAGCTGTCGGAGCCACCCGAGAAGTGAGGGCTCCTTTCCACTTTGACTGCGCTTGCCTAGAGTTCCTTTGAGTATATCCCACTCCTAAAGATGGAAGGACTTGCAAAGGAAGACAGGGAAAAACTGAGCTCTTAACCAAACCAGTTTGTTCCAAGAAACCAGGAAACACTTGACTAAGAAACAAGTTCCCCACCGGAAGGCCAAGGGTTAAAGAAAAGTTTGTCGGAAGAGATGGGTGGTCCCAGTGAAAGAGGCTCTGAAGTTGCTTGTGTCTAAAAGCCTTGAGCCCTCGAAAGGGCCCCACAGAACAAGTAAAGGCAGAGGGGAAGCCCCGCCCCGCTGTCTTGAAGACAAGATTCTGTCTCCTTTTCTATGGCTCAGACTCCTGTTTGACCCTTGTAGACCTGGTCATCACTCAGTGAGGGCCTGGCTACTTAACTGCTCTAGTTGTTCAGGGATAAAGGCTCGGGGAGGTCATGTCTTAAACTTAGGTAGATTCCAGGAAGACCAAAACCTCCTGGGACAGGCCCCTGCCTCGTAACAGGGTGTTCTCTACAGGGTGGGGCTGTATCCCCCCAGGGCAGCGACACTCCTGAGAACCAGCGTTCAAGGACACCTTTGGACTCATGTAAGAATGACCGCAGGACCATATACCTTGACCAGAGCTGTTTAATTATGCATCTTCCTGCCTCTTGCTCCAACTCTTCCTGTATTTAAACCTCAGAGATAGATTTTTGGGTCACTGGACCCCTTTATCTATCTCTCCTCTCAGTGTGGCCACACTGGGTACATCTCTTCTTTGTGATTGATGTATTATTGTTCTTGTCTTTAATTGGCCTCCTGGGACTGGTGGCCAAACTCAGCGTGGTGGGGCTGTTAGAACTGGGCCTTTTGTTTCAGGAACTTTAGCTATACCAATGGCACTAAGTGGCATCATCTTTTGTCAATAGCGCCAGGCATCAGTGCCGACTTACAGAGGAACTGTGTTCCCCAGGCGTGAACAATACAAATCTGTGGAGGGGGGAGAGGGGCAAAGAAGAAAGGATTTGAGAGACCCTAGGAATGAAAGTGCCTGTGAAGTACAATTCTCTACAAGGGCACTCTCTCTCTCTCTCTCTCTCTCTCTCTCTCTCTCTCTCTCTCTCTCTCTCTCTCTCATGTCAGGATTTGGCTCAGCGCTGCTTAAGTGAACACCTGGGCACCGCCGAAGGGTCTGAATCATTCAGAATGATGACTCATAAGGAATTATGAATTACTAGAAAGTCAGCATGTGGACACAAAAGAGGGCCACCCCAGAAGAGGAAATGCAGGCTATCGTGTCTGACCAAACACGAGTATGTGCCAGGCATGTGCAGGTCTGAACATATATGCTATCATGTGTATTGGGAAGTCTGTACATATTCAAGATGCATCCTACCAGTCTTGTGGCACGCAGCCTTGTTCTTCACACCTGTGGGAAAGGCCGGCAACTATCCCCTGCACAGATGGCCGAGACAGCCGGTAGCTGCTGGGGATGTGTGATTTGCTAAGTTTTTTTTTTTTTAAAACAAAAACTGATGAATGAGAGGTGTTAGGTAGGATTTTGTGCTTCCATACAGTGAATGAGGCCTGGACAGGGCTTATTTCTGGGGCGCTCTGGACTGCGGGTCACACCCGAGGCTCAGGGAGAAGTGGCTGCTGCTTCTGAGTATCTACCTGTCCGGCTGTCAGCACTGGCAGTGGCTTGTGGAGGATCTGCCAGGGCTGCTTTGGGGACTTCCCAGGCATTTTGTATGTGCTCTAAAATAGCCCAGAGTAATTTGGCAGGGGCAGCTGCAGGAACGCGGCTCACCACTCAGTCCAGGGTGGAAGTGGGAACTGGTGCGTCTCCTGACGCACCGTTCCAGGCTCTCCCTGCAACACACATTTAATTGAAAATGTTTTTAAAGCACCCGTTAGCTAGCAGCTTGGCTGGGACTGGGGGTGGCCAGAAGAGGGGATCCTTCTGAGGGAGGAAAGAAAGCTCCCCCCCTGTACAGGGCCTTGCTGCCTGTTGTCCTTTCTGAGTGTGGAGAGGATCCTGGATGGACTGGGACAGTTTAAGGTGTGGGATGTCTTGGGGGAAGAGAGCCAGCTGGTTTATGCCCCGAGAAGCCAGAAACAGAAACAAAACCACCCAGTTGCTACATAGAGGAGTCTGCTAGGGAACATCCTTAGCTGGCTCCCCAGTGAAGGCTTATTGATGGTCCTCCATCGGGATGTGTGCCTCAGTTTCTTGATCTGCAAAATGGGGCTAATCGTACCTATTTCTTTGGACTCTCTTAAAGAGAGTTCTTAGGCTTATTACATATGTAGTCCTAGAATAGTACTTTGCACATAAGTGGAGATTACATGTGATTATTGTACACGAAAATTCACTGTGATAACGCCACTTCAACTCCCCTGGTCTAGCTCCATGGGCCTGATGTTGTCTGAATGAGTAGACCCACTAGACTGTGGGCTGGTCTAGTGCGGGAGGGGTCCTCTATTGGCCTGCATCTCTGAGCTTGGTGTCCCGCCTGGCTTGAAGCACATACTTTGTTCCTTTGGAAAGATACAGCTGATTGTGTAATCCTACGCTGCTGACCTCTGACCTCAGGCACATCAGAATCCCCTGGGAAGTCAGGCCAATCTCCCACCTTCAAAGATGCTGATCAGGGATGTAGTAGGCCGCGGTCTGCAGTCTGGAAAGGGCTCCAGGGAGACGTCAGTGGGAAAAGGAAGTTCCACGGAGGATTGCTTCTGACAGCCACTTGCCTTTGTGGCTCCTGTTTACGTCTGTGTCCGGGACTCTCTAGTTGAGTGGGGAGCCACATGGGGGCCCTTGTTCCTGGTGTGATCAACCCAGAAGATCCAAGCCTTCCGGGGAACCAAGGGTGCAAGTGAATGTTTGACTCAGATTGAATGTGGAACTCCTTGGCAAGGAGTGGTAAGGTCTGCCATCTTAGAAATGCAAGAAGCCACTGGCCAGACAGAGCCATGGCTCACTGATCCTTCAGAGTCTGCCCCAGCAAGGCTTCACAGCAGCTCCAGGCTGGGCTGGCCCACACGGCTCACTCCTCCTTCCCAAGTCCCCGCTGGATGTTTGCAGGTGGCTGTGGTTGCTATGTTGTCTTCCTCTGTACTCCAAGCCATTTGCTCTATGCTCTGAAAGTGGTGCCAGTGAGCAAACAGCATTCGTTGGATTTTCCTTGAGGTTTAAAATGCGGCCTTTGGCAAGTAGCTGTTCACAGATACTAAACAGGGCCCAAGAAAAGACTCTGTGGAGTTGAGTGAGCAGAAATGTGCTTTTCTAGAGCAGTGTTTAAAGATACAGCTGGGATTTGTTTCTTAGCAACAGGGCTCATTCAAAGCACACTGGCAGTGTCAGAACACCCGACAATGCTGGATGCCCGCAAGCACCATGTAAAATTAAAAAAAGAAAAAAAGTACTAAACAGGAGCCAGGATTTGAGCACAACTCCTCCAACAGGTGGGAAACTCAGAATCACAGACACATGCAGATGCTATGGCGTGAGTCTAGAGCACCAGGGTGAGCACTGGGTCTGGCTACACTCTGCCCTCCTTCTTCTGTCTGTCCATCCATCCATCTGCCCCTCCCTCCCTCTTTCCTCTGTTCTCCCCCCACACAGGAGCTTCTCTCCCTCTCTCCCTCTCTTCCTCCTTCCCTCCCTCCTTCCCTCCCTCTCTTCCTCCTTCCCTCCCTCCTTCCTTCCCTCTCTTCCTCCTTCCCTCCCTCCTTCCCTCCCTCTCTTCCTCCTTCCCTCCTTCCTTCCCTCCCTCTCTTCCTCTTTCCCTCCCTCCTTTCCTTCCTCCCTCCTTTCCTTCCTCCCTCCTTTCCTTCCCCTCCTTCCCTTCTTCCTTCCCTCCCTCACTCTCTTCTTTCCTCCCCCTTCCCTCCCTCCCTCCCTCTCTCCCTCATTCTCTCTCTTCCTCCCTCCCTCTTCCCCTCTCTTTCTCTTTTCCTCTCTTCCTCCCTCTCTCTCTTCCTTCCTCCCTCCCTATTCTCTCTCTTCTTCCTTCTCTCCTTCCCTCTCTTCCTCTCTTCCTCCCTCCCTTCCTCCTTCCCTCTCTCCCTCCTCCCCGCCTCTCTCTTTCCCTCCCTCTCTCATTCTCTCTCTTCCTCCCTCCCTCCCTCATTCCCTCCTCTCTTCTTCCCTCCTTCTCTTCCTCCCTTCCTCCTTCCTTCCTTCTCTTCCTCCTGCCCTCCCTTCTTCCCTCACAGGGGAGATCCCTTCTCTCTGTGAATATCAATAAGCCTGCCCCTTCTCCAGCCTCATCATTCTGAGCCCTGAAGACCCAGTGTTCATTCAAAGGGCCTTTGAGCCTGTTCACCTGAAGATGGGGGAGCATTTTCTTAGCCCCATTTCACACCATCAGATCCCTTTAAGGTCGAATCGTTCTCAGAACAACACCGTTGTTTAAAAATACATTTAAAAATATACCTAATAGGTTGACTTCTCAAAACACCCCAATGACATCAACAAGCAATTCTCAGTGCCAGTGTTGTACAGGACGATATTAAGCGTGAAGCCCTAGCCCCTGAGTAATAACAAGTGTCACATGAAGTAGTGCGAAGGGTGCTCTGAGGATGTGTCGTTGCTCGTGGGAGTGCATCAACTCTGTCCAGGTAAAAGCCCAGCTTGGTGTCTGCTCTTGCAGTGAAAAGAGATGCTTCAACCAAGGTAGGGGTTAGTGGGAGTTGCGGGATTTTTTTCTGTGTGCACCAGGCTGCCCCCTTACAGCCATTTCCTGTCCCCATTCTCTTCTTTCCATGTCCTAGAAGCCCGTGTTTCTTGTATACCTGCACTGTTGCATACAGACAGACAGGAGCGGCAAGACAGACACAATAGATGAAGACAGGTGAGGACTGTTTCAGCTGCTGTTAAAAACTTGTTAATGAGCCGGGCGGTGGTGGCGCATGCCTTTAATCCTAGCACTTGGGAGGCGGAGGCAGGCGGATTTCTGAGTTCGAGGCCAGCCTGGTCTACAGAGTGAGTACCAGGACAGCCGGGGCTACAGAGAGAAACCCTGTCTCGAAAAACAAAACAAAACAAAAAAAAAAAACTTGTTAATGTTCACAGCATTACCTTTCTTCACAAAGAGAACCCACAGCACAGGTTTTCTCAGGTCAAGGCCACTGAAAAGTTACTTGAACTTGAAAAGATGAGAGCTCTTTGAGATTCATGGAACATTATTCAGTCTGATACCCCCACCCTCATCCCACCCCCACCCCATCAAATCTACTCATTTATTTAACAGTTTTGATATGCACTTATTAAGTGTCTAAGGTATAGAAGGTTCTCGAGTATATCTAGGGTCTACAAGGATATTCTTAGGAAGCTGAGCTTCAGTGGACATCAGTGAACCTGACGTGGGACCATGGCCACAAACACTCATGCTGAAGGGACCAGTGAATCTCTAAGTCTCTCACTTTATAGATACGGACCCTGAAGCTCACAGGTAGGAATGACAAAATTCTCAGGGAACTATTTGCATTAGCACCTTTTGGCCTGGAGCCCTTTAAAATCTACCGAGGAGCTGGGACATCTGAATGTCCTGAGGCTGCATCTGAGCTGGTGATGTGACAGGGCTCCTGACTCCCAGAGGGTGTAGATGTCAGCTCTCTCAGTGAGCAAGCAGACTGTGGGAATAAGGCACAGGGGGCAAGCAAATAGAACAGGTGTGGAGAATCTCTCCCACCCAGTGACAGCTCTGAACAGTGCCAAGATAGCGTCTAATATCAGGATGGCCTTGCAGGCTGGGTCAAGCAAGTATCCAGGCTCCCCATCATGGGTTGTCAGACTTCCCAGGGGCTCTAGGCTGGACAGCTCCTAGCTGACCAGGATGGGGTGGCTGACTGACCATGGAGAGCTTGGATAGAGAGGGTGAGAGGACTAGCAGCTAGCCAGCCCTTGTTTCTACAGTGTCTACCAGGGAGACATGAGAGAACCTGTTGGTGTTGGCCAAAGTACCAGATGCCATACCATGGCATTTCCAAGAGGCAGGGTGTGTGGGGGTGGGGTAAGAGAGAAAAAAAAAAACCCAGGATTTAAAACATTTCTACGGCGACTGTGTGCTCTGCCCAGCCTCTTGTCATCATTGGATCCCCCGTGGCTTCCTAGGACCGAAAATGTTAAAGGAAATTGTGCTGGACGCATGCTCCGCCCTCTCATCTGCTGCTTCTTGCCCTAATAGGAAACATCTCAGCAAGTTCTCCCCAGGGCCTGCTATGGCATCTGGCGGGGCTGATGCCTGTCTAGGGCTGCTATCTCCATCCCTTCCCTGCTTGCTTAGATTGCTGGAAAGAGAACCCTTTGGCCTGGCCTACGAGTCCCTTTATGTTGTCACTTCCTAGCATGTTCTGCTTTGGGGCAATGTCAGTGGCAGAGCTGCCTCCCCATTAGGCTCCGTGGGCAAGAACATGGTTGTTCTCGTCTTACTCCAGGCCTCAGAAGAGAGATGGCAAACCGTGGAGCTGCTGGCTAGAAACCCCAGGAGCTGGGGGAGTCTGTGTGTTTGTGGGACACAGCTGGAACCAAGGGAGGCTATGTATTAGGGGCGTAGCTAGGACAGGAATTCTGGACTCTCAGGCTTGGAGAACTGTAGTTGGCCAACAGCCAGTGTTCATGCAGACCCTTCTCAGGGGCCTCTGTAATCAGCTTGCTACTCATACCAGGAAAGGTGCCGCCTGTGCCCTGGGCTACTCGATGTCCGACCCTACCTACCCGTGGGGGTTGGGAGTGAAGTGGCTCATCCGAGCATCCCTGCAAGCTCCTATAATCCCCTCTACCCGTGCCCCATTCATCCCAAGAAAAGCATCTCTTCTAGACAGCAGTTCCTGATTGGCTAGCATCGTCTGCACTAGCAGTCCTTGATCTCTCAGGCAGTCCTCCTGCAGGAGATGCTTTTCTGGCTGAGGCTGTGTGGCTCCTGGCGTTTACACAGAGGTGCCCCTCCCCCCCACTCCTGCTACAGGAAGGACTGTTCCTTGTGTGCCAAAAGTTGTACTAAATGAATCCCTCCCCCAGGAGAAATTTTGTCTGATTGAAATTATACCTACTTTATGAAAGACCCACCTCTCACTGAAGTCGCCAGAGAGCAGTAACTTGATGGGCATCCAAAGGCCTGGGTCAGCCAGCTTCCATTTGCTATAAGAAACATCCTTGATAAAACTGGCTTGTACAGAGGAATGGTCGTTGAGGGTTCACAAATTCAACCCATGGCTTTGGCTCACGGCTTTGGGTCTGGGGCACAGCACTGTGGTAGGAGCCTGCTTCAGAACAAAATTAGTCACCTCTTGGTTAGAAAGTAAAAACCAAGAGAGGGGACAGACTGCGGCCCCTAATCCCCTTCGAAGGCGTGTGTCAAATGGCACGGGTCCTATTCTTTAAAGGTTCCACTACTTCCCAGGAGCAACAAGCAGGGGACTAAACTTTCAACATGTGGGCCTTTGGAGGAAATTCAAAATCTAAACTAGCAGGGTATTTTTTTAAAAAGTTGTGCTAAGTTGATGGGTATAACATAAATCTTACCAACTTAACTAATTCTAAAACAAGTTTGTGGTGTGTATGTGTGCCTGTGTATGGTCAGTTTTCTCCTTCCACCTTCATGTGTGTTCCAGAGATTAAACTCAGGCACCCCACTGACCAACACCGCCCAGTTCTGGTCATATGTAGCAAGTTCCCTTATACTGAGTCACTGCTCCAGTCCTAATGTAACCATTTTGTTGTTGTTGTTGTTGTTTTTGTTTGGTTTTTCGAGACAGGGTTTCTCTGTGTAGTCCTGGCTGTCCTGGAACTCACTCTGTAGACCAGGCTGGCCTCGAACTTAGAAATCCACCTGCCTCTGCCTCCCAAGTGCTGGGAATCAAACGCGTGCGCCATTTTAAAGTGCACATTTGTTGCATTAAGCACATTCACACTTGTGTAGCCGTCACCGCCAACCACCTCCAGAATGTGTTATCTTCCAGAACAGCTTGTCTGTAGCCCTTGAACTGCAGCTGTGCGCCCCCACCCCCACCCCCTGCAGCCTTTGGCGGCTACCTGAGAGCAGGGTGGCAGGATCCAGCAGCTGCCTTCTGTGTGCCTCCTTGATCATGCTCTGGATGATGTTTTCTTCCCAAGCTCCTGTTAAATGCATTGCACGACTGCCTGGATTCTAGATAGAAGCAGGATGCGCTTTGTTTCTTAGGCAGCCGTCAGCGTGGCTTTCCTGACGCTGCCTTGCTCTTCTAGGCACCCAGAGCCTCCTTATTGCTCATGATCACACGAAGATGTACGGGGGTATTGCTCTCATTTTCAGGAAGAAGGGCAAAATGGTTGAGTAACTTGTCCAAGGTCATACGGAGAAGTTAACGTGACTTGTCCAAGGTTACATAGGTCGGGTGTGGCAGAGCCAGGTTCAAAACCAAGCAGGCCATTCATGCAGCCCATGCAGGGGATGGAGTGACACTTCCTGGGATTGATTTTCAGCCAGGGACTGTCCTCACTCTGGTCAGGTACACTGATGTCAGTAAATAGGAGGACAGAAAAGCAAACCAGGCCACAGGGTTTGGAGATAAGCCTGGGGATAAGACCAGGATGTCTCACCGACAGGGCTTCTCTCCACTGGCCTTCATCGCTACACTGTCACTGTAAACACACACAAACACACGCATATACACAAAGGACACACATATACATACAAGCACACACGTATACACATACGCACATGCATACAGAAACAGGCACACACTAAGAACACTTACGGCTAGAAGATTTTTTGTTTGTTTGTTTTCGAGACAGGGTTTCTCTGTGTAACCCTGGCTGTTCTGGGACTCACTCTGTAGACCAGGCTGGCCCTGAATAGATGATCTTTTTTATTTGTTGTTTGTTTGTTTGAAGCAGGGTCTCTGCATAGCCTTACTGTCCTTGAACTCACTGTGTAGATCAGTCTGACCTCCAGCTCATAGGACATCTGGCTACCTTTGCCTCCTGAGTGCAGGGATTAAAGATGTGCACCACCAAGCCTGGCTGGTTAGACAGTCTTAATGGAAAACTTCCTTAGCTTCCAGGAGGGAAACTGAGTGTCCCTCTGGAACCCCAGGGCAGTTTGTCACCAGTGGAGTAGGAACAGCCACAACTTAACCTGGTCATTGTTCTGAGTTGAGGTTGTGCCACTCCACTGTTAAGGAGTACCGAGGGGCACAGATCCCAGGGAACAAAGGGACCAGAGATGGGGCTGGGAGGACAGTGAGGTCGTGGCTGTTTACCAGCTTCCCAGCATGCCTTAGCATCTTCAGCTCGTTATCATGGTCGCATCTGCCACTTTGAATGTCTTTCTTCTTTTTGGGAGAACCCAGGGTCTTAATGCATGCTCGTTGAGTGCTCTCTTGCCAAGTTCCGTTCTCAGTTATCTTCACGAGTTATCTTCACGAGGTCTGAAATGCTCTCCTAGCAACTTAGTCCCCCGTACAAAAAGACAGCTCATTCTGAAAAGTGCTGGAGACCCACCTGCTCTGCCTTGGAGTGGCACAGGAGGAGGTGGATTTGCTGGGGTGGGGGCCGATGCAGGGGACGCGCATAGACATAGCTGCTCAGGGACCCTGCCTTGGAGGTCAGGGCAGATTTCCTTCCTGTTTCTCCTGGTCGCAGGTGCTGGCTAGACCGGGTGATGACCTTACTCTTCCCTCTGCCTGTCCGGAGCCCCACTGGGGAGGACGAACTGAGGGCCTTGGAAAGGCTTGCAGCCCGGCCTGCTGCTATGCTGCTGCTGCTACTGCCCTTTCGGGCAGATGTGCCTGTCCTTGAAAGCCACTCGCCCTGAGTCTTCCTGGTGGTCTGAATAGGTTTGGTCCAGGGAGTGGCACTATTAGGAGGTGTGGCTTTGTTGGAAGAAGTGTGTCACTGTGGGAGGGGGCTTTGAGTCCCTCCTCCTAGCTGCCTGGAAGATAGTCTGCTCCTGACTTCCTTTCGATGAAGATGTAGAACTCTCAGCTCCTCCAGTGCCATGCCTGTGGGGATGCTGCCAAGTTTATCGCCTTGATGATAATGGACTGACCCTCTGAACCTGTAAGCCAGCCCTAATTAAATGTTGTACTGAGAGACCGTCTTGCTCAACTGTCCCTCCAGCATCAGGGTCTTCTCTTGGGGACTTAACTGAAAATAAAGTTGTATTTTGAAAGAGAATTGCAGGGAACTAAAGGTATGCACAATGGCAAGAAGAAGGTGCTTCAGCTCTGGGTCAGGTCCCGATCCCCTTAGGGATCCCTACCAGCTGTGGCTTGAACCCAGGGCCTTGAGCATACCAGGCAAACCACTCAACTAGCTACAGCACCAGCCAATTATTGATTTTTTTATTTTGAGACCGTATCTCACTAAATTATCCAGGCTGCCTGTGTAGTTCCTGCTGACTGTGAATGTGTCATATCCTTGCTTTAGCCTCCGGATAACTAGGATTATAGTTCTGCACCATCAGGCTGGGCTTACAGCGGGATATTTAAAAATATCATTATTTGTGTATGTGTGTGTGTTTGTGTACACGCGTGCGCATGTGTGTGAGATTTGGATATGTGTGTGTGTGTGTGTGTGTGTGTGTGAGATTTGGATATGTGGGTGTGTACATGTCATAGTACTGAATGTGGAAGTCAGAGGATAATTCTGTGAAGCTAATTCTCTCCTTCACTCTTCCATGGGTTCCGGGATGGGATGGGAACTTGTGTAAATTATTACATGTCAGTCAGGGGCTTCTACCCCGCCTTCAGTCATTCAGTTCTTGGATAAAAGGCACACAACTTTTTTTGTTAGAGTAAGCCTTAATAGGCACTAGAGTGGAGCAGATATCTACTCTGTAAGCTATTAGGATCTATTTCTCCATTAATAACCCTGAATTATAATTTGCCATGTTGCGCCTGGGCTGCTCTTTATTCCAATTGGCCAGCCTTCATGGCCATGCTTCTAAGACTCACCTAATCATGGCGCCTTCCTTCTCTCCTCCTCCTTCCTCTCATGGTTCTCATCAGACCCCACTCCCCAACCGCCGCTCCTGTGTCAATTCATCCAGCTATAGGCTGTAGGCATCTTTATTCCCCAATCAGGGATAACTTGGGTCTATGTGCAGATTCTCTCGTCCTTGGGGCAACTGGGCCTTGGGGCCAGTATTTAGCATTACAACACACAGCAGAAGACCCAACCTCACCAGGAACTCAGGGTCCCAGCCTGGCATGATCATCCTGTTGAATTTAGCCACTGAATCACCCTGTTGGCCCCGACCCTGGGTTTCCTATGCCAATGGACATACACCTATACTATCTGCACAGCTCAAGTAGTGTTGATTGGCTAGTGTGTTCCATCTGGCCCATCACAATCTATTGCTTTACGATCTGCATCGGAAGCATACGCCACGCTTGCCAGTTCTTGGAGAGGAAAGGTTCTGGTCCCAATCTCATACTGTCCTCTGTCAAATGGCTTATGAAATATATTGGTAAGAGGTTGGAAAAAAAAAAAAGACATGAGACACCAGCTGAGTGATATTATGGGATGGCTGGGGAGTGGGATACTGGACAAGCTGGTAATGGTTCAACATGTCTAACACAGTCTGGAAGGCTGAGGCATGGAAGTTGTGCTTGCTGATAAGCTTTTCCGGGTTTGGGGACTTGATTTAATTGGTGGATTCACTATTTAGTGGCTCTTGTATGACTTTTCCTATGGGCATATGAACAAATATCTACTTCCTTTAGATAGTGCACTGATGACCGGTCAAAGAAATAATTCCATCCAAGTCCGGTTTGTGAAGTGATGGGTTTATCAGGCTTCCACACAGGAGATGTGGGGGAGGTATTGCTTGCGAGAACACAGGGTACCTTCAGAATAGTTGTAACACTGGAAAGTGCCCCCAGGACGGATGACGACCTCCTGGAAGCTGCTTGGATGGAGTCATTCCTTCAGGTAGCTTCCGCCCCCTGTTTGCTCCAGTGCCTCCCAAGCCCCCGTGCAGCTGGGGGAGGTGCAGGAGAGAGTGGCTGGAATCTCAGTGAGGGTCCACTGCCAGCCCTGTTTCTGTGGAGAGTGGTACCAAGCCCGATTTTGTTAAAGTCTTTGTGGGTAGTCACAGCTGCTCTGTTTTCAAGATTCTGATGGTCATGCCATGCCGGGACAGTGTTCTGTGACCATGACATGACCGGAGCCATGCAGGACAGTGTTCTGTGACATGACATTACTGGAAGGTTAGTAGAAACTTGGGGTGGAGGGTGTGGGTTGCAGGAGGTAGGTCCCTGGAGGTGTTCTCTAGAAGAGAACCTTGTCTCTGCCCACCAGCTTCCTGGATACCATGAGAGGAGCAGGGTGTTCCCCTAGGCCTCCCCACTGTGAGCCCTGCTTTCCCATGAGCCCACGGCAATAATGCCAAGCAACCGTGGGCTCAACCCTTGGAAGGCAGGAACCAAAATGAGCCTCTCTCTGTTTCCCCACTTTAGGACACAGGGCGTCACAATCGGCACCAACTCCACACATGAGATTGCTCTGTGTGCTAGGCTAGGTGCTAAGGACACAGTGGCATACGCAAAAATTTGCATGCCCCTCTCAGAGAGGGTAGCTCGCTGGCCCTTAGAGACTGTGTGGGCAGTTAGATAAGCTACATGCAAGGGTGAAACTTAATGTGGAGTTCTGGATAGGCAACAGGAACTGCCAGCCAGGGGGATGACTGAGGGTCTCCTGAAGGAGCCACACTCGGCTGGGATAAAGCCAGTGGGGAGTAGGTCTGTGTCTGTCCTCTGGGCAGGGCTCTAGGGAAGTGGGAAGCAACACATCTGGGTTCAAATGCAGCACACAAAAGGCCTGTAGGACGCCAGTCAGACGCCATACACAAAAGGCCTCTAGGATGCCAGACTCCACACAACTGCTGGACAGCCACGTGACCTGACACACCTCCTCCTCTCTTCCTTTTCAGCCAACATCTACCTAGAGATACCCAAAAGAGCTGTCTATTGCTGCCCTGCTAACCTGCCCCTAAATTCCGTGGTGTGAACAACATTTTCAAATTCTGGGTGTCAGAAATTTGAGCATGAAGGCACAGTGCAGGGTGACTTGGTGACAGGGGTAGAATCATCAAGAAGTGTCCTGTCTTCCACCTGTGCTGACTGATAACTGACTTGGGTTGTCATATGACTTCTCAAATCTCATGAGGGCCAGTGTGCCTCATCCCAGCACGGCATCAGGGGTGTAAAAGGTACCAGCTTCCTAAGCCAGGAAAATAGCCTGCCTTTTCCATCTCTTTCTGTTGGTGGTTGTCGAGGGCAGCTCCAACAGAACTGCCCGTCTTCGTGACTAATCAATCACCTTCCTGGCGAAGACTGACTATCCATAAAAAGTGTCCATGAATCTGGCGCCATGTTTTAACGTATCAGTACGTCACTTGGGAAAAAAAAGTTAAAGAAAACAAAACGTGAATAGTTTCTCTGCTGGCTTTTCTGACAGGCTTCCTCTTTGAGTGTGAGCGTCGCTGATTCGCAGTAATCATTTAGCTCCCTGTCTGTAACTCAAGATGCCTTAGGTTTCTCTCAGGGACCCACGCTTGCCTTGTGTAGCCAGGCATTGTGGGTAAAGCTGAGCCACATCTAGCTTGGAGGACAGGCTTCATTACTTAAAACCGTAGTCACATTCTTTCATGCTCGTGGTTGATTTAGCATTTTGGTGACTCACAGAGTCTAGTAGGGTAGCTTTCAGGACTCGTGGTTGGAATGCTAGGACAGACACGCCCTTCTCTAGACCTGTAGTATTTGGAAGTAAAAACCGGAACTTCGGCAATTGCATCGCCACCATGAGGGATGTTGGCCCTTAAACCGGAACTTCGGCAATTGCATCGCTACCATGAGGGATGTTGGCCCTGTGAAAAGCACAGAATCGTGGAACAGAGATGGAAAACAGGGGTTTATAATGAATTATTGGTCTGAGGAATCGAACCAACCCTGAATGACTGTTAATGCCCATTACAAAACAACAGCCCATTGATTAAGCACTTTAAGTGTATAATCCCTATTAGTTTTTTGCTCTGCCTGGGTATTATTCTACTCCACATCTTTCCCGGAGGAAACTGGCCCAGTGAGGTTTGGTGGGGTAAAGACAGGGGCTTGCCCATGCTCACACAGCCAGCCGACGTCAGCAGTAACATTCATAACCACCATCTGGGCTTTCCCAGTAATTCACTGGAAAATGAAGCCCATTTCAGTTGGTTATTTTCAAAATAAGGGTCCCCGTGGGGGAGCCCTTCCATGTAGTATGGAGTACTCCAGTGTTGTGAGCAGCAATTCCATTTCTTGTGCCTTCCCCATGGGTCCTGGCAGGAAACCGCTCTTGGCACTGGAGTATACGTGAGCTACCCTCTAGGGCACCATGCCTGGAAAGATCGAGGCAGGCCTGAGGGGAGTCATCAATCAGACGAAGAACACCTGAGCCTGGGCTGCACTCTGCATTGCTTCTGCCCTGTCTCTCTCTCCCTGGTCCTCAGGAGACTGAGGAACCAGCTCAGCTAAGTTGCCTCCCCTCTGAATGGGATCCTCAGATCCCCTGGGTCTTTTTTTTTTTTTTTAAGATTTATTTATTTATTTTATGTGTATAAGTACACTGTAGCTGTACATGATGGCCCTGAACCATCGTGTGGCTGCTGGGAA
This sequence comes from Mastomys coucha, assembly GCF_008632895.1. NCBI lineage: Eukaryota > Metazoa > Chordata > Mammalia > Rodentia > Muridae > Mastomys > Mastomys coucha. The sequence continues at coordinate 77,382,028 of NW_022196891.1, read as the reverse complement.
TTGAACTCAGAACAGCCCCGCTTACTCCGCACCCTCCACCCCCTCTCGCTCCAGCGTAATACACTATAGCTGTCTTCGGAGCATCAGAAGACGGCGTCAGATCTCATTACGGGTGGTTAGGAGCCACCATGTGATTGCTGGGATCCGAACTCAGGACCTTCGGAAGAGCAGTCAGTGCTCTTACCCGCTGAGCCATCTCGCCAGCGCCACCCCCCTGGGTCTTTTATCAGCACTGGGTGCCCAAGCCTGGTGACCTGGATGCTTGGAGCCATTTCCAGGGCACCTGTCATTTTCTGTCAGATGTCTGTGTGTCATCTTTCTCCTCACTGGCTTGACTGTTATGTCACCTTCTCTGTAGCTAGGAAGATGCATGCCCCTGGGGGACATCTTTGTAAAGTTGAATCTCAACAGGTGCTTGTGACATTTTATTTATTTAATTTTTTTTTTATTATTTTCCGTAATGAGTATTTGTTTTGGGGAGAAACGAAAAGAAGCAGCAGCCGTCCTTCAACACTAAAGACAGTTTTTCACTTTGTATAATACATGCCTGTCCCTGTCCACATGCATAAATATTTTAAAATAATCTCCGCGCACAGTATGTGCTCTATTTTTGTAATCTCTCTTTAAAGGACTTTCCCATCTCTCTGTGTAGCCATGAGCAGACTTCTCCCAGCTGCGTAAGACTTCGACATATGGAGGAAACCAAGCCTTGGCTTCATGAAATGGACCCCATGAACTTAGCAGTTAAAATATTCTTTTTGCTGTTTTTGTTTTTTTGTTTTTTTTGAGACAGGGTTTCTCTGTGTAACCCTGGCTGTCCTGGAACTCACTCTGTAGACAAAGCTGGCCTTGAACTCAGAAATCTGCCTGTCTCTGCCTCCCAAGTGCTGGGATCAAAGGCGTGTGCCACCACCGCCCAACTTCTAAAGTAATTTTTTTAAAGGGATCTGGAAAGATAGCACTTGGGTAAGATGCTTGTTGCGCAAGTGTGAGGTTTGGGTTTGTTTCTTCAACCTCACACTCATAGGAAAGCCATGTGTGGCCGCATACCCCTCCAACTTCAGTGCTGGGCAAAGACAGGTGGATTCTTGGGGCTATTGGCTCAACTGTCTGGCTGAGATGGTGAACTCCAGATTCAGTGAGAGGCCCTGCCTCAAAAAGTAAGATGGTCAGCAACAGAGGGAGACACTCAGGCAACCTCCAACCCCACACAGGCACAAGCTGGTGAGCACACCATGATATCCACATATGCATTCGTTATGCAAACCAAACATACATATATACACATACATACATACATATGCATATACATATTAAGTAGAATGAAGACTAATGACTGACATTGGTTACTGTGAGACCAGGATTTTCTGTTTCAATTTCATTTTCTTCTCTCTTTCTCTTCTTTCCTTCCTTCCTTCCTTCCTTCCTTCCTTCCTTCCTTCCTTCCTTCCTTTTTTTTCCCTTCTTCTTTCCTTCCTTCCTTCCTCTCTCTCTCTCTCTCTCTCTTTCTTTCTTTCTTTCTTTCTCTCTTTCTTTCTTTCTTCCTGGTTTTTCGAGGCAGGATTTCTCTGTGTAGCCTGCTGGGCACAAACCCAGAAATCCACCTGCCTCTGCCTCCCGAGTGCTGGGATTAAAGGCATGTGCCATCACTGCCCGGCTCAATTTCATTTTCATATTTACAGTGAATAAGCTCACTTGCTAAGATCCTGCCACAGTCCAGACTTTGAGGGTGGTCTGTCCCCCACAGTCCCTTTCAGGGCCCTCACTCGTCATTAGTCTGTGTTCTGAGCGTGTTACACATTCCCTTACCTTCCTGTCTGTGCAGCAAGCTCTGGACATTCCCTTTCTTAGGCGAGGACATTCCCTTGGGGTCTCGCAGCCCATCTTTGGGTTTGGACCCTAGCTCCCAGTGCCAGGGTCCTGCTGTGCCCACAGTGGTGTCCCACCTCTGCCTCTTCAGAGATGGACTGACTCTGCAGCGTTGCATTCTGTGGCTCTCTCTCGCTGCTACCCCGTGAGACTCTTGATAGCCAGGATACTGGCCTTCTGTAATGGCAGCCATAGTTTTGCCCTTTTTCTGGGTCCCCAGAAGATGCTCTGTCAATGTTAGCTGAATCCACATGGGGGCTGGTGTGAGCCGAGTCTGGATTTTTAGGAAAAGGCAGTTCTCGTTTGGGCAGCGGTCAACCACCAACCTTTGTCTCTCACAGCTCTGCCTGGCTGCTAGTCGGAGAACAACAAGCTGCAGTGGCTATGAGCTCAGGAGGACCCCTTCCTGTTGCCGTTCATACAGAGGAGACCCAGAGGGCCCTAGGGGCTTGTGTGGGGCTCTCTGTCCCCTGTGAGGTCCTGGATCTATCATGGGCACTGATACGAGCGCCTTAGCAAAACCCAGCCATCTCTTAAAGGCCCGTGTGCTGATAATACCATGAGATTGAAGACGTAGGTCTCAATGCAAACCTGGGAACAAGGGCACAAGCCTTCATCACTTGGGACTGCATCTTCTGGGTCTGGTGTTGAAGTCTGAGACGTTGAGTTGAGTTCTATTATGACCTGCAGTGTGTCTGCTGTCCTCCAAGCCCCCACTGTAAGCAGGGGAAAGGCCTCAGGGCACCCTGCTCTTTTTTCTTGGAGCGCGTGATCACTATTTCAGACATCCGAAGACAGCTCCTTCCAGCTCGCCTAGTGATCAGCTGTAGTGTTTGGCAACCCTGGCTCTCAAATGTTCTCTCTCAGGTGGTGGGGATCCAGGGTCCTGCTCCCTCTAGAGTCCATAAACAAAGGGTGAATTGACTTTAATACTTTAATATTAAATACTTAATAGGCATTTCATAATGTTACTTATCAGGCAGTTGAATGGATCTCAGCCACCAGTCCACATATCTCAGTCTAACCCCGCTGTCAAGGACACCATTAAGGAAAAAGGCAGGCCTAGGCTCCATTTTCAGCATCTGTAGTGCCCATGGGGGAACTGGACTTCATTGGCATCCTTCATGTCCTTGGTCACAGAAAGGCTCCTGCCAGCTACCAGCTTAGGTAAGGCCCCCCTCTCTGCTTTTAATCTCACTGCCTCTCCATCCGTGGAAATGTCATCTGGCCAGGTTATAAATTGAACCAATGGAAGCTGCCTCCTCCTCTTCAGCAAATGTCACCGCTGATGCATCCCCCACTCTCTCACCTACCTGACTGTCCTCAGTGAGGAACGGGTTGGATGGGGATGAGAGCAAAGCTGGGTGCTTTGGGGAGCCTTCATACTGCTTTGCCCTTCCTGCCCATGCCCCGTGCCCTCTCCCCCACTGTATCCTGTGGCACTGAAGCCCAGGATCTGTGAGGAGCAAGATTCAGAGCTAAAGGACTAACACCCTCTGTGTGGTTAAACTTCTTCTGCTCACACCTAATATCCCAGAGAGACCCTGAGGGAGACCTCAGGTGTGTGGCTCTGCTTGGAAGCTCCTCAGCTCCCCGCAGTCCCTCCAGGTCCAGGGATGGAGGAGGAAGGGAAGTTGACAGCAGAGATTTGCTAAGCCCAGGGCAGCTGATGCAATGCCCAGTGCCATTAAAATTAATGACCGGTTCCAGCTGACTTGGCCTCCAGTGATACAGTCACCCTTAAGTCAAGGTGGAGTCATTGAGAAGGGTGAGGTGGGGGCTGGTCTCATTTCCACAGTCCCCGTCCTCAGAAGGAAGGTCAATAGGAGCTGCTGGCTTCAGGAGAGCTCCAGTAGGCACACTGAGATGAATGGTGCCCTCGTGAAGGGTGTGGTATCTTTATGAAGGTATCAGTGCCTTTTGTTTTTGCAAAACTGAAAGCTAACCATAGGCCCTTCCTCCTACCATTGGTCCAGGCTGTAGGTATCAGATGCACTGGTGAATTTGTTCTGAAGAACTTTGAGGGTGTCAGGATGACGATGTAAGGCTTTCTGTGACACGGTCTTGAAAGTTCCTTGCCAGCGGGGATGTGAAACCATGGACCCAAGGTGGGATGCAAAGCCATGGGCCCACGCTGGTTCTATGAAATGCTCTCTGGGTGAATGAAATGACTCAGTACAGTTCTCCATAGAAGACACAGCTGTTTCTAGGCTGCTGCTGGCCTTGGGATCCAGGGGCTTGACTATACTAAGCAGGCATTTCACTATGAACTCACATGCCCATCCCAGTTGGGTCCTCCAGGTCGGCCTCTCTGCCCTACCAAGCTCAGCATTCTTCTCAGACTATGCTCCAGGGTGACTGTCCTGAGAAGCTAACAGGTTGTGGCCAGAGAGGACATGGCCGTATGCTTTCAATACTACCTTGAACATTGTCCCTAGGGTTTTTATTCAGAAGTGCTTTTGACCTTCATTCTGCCCCTAACCAGTGGGGCTTCTTTCTCCTGTGTGTGTGTGTGTGTGTGTGTGTGTGTGTGTGTGTGTGTGTGTGTCGGGGCTCCCTTGCCACTTTCTTCCTGTCCCTCAGAGCTTATTTTCAGAGTTAGGCTGGGAAGATGAATGGCTGTGTTCAACCAGTATTGAGTTGTGTCTTCTATGGAACCGCATTAGTTGTTCATTACCACGAATACAGCTTAACGACTACAGAACCAGCTGTGGGGCACATCTGGGGTCAGGCCTGATGTACAGCCTAGTGCCTGGGAGTGTGTTTTACTGCAGTGACAGCAGCTTCACCGAAGGGCAGAGGACAGCTCTGCCATTCTCTAAGCATCAAGAGTCAGCAAGCTCTCTCCCAAACCAAACCCACACCTTCTCCAGCTCCCATGAGATGCACATGAGAGGCCGAACCCTTTTCCAGCTCCCAGGCTCTGTTCTTGTAAGCATTGCCACCCCCTCTTCTCGAGGGGTGACTACATGACTCACTTCTGTCTCTTCTCATGCCTGACAGAAGTGGGGGAAGGGACAGAAGGCAAGTTCTAGGAACTCTGCCCAGAGAGCCACCACAGGCAAGCCCTTTGGGGGACTTCCACAGGTTCTGAGAGGGGAGTAGAGGGTTATTTCTCTTCCCATTGCCTGGCTCAGATCTGTACCCCAAGTTCCTTGGCGGAGGTGGAACTCATAGACACCACATCAGGTGGAATGGTAGCCAGAGGGACCGTGGCAGCAAACTGGCATGGCATGTATTTGTTGTGACTCTGCGAGAAGACGTTCCTCAGGTTGCTCCCACCCGCCCATCTCTCTGTCACAGCCACAGTAGGGTGTGTGGAACACATGGCCATGCCTATACGCCAGGTGCTGTGTAGCACAAGCTTCAGTGCTTGATGGCAGTGTGTTATCATTTTGCTGTGTCAGTTGATGTGGTCACCTCCAGAAGCAGCAGGCCCAGGGCCTGGGCCCTAGAACAGCATTGCCCTGCATCATGTTAAAAAGGCCAGAACCATGGGCATTAAGTTATTGATAAGGTTGAGTTCTCTGTGTGTGCGTCTCTCTCTCCGTCTCTCTGTCTGTCTTGGAGCCTCTCCATCTCTCTACCTTTCTCTCATGCTTGTGCATATGGAGGCCAAAGGAAAAGAACAGGTGCCCTGTATGTTTTCATCTTATTTTTCTCACCAAACCTGAAGCTCAGTGTTCTAGGCTGGCTGGCCAGAGAGCGCCTGGCATTGCTTGTCTTCATCCCTCGCACCCCTAACCCCACAACTCTGGAATTGTGGCTGCTAGGAATCCAGGGATTCCCACGCGGGTCCTCTTGCTTGCCCAGCAAATGCTTTACCCTCTCATCCATCTCCATGGTCTGGTTGGATAGTTTTCTGATGTTGTGTCTGTGAGGCAGATCTCTGCACCCTGCAGAGGGATGATTCTCAAGCCTCGTGGTCCATCCGCGTCACCTGGGGAAATGCTTGTTTTCTGTTTATCTTTGGTGCCGAGGATGGAACCCAGGGTTTCATGCATGATACCCAGCCACACCCCAGCCTCTGTCTCATGCTTTTAAGCATGCAGTTCCCAAAGTCATCCCTGTGCTTTCAGTGAGAGATGGCGGCAGAGAGTTCAGTTTGGTAGCCTGGGGCTATAGAACATACCCAGTGGGGGAAGAATTCCTACTTTAGAGAAGGTTTCCTTGGCAGGAAGAAAGAAGGGAGGCCACAGTTAAAGAGGCAGAGGGTCAACAAAAACCCACAGGGACTGACAATGAAGGACGCGGGTGGAGTGATTTGTGGATATGTGATTATCATGATGTACGAGGCTTTCCGATAGACATGGTTGCACACACCTGTAATTCCAGCACTTGTGAAGCAGTGACAGGGAGGGGTCAGGGTAGGCCGGGCAACACCGGGCAACATGAGACTATCTAAAAAAAAAAATGTCTTCTCCATTTTGTGTGTGTTGGGGAGTTGCATCCATCCGTTCCCATGCTTGCAAGTCTGCGGCTTACAGAGGCGCCGGCTACAAAGGCTGCTGGCCCGAGATGGATCTCTGGGTTTCACTTGGTAGAAGGAGAGAACCGATTCCTCGCATACTGCCCTTTGATCTCTATGCACATGCAGAGGCACGTGCTTCTCCCTCCAATAAATAAATAGATGGAGAAAGAGAAGGCAGCGTAGGTAGGGAGAGGGTAGCGCACGCTGTGAGGCATCTGTGGTACTCCCGCCTTAATATCTCCCCCACGCATCCGGGTTCCTCTCCCACCAGCTCTTTACATCGGCAGGGTTCTCTTGTGTAATGCTGGCAGCTTGTGTTCCTCTCCTCTTCCCTATACAGGACGCTCCAACAGCAGCAAAGGACGTTGCCGTGTACCGAAGCCCCCTGTGCCCTCATCATTTCTCCGGGGTTGCAGGTGAAAGGCGCACGCTCCCTCAAGTGCTGCTCAAACCCAACACCCCTGCCTGGAGACTCCCTTAAGTTTCCTTTCCGGTCACACACAACCCTTTTCTGCAGGTTGGTCAGAGCCAAACCTCAGCGTTCAGAAGCCTTCACAATGGTCCAGCTAGTCCTCACCTTCATCAGCTTACCCGTGTCGCCCCCGCTGCTCCAGTGCGGTCTAAGCTCACACCCCTCCCCGACTGGATAAAGTAGGTCTCCTGTCCCAGGTCATTCCCCTTCCCTTCTGTGACCCTGCCAAGCTGTTAACCTTCCTGGTGGAGTGTGAATCTCTATGGTACAGCAGGCACCAAGGGCAAGGCTGAGTTAGTGCCTGAGGCGACTTACATGGACTTGCAAGGGGTAATCCCCCTGCTTCATGCGCCCAGAAAGGATGCACACCCTCAACCATTGTGGGCCCTGGCTAGACTGTCCATTCTGTGAGGACCAGAGCTTGGTCCTGCAGTTCCCATTGGACTGTGCTAGTGTCATCGGTGCAAGGCCAGCTTCCTGGTTGTCACACTGTAGTGACCTTTTTTTTTTTTTAAATGATAAAGACAATATATTTTTTAAAGATTTATTTATTTTATGTATATGAGTACACTGTAGTTGTACAGATGGCCGTGAGCCATCGTGTGGCTGCTGGGAATTGAACTCAGGACCTCCAGGCCCCCACTTGCTCCGCCCTGCTCTCTCCGGCTTAATTCACTGTAGCTGTCTTCAGACACACCAGAAGAGGGCGTCAGATCTCATCTCGGGTGGTTGTAAATCACCATGTGGTTCCTGGGATCTGAACTCAGGACCTTCGGAAGTGCAGTCAGTGCTCTTACCCGCTGAGCCTTCTCGCCAGCACCCTGTAGTGACCTTCTTTATTCCTTGGGATGAAGCAGGGGAGTTTGTTTGGCAGTGCAGACTCCTGGGCACTTCAGGCATTCAAGGTTGTTGGGGAACCTGGTCACTGTAACAAATGCTGGAAGTGGTGGGGTGGGGCCTTCACTGGGGGTGGGTGGCAGTTCAGATGTGGAGGAGGGTGGGGATAAGAAATCAGCCGCAGAAAGGCCAGAGGAGAGCCTGTAGCTGAGAGTAGGAGCCATCGAGCGAGCTGGGAAGTAGGACTGGAAACCGAGTTCAGCCGGTAGCGAAAGGACAAGCTCAGTGTCCTCAAGGCAGGAGCCGAGAGAATTGGGGTCATGAGAATGGTCACCCGTCTATGGCCCAATTTCCCAAAACTCTCAATTTAGATCCTGGCCTGCCTTCGACAGGTCATTGGCCTCAGGGGCCCGTGTGGGCTCATTTGTGATTGTGAGCTTGGGCAACATGCTTGCTTTCTGAGTCTCTATGTAAGCTAGGGAGGGGAAGGCTGAGCACCAGCCCCTCCAAACCTGTGAGTGTGCGAACTTACCTGATTGACAGGGAGTCTGAGACACCACAAAGACAGGGGATCAATCCTGAGAGAGGAGATTATCCAAGTGTGTCCTCACAGAAGGCAGGCAGGAGGGCCAGGGTTCAGGGGAGGGAAGCAGCAGGTCAAGGGTTGGGTGCTATGCTTCTGGGTCTTGCCGTGGAGCGAGGGGCTGTGAGCCAAGACCACAGGCAGCTTCTAGAAGCTGGGGCAACAGGAAACAGTTTCCCTATGCTAGCTTAATAGCCCCATTCAGACTGCCCTGACTTCCAAAGCAGAGGACGGATGCGTTTGTGTTGCGGAGGCCGTTAAGCTCTAGTCCTCGTTGCGAGAGCCGGCGGGAAACAGTTATAGGGAGGATGCTAACCTGAGCGAGTCCTCGTGGGGCTCAGAGCTCACATCAGAAAAGAGCAAAACTCAGTAAACATAGCAGTAAGGGGTAAGACTGTAGAAGTTATGTCCTGATTCTTGGTCCCAGCCTCATGCTCCCAGAAGTAAGACTCAGAACTCAAAATACCTTGGCCATATAGCTAGACTCTCCTCTGATTAGATCATAACTTAAATTAATCTATTTACTCTAATCTACATCCTGCCTGGTGGCTGGTTACCTGGGCTCCAGCACCTTGTATCTGTTCTTGTCACTTCTTCCCTGGCGAATCTCCCGTGCTTTGTTCTATTCCAGAATTCTTTCTGCCTCCTGGATGTCCCACCTTCTAGTCTACCCTTTCCTATAGGCCATAGGGGTTTTTTGATTGACAGGTGATGCATCCATACAATATACAAGATATTCTCGATACAGAAGACACTGGTGGAAAGGGGGAAGGGGAGGGGAAGGGGAGGAAGGTGATGGAGGAGAGGAAAAAAAAAAGGAATCACCTCTCAGAGGGCTCTTCCCCCTACACCCCTCCCTTGGGGTTGGAGCGGTTGTGGGAACATCAGGGATGCTGAGGCTGTCCTGGATGTAGTCCTGTACCCCACAGGTTCAATAGCCTTGTCCCCTAGCTATCAGCACATAGGCTGAGATTACTTCCTGGCTGTCTAGCTCTCTGGAATCCCCCCCCCCTCTGAGATTGGCTTCTGTGTCACCCTATGACTCCCGTTCTCCAGAAGCCATAGGCATAGTGCTAGACCCTGGCAGCCCCGCGTCACTCCTCCCTCGTATGGTATCCTAAACTCTTCTTCATTCTGGAGACACGCTGTGGTGCTGGGACCCGAGCAGGAGTGCTGCCCAGGGGGTGCAGGACCTCCGGGCTCCTCTCCGAGCACTGGCAGCGGAGCCGTGGCAGTGGGCTGGGGTCTTACAGCCTCCTCTGAAGCTATCCTTCCTGGCCTCCCCCAGGTACATTCGTCTCGGCCTTCACTGTGCTGTGCGGGGCACGCACTGACCTCCCGGACAGGCATATGTGCTGCGTCTTCTGGTTGAATATTGCCGCGGCCCTCATTCAGGTTCTCACAGCCATCGTCATGGTCGGCTGGATCATGAGCATCTTCTGGGGCATGGATATGGTCATCCTTGCCAGTGAGTAATTAGTTGCTTGTGTGTTCTGAGGGCAGAGCGGGCTGGGGCCTGGCCAGGATGCCAGAGCTGTGGGGGGTGGGGTGGGGGGAACCTGGGAAGAACAGGAGGCCTACACTTGGTGCAGGACCTCTCACCCCAAAGATACCAGTATTCTTGACCCAGCTTCTAAGGCCACACCCTAGTGCCATGGCCACGAGGTCCAGAGCATTTTCTCTACCTGTGCCTGTCCTGCAGGGTGGGTCCCCATGGGAGGGGTCCTCTCCAGCTATGACACCACTCACTGCCTTTGCCAAGGAAGCAGCCATCTCACTGAAACTGGATAAGCCTCCTGGCCTATGGCTGTGTGTCTCCATCACGGTTTCCAGAGGAAGAGCAGGACCATGAACCGTCTTCACCCACAGGAAGCTGTGTGTAACTATGTCTTACACGCAGACCTGTGTGAGTCTTAAGAGCGTTAGACGACACGCTTTGGCTGGTTGGCGTCAAAGCCTTTACACAGTCTCACTGTCATTGGAGGTGTTCGTGATTCACCCATTGTTAATGCAAAACTAATTTATGCACAAAAGTGTTTTTGTGGAAGCATTTAAAGTTGCAAAACCAAATCTACCCGAGACAAATGATCATTTTAAAAATAATCTAGCGGAATCTTACATCAGACATCACCTGCTTTATCAACTGTTTCCTGCTCCTACCATTGACTGGAGGGCCTCAATAACTGAGGCTATGTCTCCTCAGCCACTTTGTTCTTTGTCCCCTGTCCCCATCTGCTGCTCCTCACTGGGTTCATGGGTTAAATTGCCAGTGTAGAGACAAGCTGTACCTGGGGAGGCAGGAAGAAAAGCCAAGATCTGGAGGCCACGGAATGATCTAGAACAGTCTAGAATGATCTAGGACTTATTTAGCCTCAGCTAGAGTTCCTTGGAAAATGCAGGAGCTTATGCACACACAGTGCTAGGACCAGGGTCAGAGACTCATCAAATTACCTCACCAGAAAAAAACTCAAGGGTCAGAGCCCGGTGGGATTCAGTGTGGGTAGCCAGGGTGCCAGACCTGACAGCGGTCTTCTGGGAATTTAGAGAGGAGGCCAGTGGGTCAGTGGATTGTCAGAATGTCCCATAGGTGAAGCTGATCCCTTGGATGGCAGGGAGGAGCACCAGGCAGAAGTGATGTACCCCTGCCTGCTGGGAAGAGCTGTCAGATGAAGGAGGAATGTACAACATTCCTCACCTGCATCTGATCACCTGCATCTGATGACCCCTCCGCTGGGGCTCTCACTCCGTCCGTGGCTCACTGTTGGAGAGGGTCAGAACATTGTTTTTAGGAGAGAGACGTTACCACCATTTGTGCCGCCAGCTGTCGCAAAGATAGCGCGGAGACTTCCCAGGGGCCACTAGGTCACTTCCTCAGGGACCCGTGGGACATCTGCAGGCGCCAGATCTCATTCCCAGCTAGAAGGCCTGGGAAGGCTGGAGCATCCTCATACTATGGGCTTGCCTGCTTCTCTGCCTGGCAATGGGGAAAGAGAAGAGACAAGGGTCTCCATGTGCCCTTCTAGGGAATGCCCCATGTAAGCCGAAGACTTACCATTAGGGGACCAAGCCTTCATACCTGGGCTTTCAGGGGACATTCCGGGTGTGTCACAGCAGTGAGGAATGTGCCCGACTGGGTCTCAATAAATGTGTTGGTGCCAAACCTGGTTCCTGCAGCCTCCTGGTATCCAGATGTTCTTTGACTTCCTGTGGGTTATCACCCATCGAACCCATCACAGGCAGGGGGATCATGTCAAAAAATGAGCTCAGCACCCCAAGGAACACATCTTAAACTTGAAAAATGTTAATAGTTGAACCACCGTAAGTCAGGAATCGTCTGCATCTGTCATTTGTCCCCCCTCAGACTCAGGAACAAGGGGTCTTAGACCAAAGCCATAAGCTCAAGAGCGCTCCTGTTAGCCCTGGATAAGATCCAATAGATGCCAAGATGTGCTCCTTCCCTGCCAGTCTCCCAGGCTACTGACTTCTCCAGAACTCTGTGGACTGGTGTAGGAGCCACAGGATGAACAGATGTCAGGGCCTCCAGCCCAGCCCTTCCTCCTTGCCTTCTCAGCTCCCTTGTGGGTTGGTCAGCCTCTTAGTGTATGGGATGTATCCAGGGATTCTGTCTCAGCACCAAATTTTTCACCATGATGTTTGGAGACTGCAAAAGGATATCAATCTCTGCCTCCTTTGCCAGACTGCCAGACCCACCCACCCATCTCAACAGCCACTACCTTTTCACTTTTTTCTAAAAATTGTTCTCACCCTCAAAGGATGAATGTTCCACTCCCATGGGATGGGCTTCTCTGAGCAGCTGTGTTTGAAGAGGTGTCTTGGAATAGGTCCTTAGAAGGGGACAGCTGTAACTGACTTTGTCCCAGGAATACCTGGGTAGAGAGGCTTACCCCTACTGCACAGCTGAACAAAAAATACAGGCTGGGTTTCACATGGGCACCTTTGGGTGCTACCAGAAACACAGTATCAAATAGAAACTTCTGAGAAGATTCAGAGCCTTGGCTGAACGTAGAAGCTCCATCCATGTTAATAATGAGCAGCAGGGCTCATAGCAGCTTGTCTTGGTCACTGGTCAGTACTTGCCTGGCGGCTCTCCTGACTGCTCTTTCTATTACAACATCCATAGCTAGACATCGGCAATCATTTGTGACGTTTGTCTCAGCACAAGGCTCTGGGCAGTCATTACCAATGGATCCAAGGTGTCTGCAAAATGGTTCTCTCCTTGGCTCTTTTCCTGAAGCATCAGGCTTTCATAAGTGTGGGTCCAGTCCATAGAAAGGACTAACCATAAAGATCAGACAGAGCCGGGACCAAGGTCACTGCAGGATCTTTAGTTTGTCAGTCACACCTGCCCTTGGCTCTCTACCTGTCCCTCTTAAATCACTCAGAATGCACCCTGAGAGCATAGGCTGCGAGCGGGGAGTAAAGAAAAAATGGATAAAGACAGGAGATGAGCAGAGGTGTGGACGTGGCTGAAGAGGGCCCTGGGCAGACAGTGGCAGGGACCTGGGGAACAGGCAGAGCTGGCTCATGGCCATGTGGCTGGTCACTGGGAAGATTAACTGCCCCTTGGCTGGAGCCCTGCCTCTGCAGTGTCTTTGGTAGAGCCCTTCCCCATTCCATTTGCCTCGTGTTCAGACTGTCTCTCTTCTCTCTCCCCCTCCTTCTGCTGCCTTGAATCTCTGCTGCCGCAGTCTCTCAAGGTGAGTCTGTTGGTAGACACACACCCCCTTCTGCACAGACATCTCACCCTCTTCATTGGTTCATTGTTGGTTGCATCTTTTAGCTTTTCTGTGGACAGGAGTACTTAGCAAACAGCTTCCTATCATCTGCACCCTCTTTGGTCACTTGTGTGGCTCCTATGCTCCTCACCAACCCGGCACTGGGTTAGCAGCACCCAAGATTGACAGGTACCCTACTGCATAGACAGAGGCTGATTTGGGGGCTACCGGTGTTCTTCCTCAGATCAAAGACACTGGATGGAAGAGTCACAGCTCAGCACGCCTTCCCCTGTTATCTTAGCTTTGTAATCTCACCCAATCAGATTAGCACAGTCTGTGCTGACATCAGTGCTCCAACTTTCCCAGGGAAGGATGGGGGTACAGCGGAGGTGAAGCACTAGTCTATGTGTGTGAGGGCCTGGGTCTCATCTCTGATACTGAAAAACGAAAATCTCATGATCGGCAATGATGCTCCGAAGACTCAGTGTGCTCCAGTCCCGTCCTGTCCTAGTTGTCCAGCTGGCTGAACATATGTCAAACAGTTGTTCCCTTCCTGGGTGGCCAATAGCCTTGCCTGTAAGTGGTAGATCTTTGCTGTTCCCTGTACAAATAAGGTCCTCATAGTATACACAAGATCTTACGAGTATACTCTGCTCTGGGGCCATGTTGGACAAATCCTAAAGGGAATGTTTCCCTAACCGCCTCTCCTCTCCTTCTTCCTCACAGGGTACAAGGATCAGGGTATCCCGCAACAGCTGTGAGCCTACAGGACCTGCGGGGGAAGTCCAGGGTCCTGTGAGGGCCACACCAGGTGGCTCCAGGCACAAGGACCTTCACATATTCTCTTCTGCCATTTCTCAGATTGGGGTAGAAAGAGAGTACTTACAAAATATTATTTATTTTGGAAAACACACCTGCTTTTCTTAGCAGGCTCCAAGGCTAACTTCTCTCCCTGCTCCAGAGCGCACGGGAGGAACAGGCCCAGAATGTCAGACTGGGCTAGAGGCGGGATAGTGAGCTGGTGCAAGGGATGCTGGGTATGCCTATCCAAGTACACACTGAGCAGGCACCCAGACCTGAGGCTGGGCTGCTCTAGGTCCCGTGCAGATGATCAGCCGCTCTCTTAGGTGTCAGAACTTCACGGAACACTTCCTCTGCTTCCTCACGCCCTGCTCAACCATGTGGTTCCCTGTATTTGCTCTGTGGTCTCCCAGGGGCAGTATCAGGGTGGGGGTTGCCAAGTGTGAAAAGGCCAGGTGATAGCCCAGTGTCCTTGGGTCCCCCCAGGAGTCTGATGGTACCCCAGCGTTCAAGTCGCTGGGTGTGCGTGTGACTTTGTGACTTGACTTGGGGTGGGGAGGTGGCACCCACTCCACCTCTGGGATGTAACTGCTAGTATCCAGATGTTTATATACAAAATGATCAGACTGAGTTATGAATGGCTGCCGATCAGCAGCCTTCTTGGATGTATTTACTACGGTCTTTGGTCCTCTCTCCTTTTCCCCCCTGACACTCACATGTTTCGGAATCCAGATGTTTGGTTTTGAGGAAGGTGATGGTCTCCATTCATTACTGTTTCCTGACAGCCCAGTGGAGTCTGGACTTCCCACCCACCGCCAAACGCGTGGATATCACTAGAGAACCCTGTGAATAGTCAGATGCATTGGGACTCATGAAATGTAAATAGCCTTGCCCAAGCGAGTCCTGGGGGCCATCGGAGACGGGACTGCATTTGAACCGTGACCTGCAGAGTGACATCATGAGGTTGGAGACTTTGACCCGAAATTCACGAGTGCTGCAAGAAGATGCATCATGAGGCTGAAGTTGTCAGCGTGGCTTGTGCCCCTTTAAGCAGCAAACCTGGGACCGATCAGTACAGAGCCGAATCCTTACTAGGCAGAGAAAGCATCAGAAAATGGGAAGGGACCATCTGAAATTAAGAGAAAGGCCGATCCAAACTGACGGTGGTGGTGGTGGTGGGATGGCTATTTACATCTCTATTCTCATTCTAACTTAGGAAGAGCTAACATGGGGACATGGGGGACAGGCTCCCGGTCACACTGGTCTTGAGCCATCAGTGGGTCCCTTTTCATCTGCCTGAAACTCTGTCACAGTGTGGCCCTGGCTAAAGAAAGTAACCGTCCACTTTCCACCTTGGTGGATGGAGGCTCTTGAAAAGCAGCTCCCCCTTTCACTGGGGTTCCAGCCCTCCGCCAGCCTTCTTAATTGCAATCCTTGGAAGAAAGGGACAGCCCCTGATCATGCAGAGATGGAGCCCCATGAAGTACTCATTCCTGGCCCTGGCTCTGGGCTGGTTTGCCTGTCCTACCCTGTGCCCACCTATTAGTTTCTTCCATGATAGTATGGGATCGAGTTGTACCTTTGGAACGCCTGCCTGGGGCCTATCTCTTCCTGTGTTTCTTTCTGTTGCTTCTGTTTGTTTTCAGCCCCTGTCTTAGGGGAAGGGGCCAGGCTTAACTCTCTCCACAGCAGATCACTGCTGTCAGGGAGGCTACCTCAGGTAGCAAAGCTGTATGGGAAAGGGGAATGATGGGTCCGTGTGCCCTCCTATGCTGCCCGCCCACAGCCCTTTATCCCACATAGCCAGTGATGACAGGCCTTGGCAAGAGCGGCCCCCACATCGAGGGAGAAATCTATTTCCCTGGCTTGGGCTGGGGGTGGCTACCGGAGGAGTTGAAAGGAGATAGCAATTTGTATTGCTTGTTTAGTGACATGAGCCAGACTCGAGTGGGACTTTCCTGAGTGACAAGTGTCACCATGAGTTCCAGTGTGGGATGGCGTAATACAGGGGTTTTTGAGCTTGGAAAGCTGTCTCCCCAGCACCCCCTCGCTCCAGGTGGATGATGTGGGTAGACTTTAGGAGCCCCCAGAATAATGAGTCTTAGGATTGCTACTAGCTCCAAGCAGCAACTCCTAAGCAAGGCCTGATTAGCATAACCATTCTCAGCTGATGGGCAGCGGCTCATTCACTCCACCCAGTCCAAGCAGGCCATTGGATCTAGGTGACCAGAGTTCATTTACTAAGCACCGGCTATCTCGAAAGCAGGGGCCACGGACCCAGACAGTGCTTAGTGGAGCCAGGGCTCTTTAGTGACAAAGCTGCCTGGGTGGCATAGCTCAGGGCTGCTGTCCCAACCTTGGGAAATAACTCATAAGAGCAGCCCCTGGCTACGAGTACCAGGGACAGGTATCACAGGCACACAGAGAGCTTCCACAGAGGCTGCGGACACGGCCAGGACCTACTGTGGCACTGTCATTAAAGTGGCCCCTCCTTCCACCGAACCCGGACCCTGGAGCGAGAGTGAGGACCAGGTAGCCTAGTGTCCTA
>NW_022196891.1:77332943-77365701 GCF_008632895.1 Mastomys coucha | reverse complement strand
GAAAGTTGGATGGATTTTTTTAGGTTTATAATCCAGGTTATAGACAGTCCATCATAGGGGAGGAGCCATGACGGCAGGAACCGGAAGCTAGACAGTCCATCATAGGGGAGGAGCCATGCCGGCAGGAACCGGAAGCACCACACCCACAGTCGACAGCAGAGAGAAACAAATGCATCTGCTCTGCCCCCCTTACCCCCAGTTTCATGTACACTTAGAAAGCCCAAGACCCAGCCCATGAACCTGTGCCTCCCGCATTCAGGATGGATCGCCTCTCACTTCCATTAATAAATAAGATAATCCTCCACAGAGGAGCCCACAGGCCAATCTGATCTAAAGAATTCCTCTTTAAGGCTTCCCCGATGATTCTATGTTTTGTTAAGCTAAAGTTATTCAATAGTGTGTAGTATATTGTATTTTAGGGACCACTGAGGACCCCAGACTGTGGCCAGGAAGCCACTATGGAACCACCCACCCTCCACCCTCAGACTGCCAAATCTTGCCTAGGTTAAGTCTCTGGCTGCCCTGGAGAGAAGCAGGGAAGCAGGTGGCCACGGACCTTTGTCCAGCCCCAGCGACCTGCCACTACAGTGGGCGTGGCCCAGGTGCTGCTCAGCTCAATTCATCTACTATTCTGTGAGCAACCTATGGGGGAGGGGTGTTTATTAAGCTTTCATAAGGAGACTGGAGGCTTAGACACATACCCCTCAGAAATTACAGTGAGGGATAATGAATCTCCTCAGAAGGACGAGAGCAGTATTTCTCCATCGGCCCTTCTGGATCCTTGAGGGCTCATCTGCCCTCAAACCCATGCCCCCTGGCTTCTGCAGGTCCCTGATGGAAGGTGGAAGCAGATGACAGCTTGAGGCAGAGTTGGTGCTCAGAGCTGCCTGGCTCATGGGATCCAGGTCTTGCATTCCCTCACAGGACCGAGGCTGCACCAATGTATGATAAAATCATGGGGTGTAGGATAACTGGGGGCTGAGGAGCAGCGGGGAGAACTCAGCTATAGAAGACATAGGAAGTCAATGAGCCACATGGTTAGCACGTCCCCAGGACAGAAAAGGATCAAGATGTTCAAAAGAAGAGCCGTCCACACATTAAACACCAGGTCTAAGGCCAGCATACAGTGAGCTGAAACCCCAGGACCAGAAAAATCCCCCCAAAGGCCCAAGGGTCCTGAAGCAGGAAAGTGAGGTTGAAAGAGTGTTCCTTTGACCTTAAGATTCAAAACGCAAGGCCTTAGTGATGGTGAATGACCTGCATGAAGAAAGCTGGGGCCGTGTGCTTGAAGAGGGCTTGGACTTAGAGAACAAACTGGCCATTGCATGTCCTATGCCCGGGCAGAAGTGCGTCGGATGCAGAGCAAGGTTTCCCCCTAGTGGAAGCAGGGAGCCAGGACACCATCTGCCAGCCTAGGGGTGGGGTTCGCTCCCTGCTCTGTGAAGGTTCTGCAGTTAGCAAGCGTTCCTTCAGTGGTAAAGTGCTCAGGTCCTGAGCTCAGATAAAAGATGCTCTCTAGGTCCCATCCCTACAGTATCCAGCCTCCTCCAGTGACAGCAAGCTCTGGGAGGCCTTTTCTTCAACGAGCAGAAGCTCGGTCTCCTTCCAGAGAGTTCTGTGCTCAGGTTGTAGGGGATGTGGAGGTCATCTTGGACAGTGGGTATTGTGAAGAGGTCATCTAAGTGGCGGGAGAGAGGCTCAGAGTCTATCTTCTCCATCTTTCTTCCTGTTAGCTTTTTGAGAGCTTCTGAATGTTCACAGGACGCTTCCACTCAGAGCATGACCCAGCCTCAATCCCATGATGCACCAGGGCAGACTGAACCCCAACCAGAGTGGTTCTGTGTGCCCTACACATGCCGGGGTGACTATAGTCTTGTTTCAGCAATGCCACTCCAGCTGCTTGTCCTCCATTTAACCATCTACAGCATACAAATAAAGCCAGTCTGTCATTTTCTCCAATCCTGCCAACGCCGAGGGTCTAGAGAGCCCAGGCCCAGTCAGGCAGGGTTGGTACACTGACCACATGACTTCCAAGGTTGGCAGCCCCAAAGCTAGGAGAGCCCAGATTCTCCCTGGTAAAATAAACACTAGTCCAGTATGCCCAAACCACCCATGGGAGACTAAAGAAATAACTCCATCAAAGTTAACTCTGGGACTCAGTGAGTTTATGGGTTGCAGGCGCATCAGTGACTCTCTTGGTAAGCTATGTCACTGAAAAGCCCCACCCCCAGCGTGGTGTTAGCTCCAGAACATGATGAAACTGCTGTCCTCATCCCGGTTGTCACCCCTCCTCAACTCCGCCCACTGTGCACACTGGTTGCCCTCTCTCCTGGGATCTGGGGGATCAGAATCCCACTGCACTCTATCCAGATCTACTGCAGCCCGGGCTCTGGACTGGTCTGCTGTGGACGGGGGAGGAGGGGACAGTGACTTCTTCCTGATGCTTTTCTGTGACTCCGGCGGGACTTTTATTTCTGACTGTGGACACTGCCTGCTCCAGCCCAGGAGCCAGCAAAGAGTAGATGCGGAGGGAAGTTTTAAGCAGAGACAAAAAAGCTGGTGGGGCTTGTGAGAATTCCTCTGGCTCCTGTGGAGTTGTAGCTGGCCCTTCCTGGCTGCACAGGGAGCTCTTTTGTTTTGGAAGACACTGGCCGCATCGCTGAATTATGAGCAGGTGTCACCGTGTTGTGAATTACTGTTTTGGTGTTGCCATTGGCTTTTCTCTGTTAAATTAACTGCTGTACATTTTCATGTTCTCTGACGATGTCCAGGGCTTGCTTTTCTCACTCCTACTCGCAGCGACCCCACATGCCCCAGTCCAGCCACGGGAGGGGGTGGGGTGGGGAGGCATTGCCAGCCCATTCCAAAGATTACAAGTGTTCTTGGAGTCTACTTGGACTATCTCGGCCCTAGGGAAAATTCTAGACGTTCCTGGCTGAAATTGAAGCATGGAGCCCAGGTTTGACTTTTGCTTAACATTCCCAGAGTCCTCAGGCTTGAGCCCCAACCCCAGTCTCGGGGTCCACAGGACCCCGCAGGGTTCACAGAGCCCTGAAGGAGCAGAACAGGGCTCCTGATTCTCCAGCCTTTTGCCAGCTTTGAAGTCCTTCCTTCCAGCAATGCTGCTGTACATGTGGTGAGGAACACCACCCACCACACAGCCCGTGTACATATCTCCATGTACATACGTGTACACACACACACACACACACACACACACACACACACACACACACGTACCCCTGTTACCAAGATAGCAAAGCATGTTATTTCTTTGGCATCCCAATTTGGTTTTTTTTTTTTTTAAACCCTTGGAAATATGGTTTTGGCAATCTTCTCTTCTTCTTTTTCCTCTTTTCTATTTAATAAACATCCATGTGACCTTCCTGGTGGCTTCTTGAATTCTTACGTCTTCCATTTCTGTAATCAGACAGATCGCCAGGTACCCTAACCCCCTTTTCTCTCTCTCTCTCTTTCTCTTTCTCTCTCTCTCTCTCTCTCTCTCTCTCTCTCCCTCCAACCTCACCTGCTGTTCTTTCCACTTGGAAGACCACCTTCCCCTTTCCTTGGGGACTGATCCAAAGTTTTCTCTGCTCACAGGGTCCCCTGTAGCCAACGATGTATACTCTGAACTCGGAGCACCAGCTCCCCCCCCCCGCCCCCCGGAGATGCTCAGTGGGGAGCCTTATTCCCTTGGACTGGCTGGCAAAGGAAATGTGCCTGAGATTGGTGTTGAAATGCTGCCTCCCACAGATGAGCATCTGGGTATGAGCAGTCAGGACGCAGAGCCGGCTGTTCCCACCGTGAGGGAATCTTCTGAAATGCAGCGGGATGGATGGCAGGGTGCAGTCTACAGCCAGCATCTTCACTGGCTGATGCACGGAGACAGGGGAAGCCTGACAACTTTACCGAGGAAGGAGGAAGGGAAATAAATACATTACAGTCGAACACAGGAGAATGCCCAAAACTGTTCTAAAACTTGACAAAATAGACTTCGAAAAAAAACCAACAATCCATCGGGGACATTATGATTCTGAATGTAAGCACCTGAACACAGGCGCACACAATCTCATAAAAACAAATGCTCTCTAGATGAAAGGCTACAGATTAACCTTAGCGTGATAGTACTGGGTGACTTCAAGACCACACTCTTACCAATAGGTCACCCCCACACAAAATAAAAAGAAACATTCAAATTAAAGCTGGGCAGTGGTGGCGCACGCCTTTAATCCCAGCACTTGGAGGGAGAGACAGGCTGATTTCTGAGTTCGAGGCCAGCCTGGTCTATGGAGTGAGTTCCAGGACAGCCAGGGCTATACAGAGAAACCCTGTCTCGAAAACAAACAAACAAACAAACAAACAAACAAACAAAAACCCAAACCTCCCAAAAAACAAAAAACCAAAAAAAAAAAAAAAATCAAATTAAATGACACTATGCATCACATGGTCTTAACGGACATCTACAGAGCACTTCATTCAAATGCTGTACAGGTCGCATTCTTTTCAGCAGCCCGTGGAACATCCTCCCATATGAGGACACAAAGCAAGTCTCAACAAATACAGGAAAAATTAAAATAATTTCCATATCCTGGCTGATTACAAGACTATAAGACTACAAATCAGCCGCAAGAGAAGCTCCAGAACGCATACAAATTCATGAAGAATCTAGAAAGTTCTGGAAAGGCAGAAAAAAAAATCTACCAAGATGGAACCCTTGTGGGTTATGGAAAGATCAGTGCTTGGGGGATAATTACTCTCCGGGCTTCCCTGCACCTATGGACTGTCCTAGAGCATCGGCTCTCATATGGTTCAATGCTCTGCCGTCTCTCCTGTATAGAGAGGGAACTAAGGATGCTGGGATGGTCACACTGTGTGTTCTTCACAGTGCTGCTGAGCCAAGGCAATGGTAAGCCTGCTAGAACTTCAGCAGGGGCCGCAGCCCAGCAAGCTCTCTGGCTATGGTGGTGTGGCCCAGGCGTGTGATCCGTTTCTCTGACTCATGGTGGGCATCTGTCCCCCAACGTGAAGCCCGTGCTGGAGCTCTTCCTACCTGCCTGGAGGCTGCCATGCTTCCTACCTCGATGATAATGGACTGAGCCTCTGAACCTGTAAGTCAGCCCCAATTGGATGTTGTCCCTTATGAGTTGCTTGGTTTTTTTGTTTTGTTTTGTTTTTTTGTTTTGGTTTTTTTTTTGTTTTTTGTTTTTTTTTTCGAGACAGGGTTTCTCTGTGTAGCCCTGGCTGTCCTAGAACTCACTCTGTAGACCAGGCTGGCCTCAAACTCAGAAATCTGCCTGGCCAATGCCTCCTAAGTGCTGGGATTAAAGGCCTGCGTGACCACTGACTGATGCTTCGGTCATGGTGTGCCTTCTTAGCAATGGAGACCCTAACTGAGACAGAGGTTGGTACTAGGAATGGGGTATTGATGTGACAGGCCTGACCTGACATGTTTTTGTTTGGAAGAATGTCGATTTGGGGACTTTGGATTTGGAAAGCCATGGAATGCTTTAAGTGGGGCTTAATGAGCCATCCTAGTAGGAATGTGGAAGACAGTGGTGCTGAGGGTGATCTGAACTCTGGGGACCTAGCTCAGGAGGTTTCAGAGGTTCCGTTTATTATCCCCATGGCACTGGAGATGCAGCTGGGATTTCTACATCTTGATCTGAGTGCATCGGGGAGATAGACTCTGGCCAGGCTTAGGCATATCTATGAGACCTCAAAGCCTACCTGGACAGTGACACACTTCTTTCAATGAGGCCACACCTCCTAACAGTACCACTCCCTATGGGCCAAGCATCTTCAAACCGCCATACCCCGTTATGCGTGAGGCTCAGCTGGGTCCTGAACACCCCTGGGTTAAACCTGGGACACAAATATTGGTTTGAGGCTGGGTTCTTGCTAGGGATTTGGATACTGTGAGCTTCTTTGAATGATGGCCATTGAGTCTGCGCACAACCCACTCCCCTCCCATCCACCCAAAGGGTCTCCAGGCTAGCATGGAGTCTGGAAGCCAGGAGACAGAGGAGCCTTCTTGGCTGTTGGCCTCTAGGGAAGCTGGGCACGTATCCCATGTCCTTTAGAAAAGGAGAGGCAGAGATACATGTGTCTCCTCCAACATCACAGTGCCACCTCACCCTACACATGCTGCTTATTGCACATAACACCCCCTCACTGATGACACTCAGGCCCTTCTTGGCTGCCCTTAGCCTGGGAGTCACACTCCCCAGTGTGACCCAAGTGGGACTTGCTCTGCCAGGGGGAGAACTCCTGCTCTACTCACACCCGTGGGATGCTGGGAAGGCTGTCAATCCCAGAAGGTCTGCAGCCCTAGCTAAGTCACTAACATGCAGCCCCTCCTACTGCCTGGGTAGCCAAGGGGCTTCCCTGAGTCCGTCTCCCTACCTGGGCAAGTTTCCTGCCTTGGTCCTTAGGCTGCAGTTTGCAAGCCTGAAGCTACTTGGGCCTTAAATTCCTTGAAGCGAGATACCAACATGCAGAGCAGGGCAGAAAGGAGAGGAGCATGGAGGATGTTCCATCCTTTGTGCTGAGCCCAATGTTAGCTGTGCCAGTACAGGCTTTCTTCCTCCCTCCCTCCCTCCCTCCCTCCCTCCCTCCCTTCCTCCCCCTTTTCTTTATAATTTCTACCTTCTCTCCATTGCTTCTTCTTCCTTTTCTTTCTTCATTCTCCTCCTTTGCTTCTTTCTCCCTCCTGTGTGTGTGTGTGCATGTGTATATGTGTGTCTCCGTGCATGTTTGTGTGTGTATGCATGTGTACGTGTGCACGTGTTGAGTGTGTGCGTGGGTGCCTAAACAGTGCTTTTTCTTCTGGGAGACTCCCTTGGCTCAATGTCTTCTCTGTTTCCCTTATTACCCAAGAATGAGGGTTCTAAGTATGAACTGCTACAATGTGTCTGACACAGAGGAGGTATGATACGGTAACAAACAGCTGAGATCAATCAACTTATGATGAAGAAAGTTTTATTTAGGCTCATTGTTCCAAATGTTTCAGTCCTTGGTCAGTTAGCTACATTGCTTTTGGGTCTATGGTGAGGCAGGGTGCCACTGTGAGAATGTACAGCAGAGGGAGCTATTCACCTCATGGCAGGAGTCAAAGAGAGAGGAAGAATAAGGGGCAGGTCCCAGTATTTCCTCAGAGCCATACCCTAATGAACTTACCCTAGATCCCAGCTCTTAAAGAGTCCATCCACTACCTCTGGTAGAACCACACAGACTGGGGACCCACCTTCAACACCTGATCTTTGGAGGAAACATTCAAGATCCAAAATAGAGCACTGAGTTTGAACAGCTCTCTCTCTCTCTCTCTTTCTCTCTCTCTCTCTCTCTCTCTCTCTCTCTCTCACACACACACACACACACACACACACACACACACTCACACTATTGTTTCCATTATCCTGATGGCCTGTGAAGGGCCACCCTGTTTGTGAGTCACTACACCCCATTATCCACGATGGCAATACAATATTATGATAATATCTCTCATACTCTAAGAGACTGGAGCTTCCTCTGGACCTCACAGACAAAATTAATAATATCCTTGAGGTCACTTAAGCTTTAAAGATTGCATCCCCACCACCCCTTTCTTTAACCTGCCTTTAAGAGAACAATGAAACAACCAACCTTACTTGCCTTGGATTTCCCATGTAACCAGCGTTTACACACTAGGCTTATGCACAGCTGTGATCTAAGGTTACTGTTCTCTTCCATGCCCTGACCCAGAGTAATGCAGGTGTCTACTTATGTTATAATAATAAGTGCTGAAAACAGGAAATAGGTTGGAAGCAACCTTATAAAACAGACATCTGGGCTGGCGAGATGGCTCAGCGGGTAAGAGCACTGACTGCTCTTCCGAAGGTCCTGAGTTCGGGATCCCAGCAACCACATGGTGGCTCACAACCACCTGTAATGAGATTGGACGCCCTCTTCTGGTGTATCTGAAGACAGCTACAGTGAATTACGCCAGAGCGAGCAGGGCCGGAGCGAGCGGGACCTGGAGAGCAGCCACACACATGCTGGCTCACGGCCATCCGTACAGCTATAGTGTACTCATACACATAAAATAAATAAAAAATAAATCTTTTTTTAAAAAAACCAAACATCTACCATAAATGGTAAAAGCAATATACAAATATTGTTTTCTGGGTCAACTGGGTCAGCTGGGGTGAGCTGGCGTCAGTTGGGCCTAAGAACTGTAATCTGAGGTAACAGTCATCCAGGCCTCTGTCTTGAGCCCTCGGGAACCGAGCAGAGAGGGCAGCACCTCCGCCTTGGGTACTCTCTTAAGGGCCAAGCCTTTTCAGCCAGTATCCAGTCAGCCATTCCCACTGTGTTTTCACAGACCAGGAGCTACGATGCAGGTCGCTTTATAGAGAGGGGTGGGTGTCTCACACTAGTTACTGAAATAGCCCTGACTTCTGAACACTTTTCTTTTTCTCCTGCCAGCTGCATCCCGTCCTTCCCGGAGCCAGGTAACTGGAATTACAAATGCCTGGCTGCTGAGTGACAGTGAGACACACCTGTAGACTGTCCCCTCCCCCTTTGTCCTTTAACATGGAAAATCTTTTGCACCTCATGTAGAAGCGGAATTGGTTTTCCTTGGCTCGCTGCCTCTTTGAAGTGTTGACTGTTTAGCCATGCAATTAACCACAAGCCTGCAGGAGTAGAGGCTTGAAGAATTGCATCTGAAGCTGAAGGGAGGTGGGGAGAAAGGGAACACGTAGAAGATGAGAAGCCAAGCCTTGAGGAAGAGTGGCAGGTTCCGGCTCCACAGGAGTGAACGAGGCTGAGCAGGCAAGTTTGGTTCTCTGCCGTCTGTGGGCCCCATCGGCATTCTTCAACACAGCCATGGCATCCAGGCTGTCTTCTTAACTTCCCTCTAGCTTACGGCCTCTACCTCTTTACAGGGCTTGGCATCTCTCCACTGGCTTAGCATCATTTCCTCCATGCAGAAGTGTCACCTCATGTCATGGCCGAGGAGCCTCCAGGGACACCGGGAGACACTCCGCATGCCCCATTTGCTTCGATTGTTCCTTGCCCAGGCCTAAGATCTGGCTGTGATCACATCGTGACCACATCATGGCTCCTCTGCTCTGGCCACTTGGAGCTACTTCACATACAATGTCTCTGTGGCTGTGTGTCTGCTTCCTCCGCCCTTCAACCCTCTGGGTAATTCACACTCAGCCTCTAAACTCATTTTGGTGGCACTTCCTTTGCAAAGCCTTTCCTAAATGGCCTTTATGTCCCTGACTTGGAGCAGGCCTTTTTTTTTTTTTTTATCCTATGAGGTCTCTTGTTTTCTCTGCATGGTGTTCTTTAGACTGTACTATATATATCCCTGATATCTGTCCACCACCCCCACTGAGCCTTAAACCTGGGCTCTGGTATTTACTAGAGCAAGATATCATTTGTAAGTTAAATGCATTTTCCTGACCAGCCTCCTTGTCCTAAGGCCATCTTGCAATGCACCTTGATGTCCACCAGGGGGCAGGCTCCCTAACGGGGGCCTCGCTGTTTCTCGGTGCTCTTGAATTCACTCCAGCCTGTGTTCTCAGAAAGCATGACTAAAATTGGGCAATTTTTTTTCCTTCCCATTGAAATAGAGCAGGACTGCTGCTGTCAAAAAAGCTGTCACAGACCCTGTTTGCCTGTAATGTGCAGAAACTATTTTTAAAATGATATGTGCTACCGCACCGAAAAGCACAGAAGTCCTGCGGGACTTTCTCCCCTGCCCCCGCTTTAAATCCCACTTTGCTCATTCACAAGTTTGGCAAGTACAGGGAGGGAAGACTGGGTCAGCTAATGACGCTGGTTGCAAACGCCTACCTTTATGGCCTGAACTCGGTGACCTCTAAATGCCTTGGTCCTCGGGATCAAGTATGCAGAATAAGGAGACCTGGTGAATTTGTCTCTGTGAGTTTTCTATGGGGGTCTATTATGTGTGTGGCTGTCACCTAAGGTGTCTCCTGGTTTTCTAAAAGCTCCCTTTGACCCTCCCTCATCTTCTGCATGGTGTGGAAATGCCTGGTCCCCATGCTCTGTCTGCTTCCCAGTCCCACATCTCTGTTGAATGTGTCATCTTGGGGCCTGTGCATGGTGTGCTAAATGCCAGGAGCTGGGCCACAGCTGTCGCAGTGAAAACGAAATTGAAAAAAAAAAAAAAACCTGACACCCAGACTGGTTCTTGGCGTTCTCGGGAACTGGATGTGTTTCCTGCATTTCTGTGGTAGGGCGTGTGATCCAGACTGTGAATGGCAAGCAGACGTGGTTCTGAACCCTCAGTCTGTGGAGAAAGGGGACTGACTGACTGGATGTCACGGATGCTAACACTCAGCCACCTGGAGGGCCATCCCAAGCCTAGAGCAGCCCCTCACTCCAGCAATCTTGGGTCTCCAGCTTCATTCCCAGGTCTGCAAGAGAACAGGGACTGCCAGGTCCCCTGACCCTGGGCCTTGGTAGCTCTGCCCCTACATACTCCACGCACAGCATTCATGGGTTGTCCTAGGAATCCTGTGACACAGCCAGGTCCCCTGACCCTGGGCCTTGCCTACATATCCCAGGCACCAGCATTCATGGGCTATACTAGGAATCGTGTGGGACAGCCAGGTACCAGAATACACTCCTTGGACCGCCCAGGGAGTCAGAAACATGCAGAATCACAGACAGGTCTCAGTTTGGTCCAAAGCCAGGGTCAGTTGTTTCCTAGTTCTCTCATGTAGAACACAGGGTGGCAAGGTTCATCTGGTGGAGTTTCTATGAGTATTAAACTACTTTATCTTCCATCACCTGACACTTTAGCAACTCACAAGTATTGGCCACTGCTACCTTCGAGCAGGATTCGGCAGTTCTGGGAGGGGTGAATGGTAAACATTTTAGTTCTGTAGCCCATCTAGATGGTGGTGTGCTTGTCCCATCTGTGGTCACGGGGCAAAAGAGGCTCTAGATGCTCCATAAAGTGGTGGCATGGCTGTCTCTAATAAAACTTCATTTATATGGTCTAATTTCTAAGAGGATGCTTGCTCTGGTGACTGCATAGCCGAAAGGTGGGAGAGGGGGCGGAGAATGCAGAGAGTCAGCTATGCAGTATGGGGAAGGAAGGGAAGAGATATTCCTGTGTGGGATTCATAGGTCTGGTACAAGCAGGAGCCCCTTAAGGCAGTCTCAGATGCCACCTCAGGACTTAGGGGAGCAGGTACCCTGTGTTGCTCATATGTATACAACGTTGCTGTGCAATGAGCACTCTCCCTCAGATGAGGTTCGGAACGCCCTCTCAATTAACTAAGAGTTTCTACCGTTGGCTGTCTTTAAGAGTCACTGTTAGGGTGAGCCCCCTCATGCATCAGTGAAGACAGGACAACTAAGGAGCCTGTGTAGACATGGAGGCCATGTAGTAGGGCTAATTGGAGCTGGCAGACACTGAAATGTGCCCAAGTCACCAGGCTTATCCTGTGTTAATCACTGATTCAGAGTGGTCCTGGCTCCTTCTTGTCACTCAAACCACGCAGAACTCTCCAGGCCACGTCCAGTGCCGCCTTGGAAGCACCCTCACTTCATCTTGTTTCTCCCTCCAGACCCGTAGGATAGACCACAGTCCCAACACCCCAACTTCCTCCCAGTGGGGGGGGGAGACTAGCCAGAGGGTGTGGCCATGGAGTGTGCTGCTCCCCGGATTTAATGACAGGTGACCAATACAACCTTCCCTCCTCACCTCTTGGGATGGTGAGTGGCTAAGTAGGCAGTCTGGGCTGTCAGACACGGCTGGCCATTGCAGAGACTCCTCTCCAGGAGTTGATGCAGTAGGATTGAACGGGATGCAGATTCTTGCCCTGCCTGCCTCCCTGAGGTCTTTGTTCTGTCCCCATCCAGGAAGAGCACCCACCCCCTGAAGACATCCCATGAAATGACGTTGGTCGCAATTGCTGCCCCAGGTGTCAGCAGAACCAGTTTCTTGTGAGCCCAGGCTTAGGCACTCGGTGCTAAAATATGATCATGAGATGCAACAGGCAATGGGCCACCCAGTTCTCTGGATGCTCCCAGGTCTGCTAGAAAGAAGACCACAGGTGAAGGGGATGAGGGCTCTGTGATGGGGTGACCACGGTCTCCTGTGGGTATGAGCCTGGAGGACAGGTGGAAGATGAGGTACTTGGGCCCATGTGACAAGGAGCATTGTCAGGTCTGAGGACTGAGATGCGGTCTGGTCAGATGGCTCTGGATAGCATGTTCAAGGAATGTGGACGGTTCAGTCACTCAGTCAACGTTAAGTTGCTGCAGAAGTTTCTTTAGGGAACATCTCCTTCTCCGGGGCCATGACCACAGGTCATCGGTGGCTAGCTAGGAGGGCATGACTTGACATAGTGGCAGACGGCTTGCAGGCCTCTCCCAGGGGCTTGGTTTAGCAAACACGGTGGGGGCTGTGAGATGGTTTTGCTCATAACGGTCAGCGGCTTCCCACACAACAGTGACTAAAATCACTCTCCTGGGATCTGAGCCAAGCGGTGTTCTAAAAGGTAGACACCCAGGGTCCTTGTGGCTGTAGCTTAGGGCGGAATCAGAGAGAAGCTGCGAAGAGCCAGGGTTCTGCTCTTGAAGGGTTTCCCTGAAGCACAGCCAAGGCTCTCAACTGAGCCATTCCTCAAGAAAGCCCGGCTCTCTGCCCCTGACACTCTTCCCGTAAAGGTGACAAGGTCTGGCTCTAAATATTTTCATGACACCCATTTCTCAGGCCAAGTTGTTTGACTTTCGAAGCCTCGGTTTCCCAATCTGATCAATGGAGAAAGTCTTGTTATTACAAGCGGTGGGCTGTGGGTGATGGGATGCACCCAGCGCAGAGGTCACCGTGGCAGGGGAACTTTCTTTTGTCACTCGGGTGATGTCCTTGAGCCACTGTTTAAAGGTATGACAGAGTATGTAGAAAAGACTCCTTATAAACCATGTCTCACGTTGTTTCCAGACGAGAACATTACCCCTCCTGACATCCACGGCTGGAGGTCAGCATGGCTCTTCTGTGGTAGTTGGAGGGTGGAGGTGGGGTGGGTCAGAAGGATCACATCAAGCTAGCAATGGTCTCCAAAGCCTTTATTGGGAAGGGAGATAGCATCTACAGTTGACTGAGGGGCACAGGGCAGGGGATGTAACAGTCCCGAAGGGGAGAGGAGGAGTTCAGAGGAGGAGAGCCTGCCTGTCAGGGTGCAGGAAGACCCTCTCCTCCCCAAAGGCACTGATGGGCAAGCGCCCTGGATCAAGGGGGGAGGGGCTATACACAGAGGGGTCGTCAGAATACAGGCGATCTCGAAGCTAAATACAGCCAACCAAAGGTGACCAGCATCTGTCTTGCAGCCATACCTGCTCAGGGTTCCTCCGGCCACGAAGGGAAGGCCCCAGAAGGCAGGCAGAGCTTAGGAAGAACGGCCCAGCCCTTTCATCTTAGTGTTTTGTGCAATTAGAACAAAAACAAAAACAAAAACAACCAAAATAAATATAACTTAAACACTTCTTAAAGGGCACTAATGTCTAGTCTGGGGGAAGCCGTTGAAGCAACCTTCAGGGTGTGCAAAGCAGAGCTGACCAGCAAGACATTTGGTGGCCTAAGAGCAGGAAGGGCCCCTGTGGACCCCGCACATAGGCACATGCGGCCTGTCCCGTGTCCCAGCACCTGTATGGCCAGGACCTTGGGAGTCCCCACCAGGACTCCCAGAACTCAGTTTAGCAGACTGCCGGAGGTTCTGGGAAATTCCATCTGAGCTCTGTCCATCCCAGTAGGGCCAGGAAGGCTGGGCCTCTGGCAGGATAGAAGTGAGAATGGTTTGGGAGATAGAGAGTGGGTACTAGCACGGTAAATACAAACCCCAGCTAAGCAAGACACCCTTGGCAACAGAATAACCCTAGAAGGATGCCTCTCCACACCACTTTCCCACCCACGACACACCCAGCACCGTCCTGAGGCTCTTGCTAACCGGGCCCCCCCAGTCACAGTATCTTAGTGCATTATTGTGACAGGTGGCACCTTCCTAAAGGGCTCGATGTGTTTTGTTCTTTACATACGTTAAACTGGTCCCTAACATTTTTTTTTTTTTGTTGTTGTTGTTCATAGCTAGGTTTGCTTTCGCATACAATTTTCTGAGACAACAGGAGGGAACTTTTGGCCAGATCACAGCTGTAGAGTCTTGGAATTAACAATACCTCTTCCCAACAAATGGCCAATGTACAGACCATGAGGTCACCTCAAACCCCCCAGCAGCTACTGCTGGAGAGCCCCAGAGATGGCTGCCTAGTTGCCACTGCCCTCCCCCCATACCAGGCTGCCCATCTTCCCAATCATGTGCTGTCACAAGGTCTGGGCTCAATGATGGGGCGCAGGGGGCGTGACCTTTAGCAAGTCAGCCCACACAGGAGCTCACCACCCATCTGAATAGGAGCCAGGAAGTTTAAACGAGTTCCTTTTTAAAAATCTGTACTTATACATCCTCGTGGGTCCCACCTCCCGCCCCCACTAACTGTCACTCACCCACCCAGCATGAAGGGAAGCACATGGGCCGACAGCTCTAGAAACCCCAGGGAGCTGGGGTAGGCAGCCAAGACGCCACCCCTGCCCAAAGCTATGTTGCCAGGTGTGTACACGTTGGTCTACCCCATTTCCTTTGGTCCCTCATCAGTGCCTGCTGGCGTGGAACCCAGAGAAGCCTCTGTACACGTGATCCGGAGTCTCTCAGTAGGAGGAGGTGACAAACCCAGAGGAGCAGTGGATAGCTCCCAACGGGAACAGAGCTAGGAGTTTTGTTTTTTAAAAGTCACACAAATCATACACTCTTTTCAATCAGAGAAGCTACTTGCTTCAGAGCTGAAGTGGTGATTAACAATGATCTCCCCATAGCCCTTCAAGAAGCTTAGAACTCCAGGAAGGAGAAGGTTTGGGCAGCCCTGGGCAGCCCTCTGAACCCTGGCAACTACTAAATTACAAGGAGAAACATGGGTCTAAGTCCTTCAAGCTGGGAGTGAGTGATTTTTTTCAAGGGAAATTTAGGAATCATTCCAGGAAGCCAGAATCCTGCTTCCCTAAGGCCTAGTGATGGCTCTCCTGGGCATGGCTGGCTCTCAGAGCTGTTGCAGATTCCTGGAGGTTGTTGAGAGCCTTGAGGATTATTCCCAGCTCTGGACCTTTCCATAGCAAGCAGATTAAGGACAGCAAGCAGAGCTTTAGGATGTGATGTCATCCCCTGAAGCCCAGCTTTGCAGAACGTCTGCTCCGAATTCATGGGCCACGCTCCCAGATGGAAGGGTGAAGTTCTTTAGAAATGGAGATCTACTCTTCCTAGGCTGGCCTGGGTCCCAAGGGTTTAAACAACAGCAAGGTGGGGGCCCTGATTTTAGCATCTCTAGAGAAGTCACTCAGTGTCCCTGGGAACTGGGGCTTCTCACTGGAGGAGACTTCGCTCATAAGCCAGACGCAGATCCCCAGAGATTGTATGCCCAAATTCCAGAAATCAGGACCCTGGCCTGGCTTTTCCTCCATAGTGGGAGGCACAAATGAGATTGTGTCTACTGATGGCACCAGCCACTAGGGGGCAGCAAGGCCACTGGTAGCCAGTCTGGGCCAGAACTTTCTGGGTTGAGGAAAAGTGTCTCCCAGAGGGAGGCTTAATCTCTCAAGACCCCAGGCATCCAGGGTTCCCAGACCCTTGCTGGCTCTAAGTGTAACAGGATGTGGGGCCTAAGTTTGTGTAATTCTCTTCAAAAAGGTAGTTCTATTTAAAGAGAATTAGAAACGCCACCTCCTGGCCCCTGTGTGGGAAGTGGGGGTGGGGTGGGGGAGAATAAAGATCTAGAAGAAAAAAATCTCTCTTTTCTTCTCCAAAGTGACCTGTAGTGCAGACGGGAGGCTCCATTCTAGGTAGGTGCTCAGACAGGAAAAGGAAGAATTAGGGGAGGAGAGAGGCGACAGGCAGAAGTGGCAGGCAAGGTGGCACGGCTATGCACGGTGACGGTGGCCTCAAGTGAGTGGGTTGCCCTGGGACATTTCCGTCAGGATGTCGATGAGGTTGTTCAGCCCTGAGAGGTAGCCATCCTCCCGGTTGCCCTCCTGCCAGGGGACGTCGTGTTGTAGGGTCTGGCCTTCCGGAAGGGGTGTGGTCTTCCCAAAGTCAATCATCCACACCTTGGCTTGTTCCTTCTTGTCATGGATGAAGAGGAGAGAGCTGCCAATGACCTGGAGGGAAGCAGGGCTGTCAGAGAGGGAAGCAGAGCCAGGCAGGGAGGGGGCAGGGTCTGGGGGACAGAGGGGCTAGGGGGAGACCTGGCTGGGGTGTCCAGGTACTTAAGAGGCTAAGGAAGGCTTGAGGCTGTAATGACCCCGAGAGAAGCGTAGAGCATCGATTTCACTTCCTATTGGAACTACGGGTGATGGGGAGGGGTGTCAGTCAAGCAGGCAGTGTGTGTGTGTGTATGTGTGTGTGTGTGTGTATGGGGGTGGGGGCTGAAAGCGCAGTATCCTACCTCGTGGCACTTGAAGAAGGGAGAGACTTGAAGGGTTTCTCGAATGGCCTTCAGCCGGTCCCGGTAGGCGATCTGAAGGCAGAGATGGTCAGAGTTTCACACACACTGTGTGTGTGGAGGGGAGGGGCGGGGTGGGGTGGGGCCGGGCGTCAGATCTATTTAGTTCATTAGATCCGAGGAATTATACCTAGCAGTGGCCATGTACCAGTCACTTACTCCGACCTCTTCGTCTACCCCAGCTGAGCCCAGTTACACCTTTCCCAGAAGACTATGTGGCCCCTCATGCTCCCCCCCCCCCAGTGCTGCCTCATACCAGCCAGCAGAGGCAGAGCCCAGAACTGGTTGCCATGGTAACTTCCTGACCACAGAGTACTGTGTCCCTGACTAAAGACAGGGTAGGGGGAAAGCTACAGTATATCTACATTAGTCCCCTCCACAGAGCCTGATAGATCCTCCTGGGTTGGCAATGGGATAGCCGATCACCCCCAAGGGCCAGCTCTGTGAGTCCCATCACCCAGGACTCAGGGCCACTCGGGAAGCTGCCATCACACAGGGTCCTTCAACAATGACTTGAACAGCAGAGACACAGCCAGGCAAGGCTAGTAGCATCGCCCTGGAGTCCCTAGCAACGGGCTGGAAATGCGGTCAGTGGCATGACTCAGAGGATCTGAGATGATCCGGACAGGTGCCCTGGCACTAGAGGACTGGTGCTGCAGACCTACTGTGTGCACCCCCAGCCTTACAGGTCTGGGCCTGGAGGCATCAGGAAGAGCAGGGATCTGGGTCCGGCCAACTTAGGTGTGAATCCTAGCTCAGCCCTTCCCTGCCTATGCGTCCTCCATCTCTCAAGTCTCTGATCTGTCAAACGGAGACCAGAATGTCTGATTGCTTGTCCTCACCGGAGGGCTTCTGAGGGGCTGTGGTGAAAACTCAGCCCGACACCCAGCTGGCAGCAGGTGCTAAAGAACTCCTGCCGTCGTTGTTCCCTGAGGTGGAAGGGCAGTACGCTGGGCAGAGGGCCTGAGGAGAATGAGTCAGCGTCCCCAAGCTTCTCTAGGGACAGTCCCATCACCTTCTTACAGAAGCATGGGGCTAGGGTTTCCGAAGCACTTCTGCCTGGCTTTCACTAGATCAGGGAAGGGATGGTCCCTGACTCACCAGGATATTCTGGTTTCCTTTAGTGAATTCTCTGAAGGCCTCAGTGACCTGCTCCCTCGTTTTGGTCTTCTTGAAGTCACGGTTCACAGAGCCATCTTCCTTCTGAGGAAGGAGTCACACACAGGGAGTCAGCAGAGGGCCCCATGGGACAGACTGCTCATGATCATGGCCATCTTGCTGCTTTGTGGAGGTGGTCAGGTGTCCAGGGACGGGAAAGCAAGCCGGGTGCAACCAGGTGATTGCCACCTGGCCCAGGAGAGCCCGTCCCAGCCCCCAAGCTGGGGAGTGTACATGGTGACACCAGATCCCTGGCCACACACTGCTTTAGGAAGTCTTGGTGGTGTGAGGGGTATCAGAGACAGCAATGGACAATGTTCTAAGGAAGGGCAGCAAGGACCTCTGAGGTGCGGACAGCATCACTTCCTGCTCACAAGCTTTCCCTTGGACGGGTGACTCATAGTGTGCCCCACTAATGTGGTAGCAGCCATCTGGATATCATGCTAACAGACACCCTCTCACAGCCTTGTGGTCAAGTGACTGTCATTTAATAGTGTCCCAAAGCATGAGAGCAATAATGCCGGCAATCTTTATGATATGGCAAACAGAAGCTGTAAAGTGTCTCCTTGAAGGGAAGAGGCAAGAAGTAAGTGTGTGTGTGTGATATGTGTGATGTGGTGTGTGTTTGTGTGTGTGTGTGACATGTGTGATGTGTGTGATGTGGTGTGTGTGTGTGTGTGTGTGATGTGGTGTGTGTGTGTGTGATATGTGTGATGTGGTGTGTGTGTGTGTGTGATATGTGTGATGTGGTGTGTGTGTGTGTGATATGTGTGATGTGTGTGTGTGTGTGTGACATGTGTGATGTGGTGTGTGTGTGTGTGTGATATGTGTGATGTGGTGTGTGTGGTATATGTGTGTGAGGTGTGCGTGGGTGGTATGAGTGTGTGTGTGTGTGGTATGTGTGGTGTGTATATGTGCATGTGTAGTATATGTAGTGTGTGTGGTGTATGTGAGTGTATACATGCATATATACATCTATGTATATATGTGCACATGTTCCTACTGGTGCTATACATTCCAGACATTTGGCCTGGGTCTCATCATGCTCTGCAGATCAGGGGGCTGCTATAAGATTTCCCACAGAGCCAAGATTTAAGCCCACGTCACTGAATCTCGACACCCCCCCCCCCAAACTGCCATCTCCATGCTCAGAGCCCAGCACTGCCTCTCTTCAGGCTAGCCTGGGCAAACACGCAGAGCTCTGTTCTTTTGAGACAAAGCAGAAGAGAGAGTGGGTGCAGCAGGAACCCTCCCATTTGCACCAGTCCACCTCCATTAGGAGACAGGTGACAGCTGTAATGTCAGGAAGGCTGCCTGCAGGAAACCCTCGGGTCTGAGGGAAAGGCACCTCAGGAGAGCCTCTCTCATAGGGCCTTTCTGTTAGCTGAGGCAGAGGACAGCAGGTGATGGCGCACCCAGTCAGCCTCTCTAGGCCAGTGGATGCTGGTGGCTGTATGGTGCAGAGACCGGAGACTGGGAGTTGTGCCCAGGTGAGAGGCGCCAGGGCATGCAGTTCGGACAGACAACGGATGGAGAGGATTCGTGTATTTAATTTGCATCTGGTCTGAGAGCTGAATGAATACTGCCAGGAGGGAAGGCTGGTTTCTGAAGACAAGAGAGGACCCATGGTTTTCTCAGTCCTCAGCTCTAGAAGCCAGCGAGACACTGGTGATCACATCTACACACAATGTGAGAGATACTACCAGTGCCTCCCCTTATTTCAGCTATACAACTCTACCTCCACGCTGGAGAGCAGGCCAGGCAGACCAAGCCTGGGCTGAGAAAGGAAGAAGCAGGGCCCCCGAGGGGACTACCACCTGCCCTGAAGGAACGGCCACCCGAGACAATGAGGACCGTGTATCCCCTCCCCCTGTTCCTAGCCTGGTCTTGCAAATCTAGTCCCTAGGGACCTGGACTGGGACACAGGGACAAGGACAGTCTTCTGAGGTCCTTCTCAGGGTCTCCAAGAGGAAAGGATGAAGGACGAGGCTTCCAAGGTGATCCTGGGTAGCTACCCGCTTCCCCTCACCTGCACCTCACTTTCGCTGTGAATCAACATTTTCCCTGTGACGGGTATATAAGCTGGCTTCTATGTGGGCCCTCTGTACAGCTGTAGAAATAAGCCACCCCAGCCCCAAGGTCTGATGGCCTTCTAAAGCCAGCCCACCTGTACCTCAGGCGGCAGAATGGGCCAATACCCCTGAGGCTGCCGGTCCATACTCAGGCCTGTACGGGCGAGGCTTGGAGACTCCAGTCTCCCAAGGCCTTCCTCACTGAGAGCTGCAAGGCCTCTGCAGCCTCAGGCCACGCCTTACAAGTCTCACCTTGATGCCCTCGATCCTGAAGCCCAGGGTGGCTGTGGAACTGATGGTTTCCCGCCACTGCATGTAACGTGGCTTGGTCACAGCTCGCTGGGCTTTCTCCTCTTCGGTGGGGGCCTCAGGGTCCACCTCGACCATCTTCTGGTACATGTCCTTCCGCAAGCTCGGCTTCTTCCGGGCCTTGGTGAGTTCCTCCTCCAGGTACGTCCTGCGTGGGAAGTGGAAGGACGTGAGTCCAGGATTGGGTCACAACTCCCGGGGAGTCACGTCTGATGGATGAAGGGCCTGAGCTGGGTGTGCCTTGTCCCAGGACAGTGGTCAATAGAGCAACATCTAAGATGAGGTGAACTCATTGGGAAAGCCATGGACCACTTGGGCCCAGAGCACCTTGATGCTGGATGACTGTGAAGGCACGATAAACTCAGAACTGCCCATGAGGAAGCTAAGAGAAGGTCAGCAAGAGAAGATGGCGAGACAGTGGTCAGTTTGTGGAAGAGAGACAGAGGGCAGGTTTCCCCCTTGGAACTCTGATGTGCCCTGGCAGCCTGGAGAGCACATTCTGTCCCTTCCAATCTGTCTCCCTGTCCTCAGGCATGTAAGGCGGGGCTGCGTCTCTGACTTGCACCAAGGTTCTTGGAAGCATCGAGGTGAGAATAAAGTGGGATCTGAGATGACCTATGCTGGACACGGCTGCCCAGGGCTCTGTAGCCCAGTTGTGTTTCAGAGATAAAACTGGCACGCCTATCCATCTCCGTACCAGGTCACCGAGCCTCTGATCCCAGGAAGACTATAAAACATGTTCCATTGCCTCCCATGCTTCTCTTTGGGCAGTAGAATCTGCAGGCTGACCAGGGGAGGGCACTAAGCCCCTAGGAGAGGTGACAGGCAGAGACAGGCCAGGCTCAGAGCAGCTGGGGGTGGAGTCATTGGCCCAGAATGCTGGGGGCCAATTCTGGTCCTCCCACTACCTCCCACCCCTGAAAACTCCCACCACCTCCTCCAATTGGAAATGTGACTCGCCGCAGCCTTTCTCCCCGCTACAACCCTTCCAGCCAAGTGCAAGCTGGCCAGGGCCCTCCTGAAGCAGCAGTCGGCAGTTTGATGCAAGATAGGGAAGTGGGCCCCCTGTGGCCTGCGTGGGTGTGAGTTGCCCTAAGAGGCACCCTCCCTTCTCTCCTAAACACTCTTCGCCCCTTCCCCTCCCCCAAGGCACTGTCCCAGTATCCCCCACAATCTTCTCTAGACTGCCATTCCGCGTCTTAGAACAGACCGAACGAACACAAGTCTACATCTTACAAAGAAGATGATTTCAGAAACCTGCGCCCATTACATGGAAAGGAAACTCCCGATTGCCTGGGATACGGGTCTATACACGTGTCCTGGTTGTTTAGGAAGGCTGTAAGGGGAGGGTGCATTAGCTTCCGGTTGGGTGCTTGCAGGAGCACACATACCATGCACTCATGCACCCTCAAGCACACAGCACACTCCTGTGCACGCAGGCACCGAGTTGTCAGTGGACCCATGTGCCTGCCATGGGGGAGGAATTCGTGTCTAACATGCACGAGGGTGCAAAACAGGCCTGCAAAGCAGGCTAACTTCTACAAAGAGTTCTCAGAAGCTCCTTAAACGGGAAGCAGACACCAAATGCCACAGCCCTGTTCACACTGATCTTTCTTCAAAAGGTCCCCTCACAGCTCCAGCTAGACAGAGTAGCACGTTCCTCAGGCACAGAATGGGGCTTGGAAGGGATGGGAGTTCCCAATGGATACTAGCTGGGAAACTGGTCTATGAGAGGGACCATCAGAACCTGTCACTGGAGAGGGAATCCCAAGCTCCCCTTACAGGGGAGGGAGACCTGCGCATCAACTTCAGGAGCACAGAGAATTAACTTGGGGTAGCAGAGAGGTGCTCCCATGGCTGGACTCTGGGGGAGAGGCTGACCCGAGATAAAGAAAGGGAGGTGGAGAGTCCATGGGAGACCAACAGCTATCAGGTCAGAGCCAGGACAGCTTCTCCAGGGTCCAGGGGCTGGACACCAGCATAGTTGGGAAGCGAGTGGGCAATCATAAGCCCAAGGGTGCAGTGTGAGCACCACTCACCTACAAGCAGGTTCCAGGTCCTAGAAACAGCCTGATTTAAGATGCGTCCAGGTCTCTATACCTTCCCCCGGAACCCTTACACACCGTGGCTAAGGCTGGCTCTGCTCAGGGCCTTCTCACCATTTCTGTAAGTCTCTGCCTCGTGCCCTGAGACTTGGCGTTTGACAATGACCTATGTGTCAGCCTCTTTCCACAGCAAGGACAGGTCATGCTCCAGGGACTGCCATGAACTGCTTATCTTGGTGCAGGCACAGAGGGCTATGTTTCTATGCTACTGTGTTGGGTAGAAAGCCACAAGTTATGGCCCAAAGAGGACTTCAGGGAGCAGTATGGAAGCCTCAAAGGCAGAGAGAGACCTGAAGGCAGGGATGGTGTCCACTGCCTGAGGCTCTCTGGCCTTCCAGACTGTGGAGCTTAGCATAGGTTCTGGAGCTCCTGCCAAGGTCTGGAGTCACCGCAGGCCCATCTGCCACCTGCCGCAGGGGCCTCTGTAGCTTCCAGTCTCCATCCTTGGCTTCACCCTAGTGGGGCGGGGCATACCTGCAAGAAGCCTGGCTCACCTGACACCCATCTTGCAGTCCATCACACAGGGCGAATCGAAGTCAGCCAGCAGGTCGTCCATCTGGTTGTAGCGCTCTCCATCCTTCACCACGTCCCCATGGTAGGCTGGCACAAAGGGTCTCAGCACATCCGCCATTAACCGGTCCAGGCAACGCTGTTCGGACTCACAGTGCTTCTTGAGGATGCGGCCATTTGCGGCTGCTTTGAAGCTCCCTGTACAGTGAGTAGGAGAAGGACCTCTGGCCTTAGCCGAAGCCAGGGATGTTTGAGACCCCCCTCCACCTCGTAACAGTCCCTTAGAAGCTGCATCAGACACCACTCCCTCCTCCCAACTCCCACCCCAGACAAGAGATGCTACAGGAACAGCTAAGCTGAGGGCTAAAGGTGTGGCCATTTGTAGACAAGCCCCTTAAGGCTTTGAGTCCTGGCCACCCATTCACTTGACTGCCACCCCTGGCTGCTCTCTCTCTTCTGACTCTAAGCTTCTCACCCCTGAAATTATCAACAGGGCTTGGTATAGTTCTATCTACTCCTTGGTATTAGAACAAGCACCCCGCCTCTACCTCTTTTTTTTTTTTTTTTTTTTTTTTGAGACAGGGTTTCTCTGTATAGCTCTGACTGTCCTGGAACTCACTCTGTAGACCAGGCTGGCCTCAAACTCAGAAATCTGCCTGCCTGCCTCTGCCTCTCAAGTGCTGGGATTAAAGGCGTGTGCTACCACCGCCCGGCTCCACCTCTACCTCTTAATGAAGCAGGTGTCCCCGAGTCTTAGGAGAAAAAACTCAGTGCTTAAACAGGGGACAGAGTGGGCTACAAGGAGTGTGTCTGGTGCACAAGCCGTCTGAGCAGTGCTCCTTCAGAGCCATTCCGCCAGGGAGTATTAAGAAAGGGGGGTCCATCTATGTCTTGGTCTAAGTCTGTTGTGTTGTCCTATAAAGAACCTGTGGGTCAGTGAAGTCAGAAGGACCAAGTCCAGAGTGGCTATGAAGGTGCTCTGAGGACAGAGCATGATAAAGGGCTTCATATGGGGGCTAGCTGGCTCTGCCAGCACCCTGGTGGCTATGGGGTGCCTTGGTCCCCTCACCCTCCAGTGCAAGTTCCTTTTCCCTGGTAGAGACTCCCTCTCCACTGATATTATAGCCCCTATCACAGGGCGATGCAGGCATACGCAGTGGCTGCACACGGCTTAGTCTCTTTGTCCAGGATTAGAAAGGGCAAACACGTTATAAAGAACTGATCTGAAAGTTTTATTGATGAGAGTAGAAGTGAGCTTGGGGAACAAAGGACAGGAGAATGAGGGACGGGATGGGAGTGGGGTGGGTGTATTCTTGGGGACAATGTGTCAAGAACGTTGGAAAGATCAGCTGTCCACAGGCGCTTCCCTGCAAGGCAGGGTAAGGATCACACCTTCTGCCAGGGTCTGTTCTAGGGCTGCCCTCTCCTGGGACATCTGCCCACCTAACCCGGTACCTCCCTAGGAGAGCAGTCTACTACCTGCATGCCCTGCCAGCTGGATCCAGGGGTACTTCTTCTTGAAGGACATGACAAAGGGGGACCACTGCACCATGTTCTTTATCTTCCTCCATGACTTGCTCTGGAAAAAAACAGCCAACAGAGCGCTCAGAGTGACAGACATAAACCAGCTCAAACAAGCTGACTCAATGCCCACAACCACTGGACCTCAGGAGCCGCACACACAGACAGCTCAGGTGCCCGTAGGTGGGCTCCGGGCACCTCATTGTCTATTTAGCAGACATGGTCACAGACAGCTTTGCCATAGTTTACAAACAGGTTAAAGAAGGAGCTCGGGGATTTCTTAGGGGCTGCTCAGAGGAAGGTGCAGGAAGCCTCCAAGCCAGGGCTCTTTACCCACACCCCTCCACAGCAGGGGACAATTATGCCCATATTGCTTCTTTTCACATGCCCTCCCAGTGCCTTGGATTCTTTGTCTCTCAAGGGGCAGACAGCTGGTCCATCAGGTTCCTGGAACTCATGGATACTAGGACTCAGGAAAATGACCTTTTGTACCAAAGCAAGTGATCTCAGACTAGAGGGGTCATGGTCACCCAGCGGCAGGGTGTTGCCGCACATTTTAT
The DNA here is from genome assembly GCF_008632895.1 of Mastomys coucha. NCBI lineage: Eukaryota > Metazoa > Chordata > Mammalia > Rodentia > Muridae > Mastomys > Mastomys coucha. The sequence continues at coordinate 77,340,903 of NW_022196891.1, read as the reverse complement.
TTGTAGATGTTATGGTAAATGAGCATTAATAAAGAAGCACTCCACAGAAGGACCATTCATAGGTGACTGCTGAGTACCAGGCAGGGTGGCACACACCTGTGACTGCTGAGTACCAGCTGGGGTTGGCACACACCTGTGACTGCTGAGTACCAGCTGGGGTTGGCACACACCTGGGACTGCTGAGTACCAGCTGGGGTGGCACACACCTAGGACTACTGAGTACCAGGTAGAGGGGCATACACTTGGGATTGCTGAGTACCAGGTGGGTTGGCACACACCTGGGATTGCTGAATACCAGGTAGGGGGCACACACCTGGGACTGCTGAGTACCAGGTGGGGTGGCACACACCTGGGACTGCTGAGTACCAGGTGGGGTTGGCACACACTTGGGACTGCTGAGTACCAGGTGGGGTTGGCACATACCTGGGACTGCTGAGTACAAGGTGGGGTGGTATATACCTTTACTCCCATCTTCTCAGGAGGGTCACATGAGCTCAAAAGTTTAAGGATAGCTCAGATGAAACAGTAAAAAACCCCCAGTGCATTTGCACGCGCGCGCGCGTACACACACACACACACACACACACACACACACACACACTCCAAATCATCTAGGAAAGAAAAGGTCTGGAGGCTGTCCAGAAGAGGCAGCTGAGGACAGACTCTGGAGAAGACAAAGGTGACAGAACTAGAGGCATCTGGCTGGCATAGAGGCTGGACGCAGTAGAGGTGAACGTGTACAGGAAGTGACACATCCACATCTACGCTGCGGAGACCAGCAGACTTCCATCGGCTTTGCCTTTCCCACACAGCCTCCACTAGGAAGCCCCGGATGAGCAAAGGTCCCAGGGCCAAGAGCCCCTACCACGTCAAGACCAGATGCAGGCTTGTGGAAAGGTTCCTCTGGACAGAGTGCTTGTACATTTGTCTCAGAGACCCTAACATTCCGCTGGCAGTGGACACAGGGTTCCCCTTGTATTTTTAAGCAACAGCAATGTTAGGCAGCATCAGAAAAAAGCTCTCTCCTGGGGCCGGGCAAGGAGGGAGGCTGCAGGGACCTGCATCCTCCTGGCTTGTAGGAGTGGAGACAGATGACAGGGCAGGAGGAGACAGACTCGGGCCCTCGTGAGTGTCCCGGGCATTCCCTTAGCAACCTGGTCCACTCCCAGGGGAAGCAGCTTTCTAGGCCTGGGGCAGGCCCCCTCCAAGCACTTTATTGCCAGAAGCCAGTGTCCTAGGAGAAAGGTTCCAGGGCTCTCCTCCCGCTAGGACAGGTGACAAGGGAGGGAAAGAAGCCACCTACAACCTGGAGGAATTCCACCACGGGACTGGACTGCTTAGCCCTGGTTCTCTCCCAGCAGAGATTCTGTCTGAACTCAAGACCACCAACCCAGGTTTCAGACACCTTTTGTCTCCGAATCACTGCAGCATCTACACGGACCCTCTCTTGAGTGTCCCTAAAAGCTCCTTCTGACCTCTAGGTGCCTCAGGTCCTCCGACGTGACTCTAAGGAAGCTGGTTGACTATGGTCAGCTCTTCAGTGACATGTTACCGCCTCACTCACTGCCTGAGTCAACCTCCTAGATGATGGGATAGGATGCTGTGGAGGGGACCCACCGCGAGCTGGCATGGCTTCGCTCGCTCGCTCGCACACTCACTCGCACGCACGCACGCGCACACACACACGCCCCGTCCAACGGTGGACGGCAGAGCTCACGCCAGCAGCCGTGCAAACACAGGCACCAGCTGCAGTCAGCCCAGGGCTTGCGGTATGAGTGTTGTGACCGGCTGGGGTCCTGTGGCCTGTGCTGACAAAGCCCGATGGTGACAGGAACATTTTTATCTGTTTTACAGACGAAGCACACCAGCTTCAACACGTCTTTGCCCCTAGTCCAGTGATCCTCAACCTGCGGATGGCGATTCCTTCGGGGTCAACCGACCCTCTCACAGGCGTTCCTCAAGACGACCAGAAAATACAGATATTTATATTATGGTTCATAACAGTAGCAAAATCACAGATATGAGGTAGCAACAAAAGTAATTTTATGGCTAGGGGTCACCACCACATGGGAAGCTGTATGAAAGGGTGGCAGTGTTAGGAAGGCTCTTCTAGTTCATTCTCTCCCCTGCTGGTAAGAACCAGGTCACAATGAGAACCTGCAATCTAACTTCTGCGCCTGTCCACAGTGAGGGCCCCCTCCATGGCTGCTCCTGTCTAGGCGTGTGACAGCGAGTGTTGGGGACGGGAAACGAACTCAAAGGAGACATCTCCCTGAGCAGTCAGGGCTCTCTGGCTCAAGAGGGGCATTCCGGCTGCTCCCTTAGCAGGGGAGCCCAAAGTCATTGTAACAAGTCTCTAGTTGCCACCAAATCTTGGTGATGGCCTGTTCTGGGGTCACCAGGGGATGCAAAGCTTACACTCCGAGCTGGGGTGTGCTTGCGGGCTCTGGAGGGATTTGTGTGTGTATGATGTGCGCGGAAGCTTCCTGTGGACAGTAAGGAGAACGTCACTAATAAAGCTGGTGTGTCCACAAGAGAGGGGGAGGATGCAGGGACTGCTGGGGACCCAGAGCTTCCACTCTAACTTTAAGGCAGGTGCTTAAGCCAGCTAACAAGTTATAGGCATGTCCTTAAGTGATGAGCTGAACCAATCCCTGGATTGTCGTCTTCAATCAAACCAGACTTGGCTGGGCCTTGCTCTGCGTCCTCACGCAGGTGAGATCATTTCTCACTCAGCCACACCTCGGGGTTGTGCAAGGAATGGGAGGGTCCTCCTGACTTGTCCGGTTAAACTTGGATCAAAAGGATCAGAGAAAAGCCAGGTTGGGGAATGTGGCTTTTAATTTTTTTTTTTTTCAGAGACAGGGTTTCTCTGTATAGCCCTGGCTGTCCTGGAACTCACTCTGTAGACCAGGCTGGCCTCGTACTCAGAAATCCGCCTGCCCCTGCCTCCCAAGTGCTGGAATTAAAGGCATGTGCCACCACTGCCTGGCTGGGATTATGCTTTTTAAAACCCTAAGGTGCTTGAGAGCTGTTGAAAGCCACTGAGATTTGAAACTCAAGTTACTAAAGCTACCTTGGGCAGACTCACAGCTTGCACCTGACTTGAATCTGCTAAAATGCCAGAGAGCGTGGGAGAGGGATCTGAGGTAGGAAGAGGAAAAATAAAACAAATAAAGAAAACAACACACACACACACACAAAAGAAAACAACACAGAAGGTTCACAAACACCAACCCTTCTCACTTGGCACCTGAGGTGTCTGGAAGAGAGAAAGAGAGAGAGACAGAGAGGGAGGGAGGGAAGGAGGGAGAGAGAGGGAGGGAGGGAGAGAGAGAGAGAGAGGGAGGGAGGGAGGGAGGGAGAGAGAGAGAGACAGAGACAGAGACAGAGACAGAGAAAGTTCTCCCAGAAGGGCAGTTCCACACCATGCTGAACCACGTGGCACCTGATCTGCCAGCAGGAGAGGGGCGGCTTGGAGCTCAGGGCAGCCATAGCCTGACCCACCTTTTCCTTTTCCTCTTTTCCATGAACTGCTGCCTCAGAAGCAACTCGAGCTTCTATTTCCAGAACACAAAGCCTGCTTGGGACTTGCCACCCCCTAGCCCGGCACCCCTGTCTTTTAGTAGAAATGACCCACTGTTCGGAGGGCGCACCTCAGCCCTGCCCACGGGAGGAAGCCTCTGTAGGGTCTAAGTCTGTGTTTGTGTAGGCTTCGGGGGAGGCAAACAGTTTCCGGGGCAGGCCACTCTCTGGTGGCCATTCCCTTCAGACTTCTATAGATATTCTACCGGGATGTATTGCCTTAAAGAAAAAGGAAGGAGTCGTGGCCCACGTGTTTCGCAAAGCGGTCAAAAGAGGAATGTGAGGATCAGGGGTGAGAGGAGGCAGGGTGTGGGGACATGGGGCCTTTTCCCTACTTTTTTCAAAGTGCAGTAGCTATCGGTAAGGGCCTGGCACAAAATGGAGATGCAGGCCCCTTGTTTCAAACGTGGTTCAGGCCGGGAGGGTAGTCAAGTGTGACCTTTTCAAGGCCAGGCAGGTATGGGCTTGGTTCACCATGGCCCTCAAGAGCCTCTGGCTTCAGGCTTGGCACAACCATGCCCAGGTTGTTGCTTGGGAAACAACTCCTGGAGAGAGGCAGTGCAGTCCCTGGTGGATCCTCAACTGCCTGCCTGACCTTCTCCCAGCACCTGTTTGATGCATCCTCTGCCAGGTTCGGGATTCACCACCCCATGAGTGAACAACTGAAATGACATGCAGTCTCTCACGGTCGGATGTCTAAGCACTGCCTAGATCCTACAGTGTTAGCCTCTGTCCATAGCGACACAGTGACGGAGCTTAGAGCCACCCAGCTTTGGGGTAGGAAGGAGCCTCTGTTCTTCCAGGTCCCACTGCCGTTGAACTGGGTCCTGTAACTGGGTCCCCTGTGGCCCTGTGGAATCCCCGGTGATACAGAGCTCCCCTCCTACCACGTGCTCTGCTCCACACGTGGCCAAGTTCAGGCGAGCCATAAATATTCACTTTGTTTTGATTTCTGATTCTTTTTGTTTGTTTTATTTTTTTTTCCTCCGAGACACAGAGCGCTGGCAATAATCCACTAGGCATTTCCAAAGGGCCAGAGGGCAAGTAGGGCGGCCATGAGCTGAGCCAGCACGTGATTGGCAGCTATGAACTGAGGCCAGCATGTGATTGGGTGGCCATGAGCTGAGCCAGCATGTGATTGGTTATTTACGAAGCTCTACTGCGTTACAGAGCTAGGTCCTGACCACATAGTCAGAGCCTCACGAACCCAGGATCTCCATCTGCTTCTGTCCAGACCAGTGGCTCTCAATCTTCCTCGTGTGACCTTTCAATACAGTTCCTCATGCAGTGGCAATCCCCAACCACAAAATTATTTTTTGTTGCTACTTCATAACTGTAACTTTGCTGGTATAAATTACAATGTAAATGTCTGATATGCAGGATGGTCTTGAGGGACCCCTGTGAAAGAATCAACACCCCCACCCCCAAAGGGGTTCGAGACCCACAGAAGAACCCTTGGTCCAAACATTCTATGAAGTGGATTTGACATCACCTATGTGGTGGGTCAACAAAAATCAACTCGTCATGAAGAGGCTAGACTCTGAGAAAGTCCCTTCCCACGTGACCCATTCCTCCAGCCTACGACTTTCCTTCCAACCACTTTTTATTTCAATAATTTGATAACTCTGCTTTTATTTTCGGATAGTTTTTAAGGGGGAAAAAAAACCTCTCTCCTGCCCCCTCTCTTTTAGGGTAAGGGCAATGAGGGGGAAGTTAACTATAAAATATCACTGTACCCCGACGCTCCTAAAATCCTGTCGGGCTAATGCTAGACTGAGCATGCGCGAGGCTCCGTGTGCCAGTGCAGGGAAATCGCAGGCAAATCAGGTGTTCAGGGTCTGTGTGGCGTTGCTAGGTATGGTGCTGACATCAATGGAAGCCTCACAACGCTGACATACTTATTTCCATTTTGCTCAGAGAGGCATTAGTGTTGCTCCAAGCCGCACGGCTTCCAGCTCTCTGCCATTTAATTCTGAAGATTTTGTTTCAGCCAACAGGATGCCCTGGGAGGTGGGGCCCCCTCGTCTCTCCTCTAGCTATAAAACAGGCCTCACATAGACAGCGAGCACTTTGTCACTTTGTCACAAGACTGACCTTTCAGATGGGGGAGGCCTGAAGAGACCTGCCCTCCCCTCCCTCGGAGTCCTAGGCTTTCCCCCAGAAGGTCCTGGTTGGCATACACTTTGGGGGAAGGCACACTGGACAAAAAAAGTGGACAGGAAAGGGCTCAGACTCTGGGTTAGACCTTCTGCTCTGCTCTTGCAGAAGTTGGACAGTGTCATTGCGTTCTCCATGTTTGGGAAAAATGCCTTCTCCGCTTCTCTTTCTTTTGGTCTCTCTGTAAGAGCAGCTAGGGTTTCCCTAGTGATTGGTGTCTGCCCGCCCTCTCTGGGGAAAAGCCTGGTCTTTCTCCCAGGCCAACTTTGTTCATTGTGCTCTTCTGGCAGAGGTCCCCGGAGGGCGGTGTGGTGCAGGCCCGGGCAGGTAGGGCACTCCATGCCCCTGCGTGGAGTGGAGCCTGCTTGGAAACCGTGCCTGCCACAGAGGTCAGCGCGCTGTGCTCCGGGAGGGCAGAAGGCTTGAGAAAGCAAGTCCCACCGTTGGTAAGGCACATAGCTACGCCTCAATGCAAGGCTGTGCTGGAGGCTGACCACCTCCCCCTTTAACAAGCAAGACTTTCAAAGAAGCCTCTTCTGTTTTGCCCTGCCTTCCCGCCCAGCCCTTGCTGTGTTGCCCACGAGGGGGCAGCCTGAAGCCATTTTTTAAAAGAACTGTTCCATCTCTACAGACTGTCGGAGCAGGGTGGGAATTCTGAAGAGAGCTGAGGCACAGGTGAGCCCAGGAAGGCGCAGTATGCCTTATGGGAAACATCTGGGACCAGAAATGCTTCCCACTTTTTCCAGGCTTAGAGTCTGCGTGCACGCGGGCACGCACATCGTGTTGTATCTTCTTAAGACGGGACCCAAGTCTACGCCTGAAACTCCTTTTGTTTCAACACATAGCCCCAAGGTAATCTTACACAGCATTTTTAGTGCACCTACATTTTGATTGTGACTGGTCAGGAGAAGTTAGGCATCCGATCAACGTTCAGAAAGAACAACGTTTCAGAATCTGGGCCATTTTGGGTGAGGGATACTTGTTCTGTATCTCCTTCAGAATCTGTTGTGGGCCTGGGACAGGAGAGCAAGGACGGTTGGTCTTCATCAGCATCAACCCCTCCCTGACTGCTCAGGCATGAAAGGCGTCGCTTGCTGAAGGCTAGCTGTCGGTCACTGTGCAGCACCTTCTCGGCAGGCAGGAAGCCTTTTCGTGTCGCTCCCCAGAGAGCCCCTCCTGCTTAGCTGTCTTTTTCTGTTTGCAACTCAAGGCTCAGTGGCTACACCCAAGGCGGTATCCAGACAGTTGCCCGGGGATGTTCTGCCAGCCACTCTTCTTATCATCTAGAACCCTGGGGGGAAAGGCCCTGGGCTCAGCTGGCAAGGACAGGCCTGCCGCCATGGCTTCCTAACCACCCACAGAAAAAGGAGGGTCCCAGCATAGCCTCAGGGCCACTGTGGATACTCCCCCACACTCGCTCCACATGCCCACTCTCTTGTGCCTGAGACCCTGCAGGGCACATCATCTTCCTGTCCCTCTCTTGGTTGTACAGCCCTTATCCGAAAGGTCTGGGGTTCAGGCTATTTTCTTCTCTTTCCCTCTTGCTACGGGACCTTGAGATGTCTTCACTGACAGTCATCAAGTGCAGCCAGGACCCTAGGGACCGCAGCAAAGAAAGGTCTCCCACTAGAGACCTTGCTTCAGGTAATTCTCTCCCCCCCCCAACCCCCCAAGCCTGACTTTCCTGGGCTGCTGCCAAACGGGCCTTGCCACCCCTGCAAACCAGTCTTTGCTGTTACTGCCCAAGAACTGAGGAGTTCTTCATGTTCCCGGGTCTCCCTGCCAGGCGGCCCAGCAATCGCTGTCTCTGATGTGAAGGTCACCGCTTGGCTTCTTCTCTCCTCCTTCCAGAACTAAAAATGACAGCAGTGAAGAGGAGGAGGAGGAGGAGGAGGAAGAGGAGGCAGATGGGGAAATGCCTGACCACACAGAGCCCATGCCTGTACCAGGAGCTGGCCCGCCTCAGCCTCCCTCCAACTCAAAAGGCTGAGAGGGAAGTAACAATAGTCGGAAGCGGGGAGGGGCCACCAGGAAGAGCCAGGGGGGGGGGGGGCTCGGGCCTCTCGTGGACACTTCCTCATGGAAAAAGGCAGAGGACAGAGGACATTGAGCTTTGTCTGGGAAAGGGAGCCAGGCACGGCGGCTGTCCCACAACCCTCCCCAGGACCCCTCCCTCCCTGTCTCCCCAGAGATTTTATTTTTACTTTGGTAAATGCAA
>NW_022196891.1:77329520-77332933 GCF_008632895.1 Mastomys coucha | reverse complement strand
ACAAGGTTGAGTTTCTGGAGGGTGGAAATTTACTGAGGGCCCTTGCTGGGCAGCAGACAATGGGCCCAGCATGCAGTCTTAGAAATTGAACTCTAAGACAAGATGGGGGGGGCACACACCTCTTAAGGAGACTTTTACTGAGTTAGGGGCCAGAGTGCTCAGTTCCTCCTGCTCTGTCTGAGGGACTGCAGGGTAGGGCAGAGCCACAGCACATGAAAACAGTGATAACCTGCTTGTGTACTAAGGACTTTTGACAGGCAGGTGCAGTGCTAAGCATTGTATCTACTTGTCATGGAGGTGCTCTTATGATCCCATTGTACAGATGTGAAAACTGAGGCACACAGAAATTAGACAATTTGCCCAAGGTGCTAGAGATGGTAAGGGGCAAGCCTCTTGAGAGTCTCAGGTCTGCATCATTCAGCTAGGCTGTATGTCCTTTGTCATTTGTAACACAGTAACTTTATAGCCAGATGAACTTGGGCTCAGATCCTGTTAGTCCTGCCTGAAGGTCCTGGGCAGGTTACCAAACCTCTCTGAGCGTCAGTTTTTCTCCATCCTTGTGAAATGGAAATACCACTTGGCCACCTCCACCAGCCGTAGTCAACAGGTCGTTCTCAAAGTTAAATCAAGCTTTGCCTGTGCGGGGCCTGCTACAAGTCAGAAACACTGAACCTCTTCCAAGTTCTGTCCGCTCTCTCAGCCCCTAATGGCACAAGCCTGCAGGAGATGATGCGGAGGAAAGGCACCTGTCAGCTGGCTCGACATGCCCTCCTGTCCCCTGCCCCTGCCCTCAGCCTGAATCCCACCTTTCCAGGAGGACGAGAGACAGAGATGGCCAGTCAGACTCCCCGCCAGCGAGAGGAGTGGCCTGCGCCAAATACCTGAGCCACTTCTGAGCATCTGTGAGTGTTCACAGGCTCTTCAGATCCAGGAGTCTGGCAGAGAGGCCACCTGAGGCCTTCCAGTCCCACCCCAAGCCTGGGTCCCCGGAGGAGGGCTACTGTGAATGCCTCTGCTCTGTTGTTCCTGAGGCAGAAGGCCACAGGCTCTTTGGGTGGCCACATGAGCATGCACTTGCGTGCACACGCGCGCGCACATGCACACACGCGCACACACACACACACACACACACACACAGAGCTTTCTCCTGGCTGGACAGTGACATTTTAGAAAGCCGGGCATCTGAAAGGAAGTTGGCCACAGAAAGCAGAAGGAGCTCAAAGGTCACCTTTGCCCCCTTTCACAAGTGGCTTGCAGAACGAGGGCTGCTCCTGAGCCTCGGCCTCTGTAGCCCTCACACTCAGGGCCACCGAGATGGAGAAGCCTCCGGGTTCCAAGCGCAAAAGCCCACGGACACAGGTGGACGCGCAGAAGGGAAGGGCTGAGCGCTGGGAACTCCCACCTAAGGAATTTCTAACAAGGAAACTTTTGAGGAAGGGCTTACAGGCGGATCCCACAGCTATATTTAGAAAATGATTTCCAAGCGAGGCACACTGGAGCAATTCATATTCCTGAGAGGTAGCGCTGAGTTGCCCGTGGCTAAGGGCACTCTGTAACACAGGGCAGACCCGCTGAGCACCAGCAACCCCTTCCGCCTTCTGAAGACACTTCTGCAGCCCCATCCCGGCAGAAGCTGATGTGCAGCTCCCGACTGGGCCGTGAGTCACCCAGTTTCCCTCATCTGACAGGCTGTTCCCGGTCGGTCTTAAAGAGTTCAGCGAGCATGCTCCTGTTCACGTGCAGACCGCTGGAGGCGAGGCACAGGAAACGGGTTGCCAAAACGGCACACCAGTGAACCCCCAAGTACGAGCAAGATTCGTCACCCTCAGAACATGAGGCCCGGGTCATCCTGACGTCTATGAGGATGTGTGACTTTCATAAACAGTCTGACTCATCACTGGCCCTCCCGTATCTGTCACCATGGGGCCCGGCTGGTGACAGTGGGCGCTTACTTAGCCCGTTCTCCCCTGCGGTGTGAGGATCCCACGGGGCCATCCCAGAGATAGCATACTTGCTTCTCTCTTTCAGAGGAGCAAACAGGGACATAGGCCACCTCTGCTAGTGTCCCCAAGGGGACAGAACTGGGGATCATGCTCAACCCATCACCCTAGTAGCCTGTATGCCCACTGAAGTGGGGAGTGGGGTCTCCCACTCAGTAGAGCAGGGGCGCTCAGCGTTTCCTTCACTTTTTGTCTTTGGTTACAGGGACTTAACATTTGTTTGTTGAGACACCACCATGCATCTCGAGATCATCAGAGAACGAAACTAATAAACACGGCAGCAACACTCACATGTGTCACTACGCAGAGGGAGTCAGACTACTTTGTCCACACTAGAGTTCCCTTCTTGTCTGCGTATCTTATAGAAGGTTCCCGATTCTCTTAGACTATTGCAGCTCTTTCCCACTGGGTAAGGGAATGAAACTCTGAGGGGTGTGAGCGAGTGATTCGGAAACATCTGGAATGGCAGAGGCCAAGGAATGGTATTGGAACTGAGGATCCGCCTAGCTAAGGATCTCAACCCAAAGCTCGTCTTTGCAGACTGGGTGTATAGGCCCAGCTCCCCGAGGCAAGGTGGAAACGCACACTGCCTCTGAGGAGAGAGATGCCCTTGCCGATGTCCACCTGCTGTCTGTCTGGGCAGGGTGCTTGTCCCGGGGGCGCATCTTATGAACCCTTGAGTCCCGGCTGGAGCCTGAGAATGGCAGAGGGTGAACAAAGTGTCCCAGAACCTCCATCCTCTCCCAGTGACCAGAGCCCCGTCTGGTAAGCTGGGCCCCCTCGAGGTCTCTGGGGACAGGCCATATTTAGGAACTGTAGTATCTCTTCTAGGGAACAGACCAGCTGGTTGATTTATTCCCCTTAACTTTTGATGTTATTATTAGGCACATCTGTCTCTGAGTGAGGTCACCAAGGAAAAACCCAACCAGAGGAAAATAGTTTCAAGCACTCGTCATTTCGGTCTTCGGAAAAAGGAAGCAAGTGGATAAACTAACCAACCACCAGAAGATTCCAGAATTCAGGATGAGCAAAGAGGAAAATGGAAAGTATGTGCTCTGGGAACGGGGCGGCCAAGCTGGATGCACGGAGCACCCCCCAAGCCGCTTCCGCTTCCCTTTCCCCAAGCTTAGCTCTTTCCTTTTCCCTAACACAAAGGCCAGACAGACAGACAGTCTCCCTGATGCTTGCTCAAAGATCCAGGAGGAGATCTTATTAGTCACCAGTGACCAGGTGATATGGGACAGCGCTTCCCTACCAGTGGCCATCAGACTTAACTTGGTTCAGCTATAATCCCCCCCAACCCCACTTTTTTTTCTAAATTAGTTGCCAAAAATTGTAAATGAGATTTCACACAAAAGTCCAATGCCTCTTTGACACACTGAGTTTGCAGTCCTGGCAGCTTGGGATTCAATA
>NW_022196891.1:77269686-77329501 GCF_008632895.1 Mastomys coucha | reverse complement strand
GTAGGGGGGTGAGGGGGTGGGGAGGGGGAGGGGTCAGGGGGTGTCTGTTTTTAACCTGTCATTACCAGCCTGGCCCTGACAGCATCTACATTAACAGGTGACCGACCAACCATGAGCATGCCAAAGAAAGCCCCAAAACCCAGACCTCAGACATGGCATGGGCTCTTTCTGCATCTGTAAAGAGACGAAAATGATTGGCACATGTGGCTCTTACTCTATAGGGAGGATGAGAAAGGAAAGCAAGAGAAGGGTTTGAGGAAATGAGCATCGCTCCACCAGCTGGGCATTGTGAGGCCACATGGGTACGAACGAGACTAAGACACACACGGAGCCAGCCAGCGTCTTGGATCGGATTAGTAACCAGAGAGAGGACAGGGGAACAAACACACCGGAAGCCTCAGAGGTCACCTAGGGGGGTAGAAAGTGGAGCTGAGGTTTGGAACTTGCCAAGTACACCTGGTGCCTGGGTTGGGTACCCAGTCCCACTGCTTTCCTAGGCCTGGGGCCAAGGACACCGGATCCCACTCATTCTGTACGCTCTTCTCTCTTACACAAAGCCCAACTTCGCCAAACTCTTGCAGACAGAGACCAACCTCTGTCTGGGGACTCTCTTGGGTTCCCATCCTCCCTGTCCTCTCTTTCTACAAAACTGGCCTATTAGTGTTTGCTCTGATGTGCCATACTGCTGGTTCTGGGACAGTCTGTCTGGTGGCAGTAGCCTGTCTCACCTGGAGGACAATGATTTATTGTTTAAATGGTGCCCCTCAACCCTTCCGCTCTCACCTTCCCAGGTCCTGCCCATTTCCCTCTGAGCCTCCCTGAATGGCTTCTCCTTGCAAGATTTACACATCACACACAGTCCACAATCCCTTTGTCACCTGCTTAGAGCTCATTCGGGTCTGGTTTTATTATGTGCATCATTTCCAACAGCAATGATTCCTGAGGGCAGGACCCCAAGCCCTGGTAACACACTTCCTTCCTAGAGTTGAAAGCTAATGGATGCATGCGGAACTAAGTAGCCATGAACCTCCCAAGACCTAGCTAGCTCCTGGCTGAGAAGGCAAAAAGGGGAATCTTGCTCAGTATCTATGACCAGTTCTGAAGGAGTCTAGCCGGATGCGAACTGAGATTCCTAGACCAGAATGACGTCTCTTGCTTTCCTGGGAACCAAGAACCAGGGGAGGAGCCTTTAAGCCCTGGCATGAGCTGGTCACATGGATACTGTGATTAAGACACTAGCCTAGCCCCTAAGGACAGAGGTGGACAGAAGCCAAGCTTGCTAACCTATGGGTAATCTGGAAGTTGCTGGCCCCAACCAACTATCTGCATTCTCTGACCTCAGTGCCGTTCCTGGTTGCAGACATGAAGGCTGGGCTACTTCCATCTATAGACCCGGGCCAGGGGTGGCCAGGGCCAGGCAAATGAGAAAGGCAGGTGCACAAGGCTCTGCAGGAATGTAAGATGAACATTAGGGCAGAAAGAGCTAGACACAAAGCTATGCCAGGCAGGGAAGGAGCTTATATCTAGGGTCACAGCTCCACATCAGGACCTGGGCCGACACTCACTGGCCATGCTGTCTACTCTTGACCTATACTAGCTTCCTCAATGGGGTTTTAGAAAGATCCAGACTGAGTGAGAACAAGCCGGTCCTGCCAGGCTCTCTCCCTGTCCAGCTAGCCCCTTTCTGGCAATGACATCCTGGCTACCTCCCTTCTGTCTTGGGACCAGAGGTTCTGGCTTGTTACCCGCCCTCCCCCTTGCCCCCTTTGCTCTGTTTTACTTGGTACAACCAATACCATGTGTATTCACTATGGTGTCCCACTGTGCTCTGGCTTCAGGCTTAACGTAAGCTCAGGGAGTATGAAGCCCAGAGTAGATGAGCACAGGCCTGATAATGGAAGATGCTAAGGATGCCAAGCAGTTTTATAAAGAGCAATGCATGGTCACTGGGTTACAGATAAGGAGGGCATTAATTTGGGAGGAAGGAATAAAGGACATTTTGGGGGTAAGATGGAGTTTTTGCATCTTTAAGAGCCATGAGAGGAAAGCAGCATGGGGGCAGAGGAAGGTAGAAGAAGGTGGGCTTCAGGCTTGGAGAAAGCAAGAGCAAAGGGGGAAAAAACGGAAGGGCACACAACAGAGTAAACGATGACACAGCACTGAGGGACAGAGACAGTTACACTTTAGGGACTGTGAAACGCAGACGATTACAACCCACATAACCTTCAGTCGACATTGTGTCGGTCTTAAACTTTTTTTTTTCTCCCCAATGTTGGGGCTCAAACCTAATACTGCGTGGCTCATGCTCTAAAACCGGGCTATGCATCACTAGCCTTAGACTTTCCATAATGCACACAGGTGTCAAATACACAGAGAGACACGCTTGTCCCTCATATGTATCATGGTCCACATAGATGCTCGTTCAGAGATCTCTGGTTGTAAAGCAAGGCCTAGACAGACGTGGAAGGAGCACCCCACATTTCACGAGCGACTTTCCAGTGTTCTCTTTCAGCAGAGCTCACGGTGGGCTGGCTTGTCCCCGAGCCTTGTGTGACTGTGTGTTCCTGAGCTCCGTGCCCAGTCTAGAAGTTGGGTCTGGAACTGTTGTAAAAGCGTGGATATAGAGCCCCACCGCCTCCATCTTACTGTTTGAGGCGAACCACTTAGGGCTTTAACTTGTGTTTAAAGCATGATAATAGAAGCTGGGAAAACAGCTAAAGTGTTTTTGATGCGTGTCTGAGAGTCTGAGTTTGGATCTCTAGGCCCCGTGAAGAAGCAGGGTGCAGAAGCATGGACTGAGGGATTGGGGTGGACACCCAGCTCCGGGGTCAGTCAGTCAGTCCAGCCAAAACAGCATGCCCCAGATTCACTGAGATTCTGTCCCAAAAACTCAGGTGGAAAAGCCAATGGGGACGACATCCCAACTTCAGTTTCCCTCCTCCGCACACGCACACCGTGGTTCACACCCCCCACATCCACACACCCCGCAAACAAAAACATGTCAATAGCACAGAAGGTTGATAAATAATTCCCGATGAACTGAAGACAAGGAAGGTGCCATGACTTCTAGGATTCAAGTGTAATGAGGGGTTTTTTTTTGTGTGTGTGTGTGACTTTATGCTACATTTTTCATTTTTCTCATGTAGTCAGGTGTCTGTTGCTTTGAGTGAGAAGAAAACCTTTTTGAAATGAATATGAATTGAAAGTGTGATTGACTAACTCAGAGAAAAGCAAGATCAACAAGACGCAAAGGAGAACCATTTTTTGTGAAACCTGATAAGTCTGCAGAAGTCTCACGTCCAGAGTCTATAACGTTTCGTCCGTGTCTGCTACAAACTGATGAATAACTAGGCTAGTCCCCAGTTTCCAAATAAGGATAATGGAAGTGGCAAGTGCTTAAACCATTAGTTACTCTGAAGTTTTAAAATATGCATGATCATATACACAAAATTCATTAGCACAGGCTTTACTCTCTCCACTTCTTTCCTTATAATTTATTGGCTCATTAATTGCTGAAGATAATTTTTGTCATTACAGAAATAATGAGTTGCCGTTTTTGTTCTTTTTCTTAAAAAAAAAAAATATATGTACATATACGTCTGGAGGTAGATATGCTAGAAACACCACTGGAAGCATCTGGGGAAAACAAGTTAGGAAAAGAGGGCTCTTTCTGACAGCTCAGATCACCTAAGGCCGGGCCACCATGCCGAGCAACTTGGACTACTGTCTTTAAGTAAATGACACAAGAAGTGGCTGGGAACTTTGCTATCCACCATGTAAAACTGCCCAAGTGTCAAAGGCAAGAGTCAAATAAGTTGGAGAAAAAACTTTTATAAAACACATAGTGATTAAAGACTTAACAGGTTTTATATGTAAGGGACTCAAACAAGACTTCAAGATGCCAACAACCTACGCATGTATAATCCCACATATACATGTATATGTATATAATGAAAATAACATGTCACTTGTCTATCAAACTATCAAAAGTAAAAAATAATAATAATGAAGATGAGCTGTACAGTGGAGCCCTGGCCGACACACTATTGAGCCGTGCTCCCAAAACGCACATGATCATTTGAAAAACAACTCAGGAGTTATGTTTCTAGGGCTCTAAAAATGTCTCAACCTTTCATTTACTTTTTTTTTTTTTTTTTTTTTTTTTTTTAACCTCTGGAAATCTACTTAAGGAAGCACTCTAAAATTTGGAAAAAGTTACAAACACGAAAATGTTAATGAAGCCATTGTTTCTAGTAACAATAGTATTGAAAATAACCCAGCATCCAACAATGGAGAAATGATTAAATAACTCTGGGGGGGGGACATCCGCACAGGATTTAGTTGATCGCTGAACTAACTGATTACTTGCTCCTCCCCTCTGAAGACTAAAAAGCTTCATGAAAGTCGTTGCTATAATCTTAAGCTGGTGGGGGTGGGGAGGAGGCTACGCAGTGCAAATTTGCATACTTCGTTTCTTTTTGCAGTGCTGCGGTTCACATCTAGGGTTTTTTACATATGTCAGAGACGTGCTCTGTGTGCACTGTCCCCAAATAGATGGGCTTTAAATGGCTGCAAAGAGATACAGCCATTGATACTAAATACACCTTTCTGCACTGTGATTTTACACCGACCTCAGTAAACTCTCTGGCCCTTTGCTCTGATTTCTAGTCTATATTCTATCCTGCTGCATGCAAATAAGCTACCGGCTCTCCTTTCTGAGTTCGCTGGACTATAAACTGACAGATTAATAAAGCAACAGAAGCCAGGTGTGGTGCCACAGGCCTTTAAGCGGGTAGATCTCTGTGTTTGAGGCCAGCCTGGTCTAGACAGTGAGCTGCGGGCCAGCCAGGGTGTCACAGTGAGAACTTGTCTCAGACAATACTAATGGCCATCATGATCCACAGGGTCTGTGTTTATTTATGATGGCAGCACCACAATGATGCATTTTACCTTTTGTTTACATGTATGGAGTTTTTTTTCCTGTGTGGATGTATGTATCCAGGCTGTATGCATGCCTGGTGCCCTGGGAAGCCAGAAGAAGGCACCAGGTCCCTTGGAACTGGAGTTACACATGGTTATAAGCTGTCCGGTTGTTGCTGAGAACTGAACCTGGGTCCCCAGCAAAAACAGCAAGTGCTCTTAACCACTAAGCCATCTCTCCACTACTACTTTCCTGTTATTTATCCAGTTTCTATACTAAGAAAGTTAGTAAACCATACTATAGTAAATGGTTAGCTTACTTTTATTACTGTTAAATAAATATGTATGTATACACACAGGCACACAGACACACACAGACACACAGACACACACACACAGACACACACACACACACACACAGATCACATGGGCAAGCTACAGTACCATCTTACCCAGTTCTTTTGTGCCTCTTCCTGTGTCTGATCTAAGAACACAGTCCCCTTCAACAGGGCCCTTCCCCTGGGAGAGGCACTGGACTTCCTTTCCCTCTGTGTTTGTCTCATAAGGTCAAGACCAAACCTGTTCTCTGCATAGGATGCCTGCTCTGTGAAAACTCTAGGGAACTGCTAGGAACACTGACGAGGGGCCAATGTGATGGAAGATGGCTATAATAGTTTGATGGGGGCCTTCCTAGTATCAAAAACCAAGCCGGGAGGCTGGAAAAATGGCTGAGCAGAGAAAAGTGCTTGCTGTTCTTCAGGAGACCTGGGTTCAGGGTTCCAGGGGCTCTGCGGGTGCCAGGCACATACTTGGTACACAGACATACATGCAGGCCAAACCCTCAGAAACCTTAAAAATAAAATAAAATAAAATCTTTTAAAAAATCAGCAAGAGCCAAGCAGTGGTGGCGCATGCCTTTAATCCCAGCACTTGGGAGGCAGAGACTGGCAGATTTCTGAGTTTGAGGCTGGCCTGGTCTACAGAGTGAGTTCCGGGACAGCCAGGGCTACACAGAGAAACCCTGTCTTGAGGAAAAAAAAAAAAAAAAAAGAAACAATCAGCAAGTACAAAGTAGAGATGACATGTATTGAAGAAAACCTTCACAAAGAGGAGATGAACCCACTGAGAGTGGGGGTCACGCTCTCAAACAGGCTACCGACCCGAGGCCTTATAAAAGCGCTAACTAAATGCCTTTGCTAATGAATTCGTTCATTTAGTGTTGAAAAAGTACTTGAGTGTGCTGCTCTTCTGGGGTGGGGGACAAAGGTGGCACCTAGAAGTAGCTTCTAGTCCAGGTAGAAGACGACCATACAAGTAAGTGTTGCATGGGTCGTGGCACGCATCCTGGAGATAGCTGTAGGCAGGTGTGGGTACACGGGGAGAGGTGGGGGTGTGGCCAGAGGTTAGGAGAGAGGGGTGTGGCCTTCGCAGCACCTTTTCTGCAGGGTTTGCGGGGCTGGGCTGTGCATGGGTGCAGGGACGTACACTGCATGTAGACAATGGGCAGGCATGCACACAGGTCCTGAGGCTGGGCAGGCTGGCAAGGAGGGCAGAGAGTGGGATAAAGCTAGGCCGGTCCTTACAGCGGTTTCCAGGCGGCTCTTAGGATCTGGGGGCTTCATACGGGTGGGAAGCCTCAGTGAATTCTAAGCGAGTGATATTCTAAGTTGCATTGTTTTTATGAAGAGCAGAGCTGGGAAAAGCCAAGGACGAAGGGTGAAGACAACAAAGATCGAACTGGAGGGCGTTGTAATTGTCCAAATGGGAGGAGAAGATTATGTCCATTTGAGGCCCTCCCCCCATTTCTGCACTTTAAGCTGAGACGGTCTTTTAGTGTGGGGTGGACCACAAGCTCCTTTGAAGTCCCACTCCAAACAGGAGGTACCATCCCGGTTCGAGACAAGGTTCCTGCCATGAACAGAGAAAGGGACATGGCTCTTTGAGTCAGAGATGAGTCCGCTCACTGGCAGCGGTGGGAACAGCATGCGAGGTGTACAGGATGAGTCTGGATCTTGTCTTAGGAGCAATGGTCTCAGTTCACCTGGCTGGTGTGACCCCTCATCGTTTACCCACAGCAGCTCTCAGGACAGCTGTGGATGTAGACCCAGAGGGACAGGATAGAGACACCCTGCCCCTGAATCCCGGACCCCAATTATAGTCATTAAAAAAAACCCAAAAAACAAAACTCTGACCACACCCAGAATCGTGGCCCTACAAAGCCATTATCCTGTCAGTAAGCGTGTTTTACGGGATACCAAGCACACAAAGACACTCCTCTACAGAGTCCCTTTTAAAGCAGATGGGCTGGACCATGGTTCAAAAGTTCTTCCCTGCCTAGGAGTGGGGTGGCTTAAGGAAAGCTCACACCAGGGACTTAAGCTAAAGACAACCACAGCAGCCTGGTGGTGACATTAAAATCTAGCCAAGTAGCATCCTGTAGTCGTAGTGATGATGAGAAATTATGCAACGTTGAGATGCTTCTGAGGAACAACTGGACTTGTACGCAACCATTTGGGTTCTGGCCTGTGGCAAGACCCTTGGAAAATCTCAAGATGTGTGGAAACCTCCAGCTACAGCATAGCCAGAGTGCATGATACAGACACAGTATCAATCTATTCTGAAGTCAGAGCAGAACTGACATAAGAATGATACAGGGCCAGACATGTGGGGATGGATATTGATTGTCACCTTAACAACCTCAGAGACAAAGCTGTGGGCAGCCTATGAAGAAGCTCCTCAATGGGCTAACCCCCCCCCCCAATGTGGGGCAGTATGCCATTTCACTGGCTGGGGTTCCATACTGAATAAAAAGAATCGAGCACTCTCCCGCTGCGCCCTGACTGTGGGAGCAAAGAGACCAGCTGTCTCCCTGTCCTGCCACCATGATCTCTCATCCTTGAACTGTGAGCCAAAATCAAACCTTCTCTTCCGTAAGCTGCTTTAGTAAGTGTTTTATCACGGCAATGAAGAGGTAGCTAATGCATTACTGGTATCTATTATCATATACAGATTTGTGCTAATATTGTATATAGTATCTATATATTATTATATGCCTATTATTATTATAGTATATGTATACCTGGTATTATATATAGTATATATACAATATCAATAGATACATCAGTTAATGTCAATATATACAAATAAATATTGTATATAGTATATATTTATATCTATAGCATAGGTGCATACAAAATAGTACTTCAACACACACACAGGCACACACACGCACATGCACATACATGCACACCACACACACACACACCTGCACCCATGACACATGCTATTTATATCTCCTGGCCTTTCTGCTTTACTATCTAACCACCTGGAAGCCTGATCGGGCATAGATGTCTATATCTGGATGTCTTGCGAATCTGTCAGAGAGCTAGAGGAAACTTCCGCCTATTCCTCAGAGAGGTCTTGGCCTCCCGAGGCTCCTTGGCCCTTACACCCATTGTTCTGCTAGAAGACGAATAAGGGTGAGGTGAAATGTAAAGGGTGTCTTGACGTGCTTCCTCCTTGGCTCCGTGACAGCAGGTGTACAAGGGACAGGGCAGGGATGCTTTGTTGCCATACATTCCCGTTTCTCCATCTTCCACTTGACTTCAGTTGTCCCGGGGTGGCTAGCGTCACCCCACAATTTTCAGATAACAGAATTCCCCAGGCTTGACATTTCTGAAGTGCAGGGTAGGTTTCAAAGACGCTCTTGTCACCTCACACCAGCAAGCGACTTTTAAAACGGGCGTGTGTTTTTCAAATATCCATAACGTCACTCCTTCGACGTCCTGGCTGCCCTAGTGGCATCTCCCACCCACTTCCCATCCTTCATGCTTTCTTTGCTCGGTACCTGCCCGCCCACCGCGCTCCTCTGCCCCCGCCTCACATTCAGAACAACGACTGTAGTGTCTATTCCGGTTCATTCTTGATGGCGCTCCAAGTCTGTGACCTTCTTATTTACCCACATGCACTTGGCTGGCAGTGTCTCCCCCAATAGCTAAGAACTCTGTGCCACCGCTATGGTGACTCTGGCTGGTTCTCTCTCTACAAAGCAGAGGGCAAAGAGGCTCGGGAGAACTGCATCTTGGGGTTTGCTGTTTCCACGGCCACTGCTGGGAAACTGTCAAAACTCTATACTCCTTCAAAAAAAAAGGAAGCCAGGGTGCTCTCTCTGCAGCAGCTGGGGATCTCTGTAGCAGCTCGTGCTCACCCGCCCCCTGGGTGCTGAGGAGGAAGGTGGCTGCTGTAACCCCAAGGGGAAATACTTGCTTGACACAGGAAATTGGAACACTTAGCACTTTCCATCAGCAGCCTGACAGCAGAAGCCACACCTGGAAAGACTTGCACCAGAGCTCCCCTGGCCACAGTCACCCCAAACCAGTGGATCACTACTACATAGAAGTCCTCCCCCTGTCCCCGCTTTTTTTTTTTTTTCTTTCAGAAATACTTCAGCCCTGGGAGAGCTGTCATTGTGATTTCCCTTACCAATGGCCAGGAGCCTCTGAGAGCTGTGGGGAGGAGGAAGGAAGGAGGTTGGTGACATCCTGGAGGGAGCATGAGGTAAGGTCAGCAGCTGACCCACCGGAGCTCCAGTGCCATCCTTAACTATGGAACATGGGAAAATGTCCTGGTTCCCGCATCCGCTGCACCAGCAGGAATCATCCCTGTTGGGCCTACACGCCCATGTTGCTGTGAGAATCATATAGGATGGTGGCAAACAGGTGGAGCTCTGGGGACTACTGGGTGTCAACGCTCGCTTTAAAATCTGTTCAGAGCCTTTCAAAGTCCCGCCTTGGCTCCAGAGCTCTTCCACTCAGCTCCTCTCCACTCAGCTCCTCTCCACTCCAGTCCCGGGCACCCTCTACACCCCATCTGCAGCTCTGCCCACACTTCTGCAGTTTTGCTGGAGTATCCCAAGGTGTCAAGAATAACAAGTCCAAGTACCAGAGGTGGGAGGAGCCTAACGAAACTGCCGGAGCCCCACCCCTCCACGTCCATATTCTCTACAATCCAAAGGCAGTGTCCTCCAAGACTGATTTGCCTGCTCAGAGGGTCAGGGTGGCCCCAGTTTTCCATGTAGTAAAATGAACATCTGGCTGACACGTGATGCCTCATGCAGAGCCTTCTAACTCAGAGTTACCTGCAGGGAGATCCCATTGTCTAAAGCAATCCAGGAAAAAAAAAAAATGTGCAACCACAGATATCCCATCCTATCTCATTTCACTTTAGCACTGTACAAGCTAAGTCTGGCATAGTGAGTCAGCCATCTTAAGTTTCAATATTACTGGTGAATTCTAAGGAAACAAAAAGTGGCAGTTTGTGTGAACCACTCTGCAGCTGGTTTTTGCTACTTTGTGGGGTTTTCTTTCTTTTACCCTTCTCTACCTCTTTTCTTCCACCCTTTAACCCTTCCTAACACTAAATAGGAGAGGAAAAAGGATAGAGATTGAAAGGAAGAGATCCCTGAAAAAAGTCCTGGTTGGAAAGGGGGCAATGTTACCTTTAGACTACTTCCTGCTGATGAGGGGTATTCAAGTTTAATCTTTGCCATCAGGATACCTAATTTTTTTCTTGTTATTGTTTCATTTTTTTGCACGTGACTACTTATCAAACGGTGACCCACAACCCACCATTACCAACCCATCCTGCCCCTCGGGGCCCTAGCATTTATAGACCCTCTGAAAAGTCCCCAGAGTCCTGAAGGCCACACAATCGTGGAAACTATCTGAACTGGCAAAATCACACCCCTGCTAGAGCACGAGGCAAATCATAACCAGCTGCAGGCAATCTGAAGCGGCCCCATGACCCACACCTCGAATTAAAGTGAAAACCTATTCTTATCATATTTCTGTGCTTTTAACAAAACCAAAATCCCAGAATTCTCACTACACCACTGCCCACAAGTCCTGACACTCAGGAGGCTCTCCTAAGTTCTTCTGGCTGAAAGGGTTCTTGGGTCTGGGGCACCGCCCTGCTGCTCCAGTTGGAAGTTGGATTCTATTACCCTTTCCACCCGCTACTCTGGTTCCCGTGGTGAGCTTGAAAAGCAGCTCAACTCTCTGGCAACCTTGACCTCCTCATCTGCAAAACAGGGATAATCACAAGCTACACCTCCAAGTTCAAGCTCCTGAGATGCAGGAAATTACCTTGAGAAGAGCCCAGAGACCTGAGGGTATTTTATTCTGATTTATATCATACTTTGACTTAAAAGGACTTGGGGCTGCTGAGGTTTTCATCTGTAAGCCCAGCATTCAGAAGGCTGATCCAGGAAGATGGTGAATAGAGGCTGGCTTGATCTACAGGGAGACTCCATCTCAGAAAAGCGGAAGAGGGTGGGGCAGAGAGCCCAGGGTAGCTGCCCAGAAGTGGCCTTGACTTCTAAATCAGTTTCTCCAAGCAACTCGAACAAACAGGCTGTTGATTCAGACAGCTGTAAGCACAACAGGGAGGATGGAACACTTTCTACTTTCTCCTTTTACTTATTTTGGGGTTTGAGCCGTGAAAAGAACACGGGCAACCTTACCACATTGCCTTTTAGACGAGCGTAAAGGTCATTTCCTAGAACCCTCTCCCCACTCCGGCAGCTGGGTCTGTGGTCAGCAGCACACCGGCTCCAGCTCCGTGCTGCGTTGAAAGCCCAGCGCTGTTTGGTCAAGATCTCAAGGACAAAGACATCCCCATCAACCTTCTCTCTAATGCTCTCACCCCCCAGGAAGGGGACAGAAAGCGTTTCCAGGACACACAAAGACTTATTCTGCTCACAAGGGTATTTACCAACCCAGCCCACGAGCCTGTGCCAGGATTGGCATGAGAGAGCAGAACGGGGACAGCTTCTGCGTTACCTATGGCAGATGCACCCTGCTCTATTATTAGCAACCCAGGCAAGATGCCACCAGGCTGGGGACACCCCTTTGTGTCAAGGGGAAGGAGGCAGGAGGAGGTGCGTGTGCAAGGAGAAAAAGCAGGTGGAACTTCCCGAGGCTGCCTCCACAGAGCAGAGAGCAGGGTGAGGTTTCCAACCAGCCTGCCCTCTTAGCTTGCTAACCTCAGACACACCTAAACTTCAAAGTTCACCCTGGATGTGGCTGGAGGTGTACCCCTGTGCTGCTAGGCCCAGCTCAGTCACCTGAGGTCTCGGGGTGTGGAGCTGCAGCAGGCCTGGAGAGGCCTAGAGATACAGAAAGAGGATGAATAGAAAACTGGAGAAGCTCCCCTTTCCTCCCTAGCCTCCCTCCCTCCATTCTCTGACAAAGATGCAATTTACAGTAGCCCTGTGCTATAGCCTTCATGCCACAGTACACTTATGCAGCCAAAGGATGGTGACCATTAACATAGTCCTGTTCCATGACTCACTTTCAGTCCTGTTCAAAGTAGGGAAACAACTTCGTGTTAAAGATGAGAAGCAATCTTGGCAAGCCTGTAACTTGTCCACGGGAAAAACATGATGTATGCTGACTCCATAGGGCAAGACGAGAGGACTATCACCTCCATATATATGTGTGTGTGCACACAGGTGTATGTATGTATACATGCATATATGTATACATGTGTGAATATATTTGTATATACATGTATATATATGTATACACACATATCACTTGTTATATCACCTATGCAACCTATGAGAGATCTATGCAACATCTATATTTTTTTATATAACATCATGTGTGTGTATACACACACACACACACACACACACACACACACATATATATATACATACACACACACACACACACACACAGACACATATATGAATTCCTTTAAAAAGGCAGCTTTCTGGTTAATAGTACAGTCTAGATTTAGGTAGAAGCGTTGAACTCCAGAACTCTGTTGGTCACACTTGTCTCAATGCCAACCACAGAATGAAAAGTATTCAGACGGAGGGGTTTTGCAAAAGAAGTGACAAGTAGGTGATATTTGTTTACTAAGCAGGGCAGAGTAGCCTAGGGAAAGTCAAATAAAATTCCACAGAGGTGAGCTAGCGGGCCCATCTGTGGCAGAATCAAGGACACTCCTCTCCTCAGTGCTCCGAGACACTGGCCTCCGACGCTTGCAGAGGGCTGCAGGTCTCTCCCAGTGTGCTACCAACCCAGGGCACAGGCTGAGCCCTAGCAGGAGGCTGAGTGGCCTAAGGTGGGCGAGAGGTTGAAAACGTCTCCAGACCACAGCTGAGCGTTCATTCCTGCCATGCCTTTCCTAATCCCGTGTGACTTCAAGTCGACCTGTGTGCGTCCTTGGGGATTTATATATATATCTGTAACATGAGCTTGGGACACTGACAATGAATAGGAAAAGTGTCTAGCAGTAAATGATACCAAAATGGTCCTCATTGTTATCATAACCAATCGTGGTCTGGGTAAGAAAGGGTGAATTCAGTACTTGGCCGGGCAGGGGTTGGGGTGTGGGTGGTAGGTGGTAGTGTGGGCTGGGGATCCAACCCAAGGACTGATGCATACTGGGCAAGCACTCTACCACTGAGCAGCACTACCCAGGCCCAGCTCCATTTAAGTCTACTTTTGTTGTTATTTGGTATTATTATGCTTTTGAAACTGTTTCACTCTGGAGCCCAGGCTCACCCAAAAGGTACTATGTAGCAGATGTTCCTGGAGACCCTCCTGCTTTACCTCCCAAGTGTTGGTTCTACAGGTGTGAGCCACCAAACTGGCCCCCATTTGCCTATTTCTTAAAGAACTATACCACCACCACCACCAAGCTAAGGCTTTGGAGGGGTTTTGGAGGGGTTGTTCACAGGAGATTCATTCTAAGCCACTCAATTACCAGGAAGGTGGTTTCCCCGGTGTAGAGTGAGGCCTCCCCGGAAGGGCTCACAGGTGTCAATCAGCAACTCTGCTTGAGAATAGGGGCAGGCAGCCAGGATGCAGGAAGAGGGGCATCCCGGGGCCAAGTCCTAGGCAAGCATTACTCTGAGGGTAAGCCTGCCTGGGAAAGGGTGTCCGTGGGAGTCCCTAGTCATTTTCTCATGGGATTAGAGCTTTGGTCCCTTACCAAAACAGCACTTACTGCCTCTCAACATCTTCCTGTTGTTCGCTTTGATTGCAATCTTGCCATTTGTGAAAATTAAAACATACCCAGACTCTAAAGAAAACTATCTCCTAACGTGCCAGCCATCTCCTGTGTCCCCTCATCTCTTTGGTGCCTTCTGATCTCTTTTAAGTCTGGTGTTTTACACTCCTGAAATTTAGAGAGGAGCTAATCCTGTCTTACAGTGTCGTGGGTCTGACAGCCCCCAAGCCAAATATGTCAGTTCTCAGCCTCCATGCAGAAAACGGACTGATCAACCACACACATAAGGGCAGACACCAGGAGTTTTTGGGATGCTGTGGGTCGAATGGTTCCTTGAGGAAAATCTTTAACGTTCTAGTTCCCCTTTTAACTGGTGTTTGTTTGGGGAAGGGGGAGATAAGAGATGGACATTTTTCCTTATGGGGTAACTCAAGGCTATACTTAAAATTGCTTAGGAATGGTAATAAAAAGCAAGCAATGTGTGCGAAAAGCCTACCGAGGATGACTGCAAGGATTTTTATTTCGTTTTCTGAATTAATTCACAACAGAGGTGAACGTTTCAAAAAAAAAAAAAAGTTAAATGTTACTGTTTTAAATGACATTTCACAGGCAAGAGCGAAGAAAGCGTCTGACTTTTGAAACCCTCTTTCACCAGTGTAAAAGGTCTCATTCTCAGCCAGAGAGAAAATCTGAGAGGGATCCAGAGAATGCCGCGCAGGGGAGAAGAAATGCCTCTGCAGTCTCTTACTGATGTCTTAGCCTAGGACCTGTTCACGGAGGCCATCAGCCCAGAATCAACAGAGCCCTCGGGCCGCTAGGGACCGCTCCACGGTGGCACATCCCATCCTGACCGAGGGTGGGGCCTGCGGGCATAGGGTGTCCACGACGTGGCTCCACCCCACCTTTCCATGACGCCAGGCTCCCGGGGAAGGGCCAAGTGTGTGAGAGGCGGGGCAGAGCGATTAGAGAGAGGGGCGGAGCTAACCAAGGGGTGGGCCGGAAGGAGAGAGAGCATCGCAGAGGAGAGAGGGGCGGAGCAGAGTTAGGGGAAGCCTGGGTTCTAAGACCCTGAAAAAGCTCCCGGCTTCCTTCCTGGAACCAGTTTGCCTTCCTGAAAAGGCAGCCCCGAATCTATGATTTAGGTTGGAGGGAGAGGTCGGAGGTAGGGGATGTCTGTGGCCACAAGCAGAAGGGACAGAAATTCGTCCCATTTATGACCAGGAGAATTAATGCTAAACAATCTGGGAACTTTAAGGAAAAGGAAAGCAACGGCTCCAGAGAAGAGAGAAAGAGGAATAGAGAGTGTGCATGTTTCCCAGCAGGTACACAGAGGCAGGCAGACGTCTGTGAGAGGTCTCTTTAGAGTTTGACGTTTGTTTAGAGTCGCGACTCAGTGTAGCTGAAGCAGAAGCAGAGTCAGAGAGAGGAACTGAACAGAGTTTCTGTTTTCCCAGACACAATTTAAAGTGAATTTATCCACTGTAAGACCTACCCTGTCCACTTGCCTTAAAGCCTCTGGACACAGCAGAGCCTGTCCTTGGGGCCAAGCAAGGGAGGAAAGTCAATGTGAATGCAGAATGCAAGACCCCTCCACCCCGCTCTCAGGATGCTCAGACCTTGTGAGTAGTGGGTGCAGCTGTGTTCTCCTCTATTATCAGAAAAGGTCCCCCAGATAGTCAAGGGGTCAGCATTGGAGGCCAAGTCCCTGTGTTTGCCGGCTCCTTGAGACTCGCTGGAACCTCCACTGGGGGGGGCGGGCAACGGGAGTGGGGATGAGGGAAGCGGGGGTGGGGTGGGGGAGGTGGTAGTTGGGGTGTCAACCTTCATCACTTGTGTGGACACCTTGCTCAGCTTGCCTCCTCTCACTATGTCAAATCCAGTGATTTATCAGAAAACAGTACTTGGGGCACACAGCCCACACACACTGCTGCAGGCCCCCCGGAGAAAACACAGCCTGTCCCTTTTCTCTTAGCCCGGAAACCACAGTCCTTGCTGAGTTGGCCCTCGGCCCTAAGGGATGGCACTTTATACTGTGGATTAGCCAGTGAGTCTGCTCCTATAGACACGGCCATCCTTCAAAAGGTGAAAAGAAAGGGAAGAGAAGGGATCAGTAATACACTTTGGGTATATATTCCATTCCTGTCATTACTCAAGAGAGCTCCCACTTACTCCCTGAGCTGGGCCAGAGTTGGGAAGTCTCGAGAAATGGATACAAACACAGCCCAAATTTAGCTCAGGCTAGCTTAGCTGTCAGCATGCAACTGCTTAATAGCATATAGAAAAACACCTTCATCAAGGTAAAATATTTGATTCCAATATTCAATATAAGCTCTAAAAAAAAAAAATCAATTTACAGCTGGGCAGTGGTGGCCTAGGCTTTTAATCCCAGCACTGGGGAAGCCGAGGCAGGTGAATCTCTGAATTCCAGGCCAGCCTGGTCTACAGAGTGAGTTTCAGGACAGCCAAGAGACCCTGTCTGGGAAAATAAAAACAAAAACTAAGTTTGCGTATCTTTGCATGGTACAGATTTGGGAGATGGGCAGATGTGCTTTCTCCTTTTCCTTCTGCATCACCACGTACGTGCCTGGGCACTGAGAAAGTAAGCGATACAGGTCCATCTGATGGTCATCTTAGCATCCCGGAGAACATGGTTTACAACTCGCGGGCAATTGTCCTCTCCTCCCTTCCTAAATAAGTGTCTACTAGCAGGCTACGGTGGCACACACCTGTAATCTTAGCAGCCAGGAGACAGAAGCAGCATGGTTGCAACTCAAAGGTTATCCTCAGCTACACAACAAGTTTGAGGCCAGGCTGCCCCATTGCCTTGAAACCCTTTGGACACAGCAGAGCCTGTCCCTGGGAGTACGGGTGACTGTCTAAAAAAAAAAAAAACAACCAAACAAGCAAAGAAATAAGGTCTGTGTTCAAGAATGCAGACACCCACGTTCGGGCTCGATGTTGCGTATAGAATGAGTGATGTTGGTAAACGGCTGGAGATGGTGGGCTGAAAGCCGTCCCAGCTTCCCTAAGGGCCCCAGGGAGCTCCCATCTCCAGGATCAAGCACGGTCAAAGGTTGGCAGTGAGGTGGTTCTTAGCCTTAGCCGCCCGTCAGCATCACTTGGGACTTATCGCCCGTGTCCCTCTCTTAGTGTTTCTGACCTAAGCAGCTAAGAATGCAGTCTGGCACCGGGACTCCTTAACGCTTCCAAAGTTTTTCCAACATGCAGCTCAGGCCAGATCCACCTGGCTAGTGTTTAATCAAAATGGTCCAAGAGGGCTAAGAATGCGAAAGTGTCAGTCAGCAAGCAGGTCTAGTTTTTGGAAACAGGGCCCCTCAAGACGCTTGTGTGCATTCACATCCACAGTGAATTAGGTGGCCACTCAAGATGCTTGTGTGCATTCACATTCACAGTAAATTAGGTGGCGGCAAGACAGGGGAGGGGTGGGAACCAGGAAGGCTGAAATTTGCATCTAAGCTCCCACACCTCCTGTCCTCCCTCTGTGTGACTTGGGCCAAGCCACTTAAGTGCACTTTAAGTGCCTAGGCTCACGTGTCCAATGGGTGTGGCAGTAAATTAATAATATTGCCTTTGCAGGGTGGAAGAATTAGCTATCGTAGCTATCCTGAGCCATCCCAGGTCCTCTAAGCATTGCCTATGACTGTTAACAAATACATTGTTAACAAATAAATTGGCCACAGAATTCTATATGTTTAATATGTAAAGAAAAGATGTCGCCAGCTGACAGACCCCTTCAGAGGGACGGACCCCTTTAGCGATTCCTACTCCTTGGAAGCAGTTGCGAAAACCCAAGAAACTTAAGAGTGGTGTGGTGTGGAAGCAGGAAGGCACCGCCCAAGCACCCAGGACGCCTGCCTTGTGCTCCCCACCTGAGGTCACTTGTAAATTCCGCCTCAGGAGAGGGTGTGTTTCCAAGGACAGCTCGGCAGTATCAGGTCTCACTACTACCTCCCACAGTAGGCGGCTGCCACATTAAGCTATCGCAAAGCGTTCTGCGGAATACAGGCCTGTCTGCCCTGGCCCTCACGCCTACCTTCTTCCCACACCCTACTGTGAGACTCTGAGGAAAGCCAGGCCCCAGAGGAGCAGCTAGCCAGGCAACCTGTCATGTGGTCCTTACAAACTGTGCAAAGCTGAGTGGAAGAGACAGATACTGGGACTCTGACAGGTATGTGAGGCAGAGAGGAGGGGAAAGGAATACCAAACCAACATTGATGGTTCCCTACCAGTCACACCACTATTCCCCTTCCTAATCTCTCCTTTCCCCTTTAAAGTCTGTATGACTGAGGACATGCTTTTGCGTATGCATATTATTTCCCTCGAGGTACAGAACAGCCCTTGATAAAAGCAAAGGCGGCACAGGACTAAGACCAGTCCTATGTGCTAATGAGAAGGCAGAAGTTCAAGAAAGGCACAACTCATCAAAGGGGACCCAAGACTTGGACCCATGCCTGTATAATGAGAACCCACTTGCTCCACCATGCCACGAGCCTCGCCTGTAACCAATTCAAAGGCCTTATGGCAGCTGCGTAGCGTGTCATCTGTGAAAGGGGCACTGGGAGGGTTTGCGGATGTAGAACTAGTCCAAGCGCTAGCTGAGCCACTCTGGTGAGAGTCCTGATTCTAACTCGGAGTTGGGCAACACATCACACCCTCAATCTTTTCTTCATCTGAAAGAATGGCAAAGCCACCTGCCCAAGGACAGGATGAAGGGGGACCCAAAGTCACAAAAGTCAACCGCTGAGCACCTTTATAACATCTATGTCCACAGCACAGCCTTCATCTCCCCAAGCATCTCTGCTTTAAAATGTCCTTCGGAAAGCCAGCCACATCACAGGAAGGGTCTTGGAAACGAAACACTGTCACTGTTCTCATTTCGTGAGACATAGTCCATCACCGTGACAAACCTTACAGTCCAGAAAGCCAAGCACTGACACCCCAAGACTTCCGGGAGGCCCACAGGTAGGAACCAAGTCTAGATCTGCCAGGGCCATGTGCTGTCCCACTGACCCTGGTATCCCCCAGCCCCTGACCTCCACTGTTCATACCCCCAGGACAGTGTTGCCCAGGGTGCAGAATACCAGACTCACAGTCAGCTGGTTTTCAAGCCCTCCATGGGGAAGGATAAAAGCCACTCATAGATCTTCTTCCTCCTCACTTTTTTTAATTAAAAAAAAAAAAAAAAAGTTTTTTTAAGAGACCAGATCTTGCTATAGTGTAGAACTTCTGGCCTCAAGTTAATCTCTCACAGCAGCTGAGATCCTAGGACTACATTGGCACTTCTACAGGCAGCTTCTTCCCCCTTTTAAAGCCAGTGCTGATCGGAGCCTGCTGGAACACCTTTAAGCTCTGCACTCCAGAGGGAGAGGCAGGTGGCTCTCTAAGAGTTCCGGGCTAACCAAAGCTACGTAGTGAGACCACATCACAAACAAACAAATGCCTGTGTAGATGTGGAAAGCAAAATGACACAGAAAGAGTCCACCTTCCAGGTACCCAGAGGGAAATAGCCCTTCATCAGGAGAGACACAATGGGTCTTCGTCATTGGGGACATGTCTTTATGCTGAAATCTGTTAATGTTCCCTTCAAAATCTAACGTGTCCTCTGGTTGTCCACAGGCTATTTCAATAGCCTTAGAATGCCTCACCGCAAAACTTGGCCCACGTTGGCCTGGATGTTTAGTACCTGCTCTATAGCACCGACAGCCAGCTGGGCCCCACCCCTCCCCCTAGGTGCTGACCACAAAGGCCCACTCACCATTTCCCAGTCCTGCCGAGTCCTCTCCGGTCTTCTGGCCATGGATAACACAGATTTCAATTGTGAATCCTTGTTCCTTCGACAGGCAGCTACTGAAGTCCAACTCAACAATGAAAATCTAGCCCAATGTTCCCCTCTCCCACGAAGCCTTCACAGATAAGCTTTGGCAGGGAACCCTCCCAGCAAAGTCCTGGGGCAGGCATACCCCTCCCTGGTCTGCCCACGACACCATGGCCCAGCCCTCCAAGGCCTCCCTGCAGCCTCTGTTCTGAGATCTGGCCGCTGACACCTCCACCTCCAACAGGCATGGATCTCGCTCAGCAGGAATGTTTAGCATGAAACAGGTGTTTAGCTCAATGTTTATAAAATGAACACACAGGTTAACTGGTTAACAGCCTGAAGACACTACACAAGGTTGAGTGTCCTTTAAGTAAAATGCTTGGGCCCAGACGTAGATTGGATTTTTATTTTATTTTTTTTGTTTTCTGATTTTTGACTATTTGTATATACATAACAATGTATCTTAGAAATAGAACTCAAGTCTTATCACAAGATTAATTTTTTGCTTCACATATGCATTATGCACACAGCCTGGGTAATTTTATTTTATTTTTTATTTAAGATGTATTTATTTTATGTATGTGAATACACTGTCACTCTCTTCAGACACACCAGAAGAGGGCATCAGGTCCCATTACAGATGGTTGTGAGCTACCATGTGGTTGCTGGGAATTGAACTCAGGACCTTTGGAAGAGCAGTGTTCTCAAGCTCTGAGCCATCTCTCCAGCCCCTGAAGGTAATTTTCTATGGCATTTCTAGTGAGACAATGTTTGGACTACCATCCATCACACGAGGTCGGGGTGGAATTTTCCTCCCGTGGTATGGGTATTGCCAGTGCCTAGTTTCTGGAGGTTGGATGTTTGGAGAGTTGGGACCCCTGACCTAGTCAAGAGGCAGATGTCATGATGCTTGGTCATGATGCTCCAGGGCTGGGTGTGGAAAGTGGCTAGCTGAGAGGCTGGGCTTGGAAGTGAGGCGGAGTGGTAAGGAGCAGGGCAGGGAGCTGCCGAGAGTGGAACTGTGGGAGGAGGGTAGGGGCAGGGCAGGGGGAGGGTGGAGAAGCCAACGGGAGACACTCTGAAACCAACCCCGGATTGACAAGGCAAGTTCCTGCAAGAACGATATAACCCACTCAGCGCAGCAGATAAGCTGGAAGACCTCGCCCGGCCCACGCAGGACTTACTGGGGTACTGGAAGACAACCCCAGGGAGAGACATGTGAGCCTGCATGCTTTCAAAACTCTTTCATGCTTTGTGTCGAAATCCTAGAGGTCACAAGGTACCGAAGTTTGCATCTGGAGGGCCAGAGAGTGGCCCAGCCCCTCAGCGACTTACCAGACCTGACGCCATTTTAGATATGCCTGGTATTGATTAGAAAAGGGGCCTCAGTAAGTATCAAAAGTGGGGAAAGTCACAGGGTTCACAGAGACACCATCTCTTGAAAGTTCTGCAGTGGTAAAAAAAAATTCAGAAGCTAGGCTCCACTTTGACCTTCAAGGAGAGGAGGAAAATTCAATACGACTGGACCACTGGAGCGCTTTTAAGCTCAGTGGGCAAACCTCAAAGGTCCTACATTGTTCCTTACATCCTCTGGGGCTTATCCCTCCTCCAACCACAAGTCATACACCTTCCATGCAGATCAAACAGAGTGCAACCTGAGCCCCTGGACAGACAGCCAGACTGTAGGCTCCACACTAGTCATTACCCAAAGCACGCCTACCCACGAGCCTCCCATCCAACTAGGAATCTTTTGTTAAGTGTAATGCATGACATCAGAAAAAGAGAGTCCGCAGCCTCGGTATGTGTCTGCTGCTCCTAAGAGCCGCCTTGGGTTAGTGTTAGGTGTAAGATACCTCCACGGGCTTGTGTGTTTGGATATACCGTCCTTAGTGGGTGGTGCCATTTTTGGTAGGTTGTAGAACCATTTGGACTTACGTCCCAGCTGGCAGACATAAGGTGAGAAGGTTGTAGGGCTGGTTTTATGGTTGCACTGCCTGGTTTGGTTCCTACCTGAGTTCCTCTCTGCTTCCATGTCTACTGAGATGGGAGGAGTCCCCTAATACTGTAAACCCCTCCATGCCTTCCCTCTCCAACCCTGAGCAAGGTAAGTCCTTCCTCCCTCAAACTGCTCCCTTTGTGTATTTAATCACAGTATAGAGGAAAAGTCACAGACATAGGTGACAATGTGCCCTTGCCACACTGGCCTGAGGACTCCGCACACATAGCTTAGACAGAGATGGGGGAAGGGCAATGTACAAGGTGCCCAGAGATATGGGCGGTGGGTAGCAATTCCGGAAGACTCGACAACCGAAGCCTGCCGGAGTAGGGACCCCACTGCCTGAAAACTCCAGGCAGGGAAGACACCTCGGGCCAGCTCCCTGACTCTCGGGGGAGGCACAACCTTTGTTGCCCTGGGTTTCTAGTATATCTGTGGACAGTGAGCAAAAAGGAATAGCTAAGAATGGAAGCTTTCTATAGTGTCACCAACACTTGGGCTCCCATAAGTTCAGCATGAACCAAAATAAGTTCTGGTCCAGAAGAGAAGGCAGCAACGGTGAGTAGCCTTGGCATTCACTCCTGCCCTCCCTGGGACTCACATGCTACACGGATGGGGCTGCACAGATGCCAAACACGGCAGGCGGGCTTCCTTTTGCCTGAGCCACCACACTATGACTGTTTCTCATCCACAAGAACCCACTCTCTGTGGCCCGCTGCTCAAGCCAGGGGGACATAGATTTATTTTTTTTAAATTGCTTTTGAACTCTTGTAGGGTGTTCATGACCTCCACAGACACCTGAGGAGCAACACAACAAACACAATCTTGGGTTCTCAGCTGGGTCCAGACAAGCTTTTCAGGAGCCCTTTCCCCAAACTCATACTTTTTGGTATGAATTAATTATTCACATTTTATGAGGCATAAGTAACATACAAGAATAGGTTTTGGACTGGTGAGATGGCTCAGCGGGTAAGAGCACTGACTGCTCTTCCAAAGGTCCTGAGTTCAAATCCCAGCAACCATTTGGCTCACAACCACCCGTAATGAGGTCTGACGCCCTCTTCTGGTGTGTCTGAAGACAGCGACAGTATACTTATTTATAATAATAAATAAATCTTTGGGCTGGAGTGAGCGGGGCCAACCGGAGCGAGCAGAAGCCCTAAAAAAAAATGTCAATTCCCAACAACCAGATGAAGGCTCACAACTATCTGCACAGCTATAGTGTGTACTCATATACATAAAATAAATAAATCTTAAAAAAAAAAGAATAGGTTTTAAAGAGTTCTTAATAACTTTTTAACATTTATTTTATATGTGTATGCACCAGTGTGGGTGTTGGCATATGGGGAAACCGAAGGCAATATGTAGTTCTTTCTCTCCTTCTACCGCAAGGATTCAGAGGATCAAACTCAGGGTGTCATGCTCAGGGGCGTCACCTTTACTGACCGACCTGTGAAGCTACGCTCCGTATTTATTTTTAAGCTGGCACATAAAATCTGTTTTAATTGGAGACTGTGTGATATTATGCGTGTGCACATGTGTGAATGAGTGAGATACATGTGTGCAGGTACACATGGAGGTCAGAGGTCAGTACTCATGGAGGTCAGAGGTCAGACCTCATGGAAGCCAGAAGTCAGTGTCAGGTCTCTTCCCCTAATCACTTTCCACTTTGTTACTTTCCTTAAGATTTATTTCTTTATTGTTTTAAAATTGTGCATGTGTGTTATCTAGACGCACACATCGAGTGAAGGTGCCCATGGAGGCCAGAGGTATCTGATCCTCCTGGAGTTGGAGCTACAGTCAGCTGTAAGTCACAGGATGTGAATGCTGGGAACTGGACCTGGGGCCTGTGCTCTTAACCTCTAAGCCATCTCCCAGCCCAAGCCCCCCTGAGCCAGGGTCTCCCGCTGAACTTGCAGCTTGACCATTTAGCTAGGCTGGTCGGTCAGCGGGAGCATGCGCCACACATGGCTTTTATGTGGGTGCTGAGGGTCCAACCCCAGGTCCTCATGCTTTTGTGGCAAACACTCTTACCAACTGAGCCATCTCCCAGCCTACGATCCTTGTTTTTAACAAAACAAAACAAACAAATGAACCTGGAGAAAGCCCCCAAAGACCCTAGGGGTTTTTTTTGTTTGTTTGTTTGTTTTTGTTCTGTTTTCACACAAATACTGGAAGCCAATACCCAGTCTCGGGCACAAGTTCAAATAAAGGCAAAAAGAAAAGCCTTACGGTTCTTGATGGGTTACACTTCTCATGGTAAGTCCCTCCAAAGTGACAAACCTGGCTAGTAATAGTAATATTACTGTGACAGAAGATCCCTACAGCCCTTGAGGGTTCTGGGAAGCCGGCACGGGCCCTTTCCACCACAGCCCCCTACATGTGACAGCTGCCAAGCTGGTTCTGGAAATCCAAAGCTGAAATAGACAGCATTCCTGGGGACTGCTCTCCACAGTGGCTCCGAGGCCCAGTGTGGAGCCCCTCGGCTCTGCTCAGACCACCGTCTTGTTTAGAAACATCACCTGTGTTCTGCAGCACTTAGCGGTAACTGGTAATGTGGACCAGGAGGAGAAAAGGGGAGCCCTCCATCATTACGGTAACCATGCATGAACTGACCAGCTGTACTTGATATGCTAACGGTGTTCATCCCAAGAACAGACCGCTCTGGTGGCAGCTATGGCCACAGGGCAGCTGAGACCCTCACAAGTGCTAGCTTGCTAATCCAAGGCAGGGCTCTGACCCAGCTGGAATGATCTTCGTGATCAAACTCCATGTCCTCTGACTCCCATCAACAATCCCGCCTGCCTCTCTGTCAGTGCCACAAGCTACCTACAGAGGCCAGCATGGCTTTTCTTGCTCAAACCAAATACAGGAGGACAGGACTCTAAGATGGTGCCGCCCCACGAGAATGACTCCCAACATCTCTCATCCACAGCCATTCAGCAGCCCTCCAACAAAAGGCAAGCCCCGTCCCCCACTAACCCTTTACTTCAATTTAGTAGACTCCACGTCCTTCACTTGGAACCGAGCTTGTTCTGTGACCTCCTGAGAATTTTTAGCAGCTGATGATAAAAACAACCCTCTCCAAGGAGAGATGTTTAACTTCAGGAAAAATCCTAACACTATTGGGATACATTCTCTTGCCAAGACATCTGACAACTGGCCTATTTTTAAAGGTCTAGCCACTAATCTCTTAAGAGCACTCTACACACAGACAAAGAGGCAGTGAACAACTGCCTCAAAAGTAATGAGGCCAACGTTAGGGTTTTGTTTTTCGAAAAAAGCCAGAATTTACCAATCCAAACAAGCCTCTCTTTAACGTTTCTCCCACCCCCCTCCCACCCCGAGCATATTCCAGGGGTGTTGTGTTTGCTTAAAACCTCTTCGGAAGGAGCAGCCACAGAGCAGTATTTGCCCTGCTTAGTGTTGTGCAGGATAAAGTTAATAAGCATTCGGTTGGCAGCTGCCTCTGTGTGCCAGGCACTGTGGTAGGCCGGGTGGATCCCCCCCTTTAGTAATTGAACAAGGTCTTTGCTGGCAAGGAAGGAAAATAGAACACATACCATAAGCCAGGTTCTGGGCAATATATTTTCATATGTTACATTTATTATACACTCCTCAAACTTTCTTAAAATGTCAAGGCCGAGGTCTGGAGGAAATTCAAATGACTTGGCCAGAGTCACACAAGCAGGAGATGGTGGTGATGCTGCTGGGCTGGGGGTATGGCGATGCTCAGGATACCAGGGCAGCAGCATCCTGAAGCAAGCTTATGATCCAGGAGGAGGACTGACTCAGAGGCGGCCCCAGTGGGAAACCTGACCCAGAGCTGGCCATGTCCTGTCCTACGTCAAGCACGCGCCTCCTGTTTACCTTTACATCAAGTCTCTGACAGCACAACGGGTAAGGAGCATTTCTTCAGATATAAAACAGGGCTTTCACACTCCAACTATTTACGTCAACTGAGAAAGACAGATGCTCAGGCACGTTCGCACACCCGTGCTCACTCACATAGAGGACCGTCTGTCTATTCAACTCGTTCACCTCACGGGAGGCAGGGACATGGGGTCTCCGTTTCAAACACATCCCGACTTGCTTCAGACAACAATTCAAATACGAAGCAGACCACGAGTCCGATGACAGACGCTTGGGCAACTGAAATGCGGCATATACATACAAGGAAATAGGATCCGGCCCTCCTAAAAAGGCAGGATTTGGAGCAAGACCTGGTGGCTCAAGCCTGCAATCCAAACTACTTCAGAGGTTTAGGAAGAAAGATTGTAA
This sequence comes from Mastomys coucha, assembly GCF_008632895.1. Taxonomy (NCBI): domain Eukaryota; kingdom Metazoa; phylum Chordata; class Mammalia; order Rodentia; family Muridae; genus Mastomys; species Mastomys coucha. Next base: position 77,303,444 of record NW_022196891.1, on the reverse strand, counting down.
AGTCAAGGCTATGGAGTAGAGTTCAGGGCTAGCCTGGGAAAATGATCACAACCCCGTGTCACACAGTAAGTAAAAGAGATCTGAAGGGAGGGCTAGCTCAGGGGTAAGAGAGCTTTCTTAGCATCCACACAGGTCTAGGTTCAATGTTCTAGGACTAGAAATAAATGAAGGAAAGAAGGAATTAATTGTGACACACACTACACCATGGGGGAGCCTTGATGATGTAACCCTAAGTGAGAGAAGGTGGAGGCAAAGGGAAATACTGTGGCATTCTGTTCGTGCTGGAGCACTCAAATTTACAGACAGAATGTAGAATGTAGCTGGCTGGAGCAGAGGACAAAGAATGGGGAGTTATTATGTAAGGATACAAATTCGCTATTTAGTTTTGCTAGGGTAGAACCTGCGGCCTCATGCCTGCTAAACAAGCACTCTTGCCACCGAGGCAACCCCCAGACTTTGCTGTGCAAGATTTAGTTCAGGCAATAGGTGGTGGTGATGGCTGCACAGTGTTAAGTATATTTCATGCTACAGGACTATAGAGTTGAACATGCTAAAATGTTTCACAGTTAAAGAACTTGAGCTTCTTTCCTTTGGAGGTAAAGACACATCGTAGCTTCCTCAAGGGAGTTCTGGGCGAGTCTGTATGATCAACTTCTTTTCTTCTCACCCTGGCCTCCAGTCAGGAGCTTCAGCTCTGAAAGGTCAGAGCCTGGGCGGAGGTGGACCGCCGCAGGCTCGGCATGCACCTTTTCTAAAATCAGCCCCAGAAAGTCCCTACACTACCTATGAATGCCTTAGCCTTAGCCTGAATCAGAAGCAGGAAGGAGAGGATCTAGAATTAGCAGGCGCTCCCCCCCTCCTGGCCCCACACCCTGAAATTTGCAAAATATCACTTTGGCTAGTTCAGTTGGCTCAAGATAGCATGGGGTGAGGTGAGGGTACCTTTTATAGGGGAACACTGAAGAGAGACGGTGCGTTCTAAGGCTAAAGTCCTCCGGAAAACTTTATTTTCTGACAATTTTCAACTTTTCCTAATAAAAAGTAATGCTGCGGTGCCACGTCACTAGTTGATGCCACCTCAATGACTGTGCTCTGCCTGCAGGTGCTGTTGGCCATGCTGCCCACCATTCCAGTCCCATCTGTACTTGATGGGTTGGTCTATTTTTAATATTTATTTATTTATCTTGCTACATACTTATTTATGTGTGCATGTATGCCTCGCAGCATGGGTACGGAGGTCACAGAACAATTTACAGGAAACAAGTCTCTCCTCCTACAGGGTAGGAGCTAGGGACAGAACTCGGGCTGGCAGGCTTGCCTACAAGTGTCTTTCCCCACTATCTCAATGCATTGGGTTTTAAATAACCCCAAACCAACAAGCAAGCAGTAAGAGCTCAGGAAACAGACAGGTTTCGGAGGTCCCCAGCCACCCCTGGCACATGGTCCCCTGCAGCCTACAAAGTACTGTTTTTGACTCTGGGCCTCGAGATACATTGGTGAACCCACAGGACTAGTGATGAAAACTAACAGCCCTAGAGAAACAAGTAAAAAAAAAAAAAGTCAGAGGGATGGAGAGATGACTCCGTGGTTAAGAGTACTGGCTGCTCTTCCAGAGGACCAGGGTTCAAATCCCAGCACCCACCTGGCAGCTCACAGGTGCCTGGAACTTCTGTTCCAGGGATCCAACGCACAGACATATATGCAGACAAAACACCAATGCACATAAAATAAAGATAAAGAGATGAGCTTTTAAAAATATCAGTATTTAGTGAGGGGCTACTATATAAATGCCACGTCTCTACTTTTCAATAGACCTTCAAAGCCTGATAATGTTAGACGCCATTTTAAAGGAGGAAATGGCAGACCTGGGCACCATGCTCAAGCAACACTCAAAGTTTACACTCTTTCCATTACAGTAGAATAATTTTTTCCCCCAATCCTGTTTGCCTGGTTTTCTTGACTTCCCCAAGTTTTCCACAGGCCCCAGCTCAGCCCAATTTTCCATTGGAGCTGCTGAGACCCAAGTTACACAAAGTGGCAGGAGGAAATCCACAAACACAAGCTCCGGAGCCTCCTTAAATAGACGGTAAGGTGGACATTGCCCGTCAGGGAGGAGCTGCTAAAGAACGCCCCCCGCCCCCAAGCTATGGCCCTGGCTCCCTTCCCATAAGCCATGGCGAGGCTGAGCTTGGGCCCCAGTGGCCGTGCCTGACTCCCCAGAACCTTATGGTGTAGGTAAATACGTGTGCTGGCCATTTCTGTAAGAGAGAGTTACACCAAGCCACCCCCCAACCTGCCTGCTACCAGGAGCAACTGCGTGGTGGGGGCATCACGTCACTTAAAGGATTTGCTGTTCAAATGTAGATGCCCAGGATCTACTCAGGATTGCCAGGGGAGAAGAAGGAGAAGAGAGTTGACCCAAGCCACAATACTGCTTTGTGCAAGTATCTTTGCTAATATCTCTAATGAGCCCTAAGAGCAGACTCTCACCTGGCACCTAGGCCAATGGCTGTCAGCCTCCTGGGCTGGGGTGCTGGCTTCAGCTGAAATCCCAGATGCAGTACACTAAGCCTCCTGCCGATGGGTTGTATTGACCAGGGAATTAGCAGATGTGTGAGCCTGGCTTGGGCACTGCTTTCCTCCAGGGAACCAGAGGCTCTGTAGACAGCGTTGTCCTAGTCAGGGTTACTAATGCTGTGATGAATCCCCAGGATCAAAAGCAAGCTGGCAGGGAAAGGGTTCATTTGGCATATGTTTCCACATCATAGTCTAACAGTGACGGAGATCAGGAACTAGAGCTCACACAGGGCAGGAACCTGGGAGCTGATGCGGAGGACGTGGAGGGGTGCTTACTGGCTTGCTCACTGCCTACTTTCTTTTTCTTTTCTTTGTTGTTGTTGCTGCCGCTGTTGGTTTTCAAGATAGGTTTCTCTGTGGAACAGCCCTGACTGTCCTGGAAATCTGAAAACCAGGCTGGCCTTGAACTCACAGAGATCCTCCTGCCTCTGCCTCCCAAGTCCTGGGTTTAAAGGTTGAGCCAACTACTGCCCAGCTCAACCTGCTTTCTTCTTGAACCCAGGACCACCAGCCCACAATAGCCTGGGCCATCCCCCATTGATCACTAACTTAAGAAAATGCTCTATAGGCTTGCCTACAGCTGAGTACTATGGAGGAAATTTTTCTCAGTTGGGGTCCCCTCCTCTCAGATGACTCTAGCCGGTGTCAAGCTGACATAAACCAGCCAACCCAAGAGCTACTTCTGGTCATATCCTGTGAACAGAGTAGAGAGTGATGCTTGCTCAGAATCAGAGCTGTGGCTCCTGTGGACAGAGGGAAGGCTGGGAGTCCAGGGCAGAACACAGGAGACACTAGTCCAAGAGTACTTCAGCCTTGGGGAAGTAGCCGGGCCCTCTATCACTGCACCCTCCCTTGCCTGGCCTTCTGTTAAGCTACACTGACATTAGAGGAAACAGTGATGTTCTAGACACTAACGTCTACACTTTAGAACCAGTTCCTGTATGGGTTCTACAGAGACCAGTCTCTGGCAGTTTTAAATTGTGATCCATTGTCAACAGTCTGAATTATGGCACATCCAGCATATTCATTGTTCACTTTCAAAGACTCAAAACTGAAAACAGACTTACCACTGCTTTGTGCAAAGGATTCTGCTAGTCCCTGTCCTACCCTGATCTGTCTTATCTCATGAAAACATGTCAATCGTGCTGTGGTTTGAATGTGTCCCTCAGAAGTTAATGAATTAAGAACAGAGGCGTGAAGGAAGGGTCCCTGTGACAGCAGTCGGAGGACCCCGTGGCTATACACTTAGCTACCAGTTGTCTCTGCTGGCCTGTGTAGTAGGGAGCAGCATTCCTCCTGGCTTTCACCTACTAATGGCTAGCAGTACCATCTCCACAGTGTGGCAACAAAAACATCTCTAAACATTCACACACACACACACACACACACACACACACACACACACGTACATGCACACAAGCATACACATGCACACACTCACATGCCCACATACATACATACATGTACATGCATACAAACATACACATACACACTCACACACAGATAATACAAGCACACACACATAATATACACACACATGCATATACACAGATACATACATGTATAGGTGCACACATACATACACACACATGTACATGCACACAAACATACACATACACAGACTCAGACATAACACACACACATACATACACACATGAACATGCACACAAACATACACATACATACTCACATAAAATACACACATGCACACACACATACATGTACACGCATGCGCGCATGCACACACACACACACACACTCACGAGTGCATGAGCATGTTGAAAACCACGAGGCCATTGAGCTAATCAAACCTTTGGTCCGGTTTATTCAGGGTCATGGTTAAGAGGTCACCAGGGCCATATCACTCTAGGTTCCTTTACCCTTCCTACACTTTTAAACAGGAACAGTAATTGCAATAAATCACAAAGATCGAAAGTCAAAACTATATCAGCTAAAATGCTAGGCCAACGCCAATACTAAAAACATAGAGAGGAAAAAAAAAAAAAAACATAGAGAGGTCCATGTTTTGGAAATGGACTGTGCAAAGTGAGGCTGGCATTAGCTTGATAGCAGTCGGTGTATCAGTGCCTGGGGGTGGGAAGGACCTTAGTTCCATGAAGGACAATCCTGTGTGACTCTGAAGATGGCCATGTGACCTTGAGCTCACCCTCCCACAAACCCCCGAGAGCCTCCTACCTTCCTCACATGAACTCTGGCCTTTCTTAGGGCGGTGGCAGCAGGAGCAGCAGCAGTCGTCATACATAGCACAAAGAGAGAAGAGAAGGACAACGTAGAGAGCATGGGGGGAAGAGACCTACCTCCTGAGAGCCCCTCTTCAGAAGAGAAGGGGATGGAGGTTGGGAAGAGGGAGAAAGGTGGTAGGGACCCAGGGACAGGAGAGGGAAGTAGAGATGGGGGTTGCGAGTGGGAGGAGGGGGCAGGGAAGGATCTGGTTAATCACACTCAGCCTCCCAGAATTAGCGCTCATTTTCCTTTTTCCTTTTTCCATCTCGTCCTTCTTCACGCAGCTTCGTTCATTACCTAATTCACAAATGCCCCTATCAGTCAGCCTAGGGAATTCAATACCCTGGGTTAAAATCCCGGCACTGTGAATATGGGTCAGTTTTTTTGTTGTTGTGGTGGTTTTTTTGTTTTTTTGTTTTTTGTTTTTTATTTTTATTTATTTATTTTTTTTTTTGGTTTTTCGAGACAGGGTTTCTCTGTATAGCCCTGGCTGTCCTGGAACTCACTCTGTAGACCAGGCTGGCCTCGAACTCAGAAATCTGCCTGCCTCTGCCTCCTAAGTGCTGGGATTAAAGGCATGCGCCACCACTGCCTGGCTTTCAGTTTTTCTTTTAATCTTTCTAGGTCTTTGTTTCCAGACCTGTAAGACTAGGGTACCGATGCCAACCTCATGGTTTGGGTCTGAGACTAAATGAAAGTTAAACTGTAAGTACACACATAACTACTAGGCTGTTACATGTACATAAAAATACCCACAGGGCTGAGCACACAGGAAGTACGCACTGGTATTGGTTTTAACATACAGCCTTGGCTGGTAAGGCAGTAATTGTAATTTACTGCATAGAATATAGGTGTCTACCTCGTGTAAGGCCAAGGTTCAGAAAGGAAGCAACAGGCCCGAGGATGCCGGTCTCTCAGAGTTTTCTGACTGGAGCATCGCTAACATCATCAAGTACTATTTCCCAGGCTCCATTTGGGGACAAAGTGGTTGGTCACAAGGGACATCTGACATTCTTCCGAACCAAAAAGAGTTCATACCTCACACAGCACACCACCATTTTATCCAGCGAGTGCTTTGAATGCTTCCCGTTGCCTTACCAACTTCCTATTCACCCACCCACCCCCATCACACTGCACCCCCTTCCCCTCCAGACAGGATCTCTCTATGTTGCACTGGCTGTCCTGTGCAACTCCCTCTGTAAACCAAGCTGGCCTTGAACTCACAGAGACTCTCTCTCTCTCTGCCTTTGCCTCCCAAAGTGCTAAGATTAAAGGTGTGTGCCACCCATGCCCAGCTAATCCTAGCAACCACAGGGACTCTGTGATCCAAAACTACCCTTCTAGGGCGAAAGGGCACTTTGAAGTAGGCATAGATCTGCATCTGCACCCAAAAGGCCTGGATCTCTTAATATCACTCATGGAACGATGGGAGGGGTCCCCGGAGAGGAGAGGAGTCTCTCTGGGCCTAATTTTCTAACTCTGCTACTGATGGCTGGCTACTGCCACTAGGGAACCAACCGAGTCTGAGGTCCCCCCACAGATGAACTTTAAAGCCACTTTCCCATACCTCTACTGTAAGAGCCAGAGAAGGGAAGTGACTGAGGTCCAGGCACCACCTGCACCACAGAGCAATAGGGCAGGAGAGAGAGCCTCCAGTATTTTGGACACAGAACTCAAAAGGGTGCTTGTATGAATAACCCTCAGAAGACAGCAGTTCTCTGACTTCACCAGAGCCCCAAGAGAAGCCGAGCCTTCCTGGTGAAGCCTTGGTCACAGCCACACTGGCTGCTCCCGGGCTCGGAGCTGCCAGACGGAGGAGGCAGGGTATCCCAACTGTGTTGTCCAGATAGACAGACACTGCGCCAGAGCTGAATAAGCACTGTGAGCTGTCAGACAACTCTGCCTGAATCTCCCCGACCAGTTCAATCCTGTCTGCTCCGTAAATGTCATGGGTTTAACTGTCAAGAGGCCAAGAGGAATCACCCAAACTGGATGGTTCCTTAGGGGCGCAAGATCTGCCTGGTTTAAGCTGTGTTTCTAACAGCGCTTAGCTCGACCGACGCCTGGCACGGATCGGCTGTTCAGGAAATTTCTGTTGATGTGAAAGATGAGAATGTTCACGGAGTCCTTATGAATCCTCAACTAAACCGCAGCTCATCCCCAGATGAAGCAGGCTGACCTCGGGGGAGAAGGGGGGTCAGGGAGCAGGGTTGAGATGCTGACTCTGCAGAGATGAGGCACATCTTAGGGGACTGTGCCCTGCCAGTCAGAGGAGGGCATGGGACCCTAAGGCTGGGAAGCACAACTCCACGGTTTTGTTTCATTTCATCTCCTATCTCGGATCCCATTAAACCTTCTCTGGCGAAGTCAGAGGCCAGGGTGACAGGCTTCTCCCACATGACTGGGTCATTACCAAGGGCCCGGAGGAAGGGGAGAGCAAAAGATTCCTTTAGGGAGTGGCCTGGAGATACAAAGGAAGGGCTGCTGCCTGAAGTTAAGTAGGAAGACAGGCTTGATCTGTGAAGCCTGTCTTGTCCTGTCATCCATCCAAGATGACCTTACAGAGGTCCCTGCCTCCCAGTGGCTGCTCATCCCACCTGGCCTGCTCCCACCTGGCCTGCTCCCACCTGGCTTACTCACAGGTGTGCTGGGGCTCCAGGAAGGGCCCCAGGCAGGGCCACTGCTGTCACTCTGCTCATCTCGCAGGCTGGACCTTCTCCAACCCACTGTTTCTATACTCCGAAAATGAAGAGAGCTGAGCTCGGCATCCGGGACAGAGAATCAAACGAGTCTCCTTGGACACTGAGGGCTGCTGGGGGAAGGCCCGGGAAGGAGCTGCCAAGGACGCACAATGCTATAAGTTTTTCTCCGGGTGCCTTGAACTCTCCGTGGCCCTCTGGCCTCCTCCTACCCCCACCACCTCCCATAAGGAAACAACCCTGGCTTTTTAACATGCTGATAATAAGGGCCTGTTAGGCCAAGGAGGAGGACACAGTGTCAGCCAAGAGGAAAATACTCAGTGGCCATTTGCTTAGTTGGCAGGACAGTAGGAGCGGGAGCCCCCTGCCACAGCACCGTGACGGAGAAAAGGAAGGGTGCCAGCCTGAGGCAGTGGATGCTCAGGCTGTGGCTCGGAGCATCTCTGGGGGAGTGTTTGCAGCAACCCCTCCCAACCCCAGACTGCTAGGAAGACTGATGTCCTTGCCCATTGCCTATACCAAAGGAGTAGGGAACAGGTAAGAGACCGGCTTGCCTCCAGACAGCCTGTGTTCAAACCAGAGTTTTCTCCCACATTTAAGTTATTTAGCCCATGTCTCAGTTTCCTTGTCTACGGCAAAAGATATATGTTAACAAGCACTTACTTCATGGGGTCATTTTGAGAGTTAAATAAGCTAAAATATCCACAGCATTTAGACCACCACCATATCAGTTAGTCTCCATTATCTTTCCCAGCGGCCTTTTCTCACAGGCCTTACTGGGAAAATCTCCAGAGACTTGGACCACATATGCAAGGCCACATGCAGCACCCAGTCCCCATGGGAGGAGCTTTCATGGAAGATAAATCTCTTGCCTAAAAACACTATCACTGATTGGCTAGGCCGGGGATGGAAAACTCGGCCTGTGACCTTAGCCGCCTTCTTCCCATAAATGCTCAGCGGCCCGAGGAATACCAGCTTGGACTCCTGCAAGATGGAGCAGTAGCCCAGAAGAGAAATGAAAGAGGCAGTTAATGCAAAAGAGACACAGGCACCTAGCCATGGTCTATGGGCTTCCAGCACTCGCAGCTTGCCTTCAGATTCCAGCTGAGGGCAATCGCCCCTTGCATGGAGATACCATGCAGCAGGCAACCCAAGACAGTTCTGTGGATCTAAGCTCAGACAAAACGTCTTCCTCTGTCCGAGCTGGCACTATTATCCACGCCCAAGAACCTCAGACACTCTGGGGGCTGTGATCAAAAGCCAGCTGGGCTGTGTACCCACGGGGAGAGTCCCTGCCATGTAAGGTCAGATCCTCCTGGGAGGTTTATCATGTCTATAAACCCCAACAGGAGAGAATGTCCGTGGGGTGGGGCTCCGTGTGTTTTCGCTTCTTGCTAACAGACCTACTTTAAAAACTTGACCTCCCTCACTTCTTTCTCTTTAAACATCCACTGCACTCAGCAGACTGTCAGTAAGGCAGGAAGGGGTGAGAAAAGAGTTCCGAAAGCCGACCACTGACCAGGCTTACACTCACTCACTCACCTGATTGTGAACAGGGGCAAGTGAGAACTCTGGCTCCTCACCACATCATGGTGTCCTAATTCTGCTGAAGTCAGAAGCATCAGCCAGTTCCTGCTCGCCAACGGCTCCCTGATTGGAAGGACCCGTCCTCCCTTCTGCCTCCAAGCCCCATGCACACACAGAGAGGACACCTGAGGCAAAGGCAGGAAATGCTGGAAGAGGGCAGAGACAGAGAGGTAACATTTGCTCCATGTCAAGCCGGGCAACTGCTCTCTCAAGACAAAGATCAGCTTATGGCTGGCTGCTCCTGCTGCAGGGCTGCAAGGTACAAAAAAAATTCCTTTCTGCTGGGCTGTCCATATTCCTCGTGGAACCTCATTACAGCTGTCACAAAGCGCGGGCATTATACCTTCAGAGAGGACTGGGTTGACCAAACCGGCAGAGTAAAAACCTAGACTTAATTCAATCACATAATCTCAGGATTCAATGATTCAGCTCTAAGAACCAATGAACACACCCGGCAGGCCGTAACAAGGACCAATTTACGCATGCCTTTCCCACTTTCTCAGTCTAGAGCCCCGTTTCCTGGTCTTGCCCCAACCTTACGGAAGTGGGAATTTGATTTTTATTCCTTCCTAATTAGACATCCTTCCCTGCAATAGATTATCTCTATACGGACCCTATTGGAAGAAATCTCTGTGCTAGTGTAACCTGCGGATGGTGATTTATTTTTGTAACAGTAAGATATCTAAGCCAAATGTGCCCTGTGTTTCAGTAGCTTAAACACTGAGGTCTAACGGGCCCGGAGATTCCACTTTGTTTGCCAGAGCCTAAGTGTGTGTGTTTAAGTGAGAGAAAGTGATTACGACGAAAAAACGGGGAATGTCTGAGTGGGTGAACGAAAAAAAAAAAAAACAGTTGAGATATTGCTAGAAAATCTGACTGCACGCATAGTCCTGGCGCCCACGCACTGAGGAGTGCCAGCATCCTGGGGTGAAGTGCTGAGCTTTGAAAAAACAAAGGCGCTGTGCGCAGGGGCCCTTGAGGCTGGCCTACATTTCTCGCTCCGTTTTTACAGTCGTGGGTAAAGGAAGGTCCTTTTACCCTAGCCCAAGCCGGTTTGAGTTGCCTAGCTCGGGGGTCACAGGAATCAAGACCCAGATAGGCTCGTCCAGGGCGGGCGCTGCAGATGCCATTTCCTAGCAGTGCAGCCGGGTCTGCAAGCCAGCCGCCCTGTAGGGGAAGGGTGCCACCGCGGCCGCCGCCCCGCATGCGCACCAGTGGAAAGCAGTCACGTGACGTGGAGGCGGCCCGTTACCTAGGCAACAGGGGGCCTGACCTGCTCTAAGGCACTCTGGGTGCCTTCTCTCTTAAGTGGGAGGAACAGAGCTTAGCCCTTGCACCGTGTTGTGGGAAATAACTGTCCCATCGCTGCCACTTCCGCTGGTGTTGGGAGAATGGATGTGTTTGTGTTTGGATGTCCTTATTTATAGAATAGGTACAGTACTTCCTTTTTATTTTGGGGGGGGGGAATGGGGATTGCAGGGGACCTGTGCATATTAGGCAAGGACTCTATCACTCAGCCACGCTCATTCTTTTTCTTTTCTTTTTTCTTTTTTTCTTTCCTTTTTTTTTCTTCCTTTTTTTCTTAATGAGACAGCATGGTCTTACTGTATAGCCCAGTCTCAAACTGGTAATCCTCCTGCCTTACCCTAGGGCTGGAATGGATTTTAGATGTGCATCACCATAGGGACTTTTGGGACAATTGCAAGCCCTTAACTCTCAAAGACTTACATTTTCTCTTTGCTTTTTTTTTTTTTTAAGATTTATTTATTTATTTTATGTATATGAGTACACTGTAGCTGTACAGATGGTTGTGAGCCATCATGTGGTTGCTGGGAATTGAACTCAGGACTCTGCTCTCTCCGGCCCCCACACGCTCCGGCCCTTCGCTTTGCTTTTTAAATGCCCAGATTCAACAACTTTGGGCACCAGGGCTGCTGTTGTTTTTAAGTCTCCACTTCTCAGGATGCTACACTGTCCTACTCCACCGACAGCTTACGAAGGACATAGATTTCTGTATTCAGTACCTTGGTCCTGAAACTGCTAACTTCCCCAGATTTCGGAGGACCTGCGTCTAATTATTATTTGCATGTATCTGGAGACTTTAATGACTCAGTCTCAAACTTAAATCGGTGTGCCTTCTCAGTAGTGAAAAGAGGGCTACTCTACTAATTACCAATAAATGTTAACAGTACAAGTACTTCAGAGTGGTTAGCATGTCATAAAATCCTGTTACAAATGATTAACTTAGTAAATTAGCTCCCCAATGTAATTATACATGGCCACGAAAGCACTAACGTGATTTATCTCTTAAAACATTATATAATCTAGGCTAGCCACTGCCGATACAACTGGTCCACTGACAGTTTCTTGTATATGCTGTAATGCAAATTTCCTGTATTAACCGTGTATGCGCTACCAGTGAAGGTGGATGAGACCGGAGAGAAACTTGACTCAACTTTTCCCGGCTCGCTATGAAAAACTAAGCAGGCAACAGTAGAAAATGCCCTTCTAGATCTGAGGAAGTAGCAGTTTCGGGACTCAGGTACCGAATGCAGAAGTCTCCGTCCTTCGTAAGCTGTCAGTGGAGGAGGACAGTGTAGCACCCTGAGAAGTGGAGATTTAAAATTTGTGTCATAGTTTCTCACTGGGGAAATACGCAAAGTGATGTGACAAAAAAAACTCCATAGATAAAGATGACAGAGGAAGGAGGTTTGTATGTGAGGTTAAGCAGCATGCCTGGCTAGCTGACAGCCAGGCCTGTTTCCGAAATCACCAACTACTTACACGTAAGTGATGGGTACTCCACACTGCTGAAGCCAGTGCAGCAAGAGTTTTTTTTAAGAGAAAGTCTGTAAGCATCATCCAGCCTCAGGCTCATTTAAAATCTTGAACTGGAATGACCTTTCCACTATGGGACAAACTCCTTCCCAGGCTCAGAGATTTACCACACGAGTACTTCAGTAATTAAAAAAACAATCACACAGTGCCTCTCCCTTGGTCAAGGTCTTCAATGTTTGGAGATGAATTCCCAAACAGGTAGCAAATATGGGCAACATTAGGTAACCATGTCCCACCAGAGATTCTAAGAAAAGTTCAAGGTTAGCAACTGAAAGACTTTGCACTGAGGCCACCCTCTTACATAGCCAACACATCCTAGAATTTTGTAAATATTTAGGAGCTAATTCCCTTATCACAAAGCTCACATTTTTTTTTTCTGGAAACCTTTCTAGTGGTCAGAGGGAGGGAAGACATTTGAATGCCCTACCAACTTCCTGGGTCAACCCCAAATATGAGAAACACCAGCATGCACTTCCACGCACTCTTCCCCTCAAGCTCCCATTGGGAAATCCCTGTTAGTGGTTGCTGCTTTCCTGGCCCTCCAGAGCTGGAAGGTGGGACTGCTGGGGGTTCCTCCCCATCTCTGGACCAGATCTCTGTCACTGGAATCATGCCTGAGGACCAGCCCAGGGTGCTGGGTCCCCAACAATGAAATGATGGGGGGGGTTTCTCCTGCCCTCCAACTCCCAAGCGCTCAGATGCTCGAACAGACCTGGCCCCACAGACACTGTTTCCCCATGTTCCAAGCCGCTAGGGGGATTTGAGGAGGGACCAACACTCAGCAGAGCTTGTTGCTGGCCTTACCAGAGGCACGCGAAAGATGGTTTCCCCTTCTGCGGCAGTGAAGGTCAAAGAGCTCACCAGGCCCATCCCCTGCCCACAAAACCAGCAGATCTTAGTGTTTCAGTCAAAAAAAAGCAGAACAACGTTTTTAAAAGATTAACTTGAAACAAAAGAGTCTAGGGTCACGAAATTGAACTCAGTATGTGGGATAAGCATAAAAGAGCAATAAAACTAAACATGAAACAATAGATGAAAAACATAGCGAGAGGCGCGACTAGACTGGGCAGTGGTTCTCTCCGTATGGGAGATACCCTCTTATCGACTTCCGTCCTTGGGTTCTTTGACACAAAGCCTTCTAGAAAGTCTGGAGGGTGGTTGGAGTCTCTGGTTTTCAAGCCTGCAGACTAGAATAGCTACCGTCATTTGTTGTAGAAGCCCTGGGATGCAGAACGGCCTATGAAGAGTGCCTTGCTCTGAGAGCTTCCAGCTTTCAGTGACATCCCTCAAATGGTCCTCGATCCATGTTCAAACCTCCCAGTTGGGCTAGCTCTTGAACTCTCAGATAAGGCCCAGAAAAGCCAATTGAGTACTCTGGGTGACAAGGTAAATTATATGTCACCTCCTGAAGCTGGTTGGGGACCCCGTGGGAGGAAGACACCACACAAGCCAACAGACCTTTTCCATTTCAAATTACAAAGATTCTGTGAAGTCCAGCCACTCTGTCTGGCTTTCTGGACCTGGGCATGTCAGTTGCCATTCTGTTGCAGAGGTGGACAGAGGCCAGGGAACAAGGATGGCTGGGTATGGCCACTGGCAGCCAGTTAGCACACCCAGGCACCAGCTCTCAGCTAAACTACCACTGGGAGCTCAAAAAGCATTCCTGAAAACCCAGTCTTCACAGGACATTTCCATGCTGCACAGAACCATCACAAAAAATGATTATGTATGAAAAAAAAAAAAAAGAAGAATCAGTAAAAACATTGCCCAGATGGTCTCCATTTCTAGGCTAATTAAGGACAATTTCCCGAGCCACAGGGCAGAAAACATTTGTAAATAACACAGCTGTAAGCTTAGGACATAAACACCCTGTGACCGTGTGGTTGGTGGCTGCTCCAGTCACAGACAACATGTACAACATCAGGACAAGGAAGCACAGAGCTCCTCTTGAAAACTGAAAGATTTGGAATGAAAAATATGAGACGAGTAGATCACTCAAACTACAAGTAAAACTCAGTCGCCAGGGGCCTGGAGAGATTGCTCAGTGGTTAGTGTGGCAAGCTCTCACAGAGGACTAGCATTTGGTCCCCAGTACCCTTGTGAGGTAGGATCCAGCCGTCACTTCAGGTCCAGGACATCCAATGCTGACCTCTGGCCCCTGTGGGCTCCTGCAATCCACGTGCACATACCTCTCTCCCGATACACATAAAAATAAAATAAAATCTAAAAAAAAAAAAAAAAAACTAATTGGCAGAGCGAATGTAAAGGAATGTGTCTGTAATTCCAGCACCCAAGAAGGCTGAGGTGGGAGGATCGTGAGGCCGAGGCCAGCTTCAGCTGCGTGAGGAGGCCTGAAGACGACAGCGACAACTTGTGATTGAGAAAACCCAATATTTAGACCTTGCAGGCAATGCTACAGTTGGCTCGCTTTCGGCTTTTCTGGAGTAGCATGGGAAAAGCTCTACTTTCTCTTGACCTTTGACCCCACGTGTACTAGCTGCTCTTTTGTCAAGCTGACATAAGCTAAAGTCATCATAGAGGAAGGAGCCCCAGCCGAGGAAATGCTTCTACCAGACCCAGCTATAAAGCATCTTTTCAATTAGTGATCCAGAGGAGAGGGCACAGCCCCTCGTGGGTGGTGCCATCCCTGGACTGGTAGTCTTGGGTTCTGTAAGAAAGCAGGCTGAGCCAGGCAGTGGTGGCGCATGCCTTTAATCCCAGCACTTGGGAGGCAGAGACAGACGGATCTCTGAGTTTGAGACCAGCCTGGTCTAGAGAGTGAGTTCCAGGACAGCCAGGGCTACACAGAGAAACCCTGTCTCGAAAAAAGAAACAAACAAAACAAACAAAAACAAAAACCCCAAACTAACAAACAAACAAAAAAGAAAGCAGGCTGAGCAAGCCAGGGGGAGGGAGTCAGTGAGCAGCATCCCTCCACGGCCTCTGCATCAGCTCCTACCTCCAGGTTCCTGTTTTTCTTGAGTTCCTGTCCTGACTTCCTTTGGTGATGCACAGCGATACGGAAGTATACGTCGAACAAACCCTTTCCTCTCCAACTTGCTTTTTGATCATAGTGTTTCGCTGCAGCCATAGAAACCGTAACCAACACACCATGTTATCATCTTCAGGGGAACACTGCCCAGTGACATAATAAAGCGAGAAAGAAAAGGTTACATTTTATGAATATGTTCCTACATATATGGCGACGTCTGCCACCATGGACGGTGGCAGCTCTCCATAGGAAAGCAGGATGATGTCAGCTGTAGGAGCGGAGACAGGAAGCAGGGAGATGGCTCAGTGGGTGGGGCATTTTACACGAAAGCAGGGCAACCTGAGAGCCCCAGAACGCATCTAAAATGCCCGACTGCAATAGCTCGCATCTGCAATCCCAGCACTTCTACAGCAAGATGGGAGTCCTGGACAAGAGAATCACCCAAGAAGCTCGTCAGCCAGCATGGGGTATGAAGCTTAGCCAACAGAAATGACCAAAGACCTCATGCCAAGCAAGGTAGAAGGTGAGAACTGGCTCCCCAAGGTTGTCCTCTGTTCCAACCTCCACAGGCACACCAAGGCATGACATGCCTACCTACTTGTGCACACATGCACAATACATGCACATGCATGTGAGCCTGCGCACACTCGAGCACATACACACATGCACACCCACATGCACAAATCAATTTGTGGTCCAGCAGCAGATGCTCACTGGGTATCGTTAAACATGAGGAGTGCGCAGTCCCTCCTGTGAAATGGGTTACCATGAGGTTCTTCTATAAGGCCGTCCATGGGAGACAGTTAGATCTGTAGCTGTCACCGAGGACTCTGACCAGAGCCGCACGTGATTGCTAGTATACACTCAATTAAAAAGGCAAAAGGAAACGTGTGAAATGGCACCAAAGTGATGAAGTAAGAGATAAGTTGCCTCTGGTGATGCAGGCCTGAAATCCCAATACTCAGACGGTGGCCACAAGTTTGAGTCCAGCCTAGTCTATGTAGTGAGTTCCAGGCCAGGCAAGGATATATCTTAAGACCCCCATCTCAAAAGTCCAAAATAAGGAAAAGAGAAAGAAATGAAAAAAACAAAAACAAAAAACAAAAAACTAAAATCAGATTACATTTGTATGAAACAAAATTAGATAATTTATTACAGAACCAAGAGTTAAATTATTGGGTTTTATTTTTTTAAGTCATGGTTCTCTGTAATGCCTGAGTTTTTAATGAGAAAAAAAGATTAAAAACAACCTCGAAGTCTTTCTAGAACGAGGTAGGGAGTGGTTGGAGAACCTGGTGTAGCTCAGGTGTATGTGTCTTCCCTCCAGGTACCCAGCACCAGGGACCACTCCAGCAGTAAACAGTGACAGTCGGAGGCCACTGCTGTGCCTCAGGCTGATTACATGAGAGCACGTGACAAGTTCAGCTCAAACACACACACACACACACACACACACACACACACACACACTGGAGCTATCTGCTGGGAGTTCCTGAAAATGACATCATAGCTTTAAACATCTGGGTGAGCCACCCTCTCTTCTTCCTTGATGGCTTGTTACCATGTACCCAATCAGACATTTAAGACATGCATGCAGCAGCCATCCGAGGCCACTGAAGGACATAAGGCAACCTGCCCTGGGTACAAGAATGAGTGGCAAAGGTTACAGGTCTGAGTAACAGCCTTTGCCAATGAATTAGCCAACACTGGAGCTGCCTATGCTAGGACTAATTAAGATGGAAGAGACATTTTCTGTATTGTTTGAGCCAAGAAAGTTGCAATTTGCCACTAGCCAATTGGGAAACAGGAGCAGCCTTCTGACGGCCTGGTGGGCCTCTTCAGCCCTGGGCCAAGGCTGTGGTGGGACCTTCACTGTGTCCCATCCTTGGGGAGAGCTTAGTAGAGGAGAGGTGGAAAAGGCCCTGGCACATCCATCCCAGAGTGTACACAGGAGCTATGCCTAGGCCTGGGTACACCAGCAGACGGCAGGCAGTTAGCAGCTACAGTAACAGGGTCCACACATCTGACCTGTTCCTGGGGACCTTCAGAATCCTCTAGACCACCAGCCTCCTCCTTTCTGGAGTCACCCATTTCACAAAAGCTGCTGAGAAAATACAGGATGTCCAGCTACACTGGAATTTCAGATAACGGAGGGCATCGCAGGTATGTCCCACATGGGACACTTCCCCCACCTGCCTGCCAGGCTACACAGAGATGCCTCCCCTGCCCATTGACTGTCTGGGTTGTTCTAGATGTGTCTAGTAGGACCATAGGAGGACAGATGGCGGTTGTCTGGCCTCCTGGGGTCTGGGAATGTCTGATGTGACTTTTATAGTAACAAACAAAAGTGGCAGGCAGGGCTGCAAATGTATGGGTAGAGAGGGCATTACCGCAGTCTTGAGAGGTTTGGAAACTCTGAGGTAGGCTCTGGGAAAGACCTGAGAGCGGGGCGGGGGAAGGCACAGTGGCTCCCTGACATACATTCTCCTTCCATGACAGCTCGCACTGAACCAGAAAGCAAAGTAAACCCCGTAGCCCAGGTGCCCACTGAAACGGCCATGACTCTGGGCCAAGGTTAGAAGGCAACAACAGCGAGCAGAGTGTCATTGCTTGTGACAACTGTCTATAGGCTAACCTTATCTGTGGTCACCCTTCTCTGCACCAGGCCATGTCTGCACTCACCCCAATCCCCTTGGGGCCAGGGACAATGTTTAACGTGCTTGGTGCAGCCTTGTCCCCCGTGCTTGCAAACAAGCCCTTAAATCAAGCTGACTGTGAACTTAGAGCATCATTTCCTGGAACGCGCTTTATGGTTCCTGTCCGGCATCTCTAATTGGTCCTGCCCAGGGCCAATGCTAACCCAGCACTGGGGACGCAGTAAGTGTCTGAAAGAAGTAGCTCACTGGCAGGAAGGCTCATGACCCACAAGCTACAAAGCTGCTTCCCAAGCCAGGGACAGATGAATTTGTCCCCTCCTCTCAGACTGGATAACTTCTAAGGTTTGAGGTGGAAGTGATCCCAGTAGCAATGACTCGTCCCTGATCTCAGCAACACCTTGAAATGACTTCTTGTTTCTTTTCTAGAAGCGGGAGGGGGAGACCAGACAGCCAGGCCAGAAGGAATCAGGCTGGGGCGGCTGTATCATTTTCAGGGCCCAGTGCAAAGAGACTCAGGAGAGAATGCTGGAGACGTTCTAAGATGTCAAATGTTTCCTTACCCTCACAACCTTTCTCCGTAGTTAATGTACAGTTTCTTACTCCCCATTTGTCATAGACCTTGGATGCTTTCCCACCGTGCCGATCCTCACTGGACCCTAAGTCCAGAAAGCCCCTTGGCTCAAGGTTTCCATGCAATTCCTTCCCGCCCCCAACCCCAGGGACCAGCAGAGACGAGTCTTCGCTCCCCACTGACGAACCAGCAGGTGGGTGTTCCCAAAGCCCTGTACCTTCCCACCCAGATATACTTGGTATCTGGATCTGGACTGAGTTGGAGGCCAAACGTCCCTCGATGACCCCATGTCAGGCCCTTTCTGAGTTCAGGGTGCCAGCCATTACTAGAGGAAGCAAGAGGGACGACAGGTCTCTCAGCCAGGGGGGCTCATGCCTCTTCGTTGATGAAGCACAGACTTAGACGGATAACTAAGAAGTTCTTCAGAACTGCTACAGAGCACCCAGCCCCAGGAGCAGTCGGGGCTCCCCGAAAACATGGGCCTGGATAGCCTCATCGCACAGCCAGGAAGGCTGTGTCAGGGGGAAGAATGCGTGTTAAGATGAGGAAAGAACAGGGAGGAAAAAAAAAATGAAACAAACATGAGGATTCGTTGAGGATTAAAGAACAGCTTCATCACTCGAAAACATTAGGCCAGCTCCCATGACTGTGTTCAAGATATTTTATTGTCTGCCCTCTGCCGGTTTCCTTCTCCTGGTCCTTCCACTCTGGCTCTGTCCTATGGAGTTTTTACCGAAGGAAGCTAATTCCTGGCAGTGGGTGTTACCTAGACAGACTACCCACCCTAGTGCTGGTGTGTGTGTGTGTGTGTGTGTGTGTGTGTGTGTGTTGGGGGGAGGGCAAATGGCTTAAAAGGGTTACTCAAGAGCCAAAGACACTAGTACACAACCACATAAAGAGACCTATCCTACCCAAAATGTCAGCCATGCTCCGTTTGGCAAAACCACCCAAGGGAACTTGAGGTAAAGGAAGGTCAGCTAACAACCTACCCACCAGGCCCACCCATCATTTTGTCAAAGATGCCAAAGGCCGGGCAGAATTCCTTGGGAGTGCTGGCCACGTCCTCCTCAGAGGTCCACTGCTCTAGCAGAGAGCTGGCTGACAGGAGGAAGGTGTCATTTTCTCGCATGCACCCCACCCTGTGTTTTCCCTCTTCTCCAGCCAGCTCTGCAGGGGTTCCCCGGGGAAAGGTTTGGTCCCTGCAGAATGAATCCCAGGTCTGGCCCCCAAGCTCGGGGGTGGGGTGGGGAGGTGGGGGTGCACCTCAGGAAGTCTCTCTCTCAGCACTGTGCAGCAGGCCAGAGGGTGGAAATGGAAACTTCACAAGGCAGAGGTAACCATGTGGTTTTATACATAGCACCTGTGTCTTCCGGAAACCTCAGGGCATGGGTAACAGCAGGCTTAACCGGCTCCCTCCCCTCAAAGCAAGGCTCTCTCAGAAGACAGCCCTTTCTCTAAGGCTGCTGCCCCAGCAGCCTCCAGCCTTTTCCGGGGCTTCCAGGATCCGCCCAGGCCCATGGCCTTCTGCTCTCTTGCCTTTCCAGTAAGCCGGAATCCAAAGCAGAGCGGAGGGGGAAGCAGGTGTGGGCGACCACTCCCTCAAGGCAGGCAACTGAGAAAGGCAAAGAAAACGCAGGCCGGGCCTGTCTTCCTACAGGCTTCCTATGCTCAAAGCTCTGGAGCCCAGACATTTGCAAACACTGTCTGCTGAGCTGCCTGCACAGTGAATGTCTCACAACTGAGGAAACCCATGGGGCGGGGTGGGGGGCACCCCTTGGAGGAGGAGAGATGTGCTTGGCCTGCTCCTACACTCCTCAGGCTGTGCCTCACCCAAGCCCACCGGGATGTTCTGGACTCTGAGCTGAGGCTCCTGTCAGCCTGAGAATGACCAGGCCACGGGTGCCTGCTCAGGAGGCTCTGTTCCTGGTGTGAAAAGAACAATGCGGGTCAGAGTATTAAAAAAAAAGGAGTGCCAGAGCCATCGCTGAGTGCACAGGAGCCAGAGGAGGAAGAGGTCTCAGGCATCCCAAGACAGGCAGCTGTCACTCAAGACAGTGATGCTCATCCAACTCCCAGCAACCCTCACACCCTCCCCTGAGCGTGCAAGCAGACACACCCCGCACCCACACACAGCTAAATGCACACACTCAAACACACAAACATATGCACACCACCATGGCACACATATACAAAGCAGCATGCACATGTATATTCATGCACACATGGCTCTAGCACATGCACCCAGCCACGGCACATGTGGAACAGGATACCGCCGTGCAGCTTTTTCTGGGGTGAAAGCGAGGAGCCGATGACAGAGCCAAGTGACAACTCCATCCAGGCTTCTTGGGGAGCCAGTGGGTTTATCAGGCTTCCTTGCAGGACCACAGGTGATTGAGAAGTCACCCATAGGTGGATGACAACCTTAGCAATCCTGCATCCCTGGAGTCACACTTCCTATCCATGCTCTAGCACCTCCTGAACTGTGTGTGGCAGTGTGGTGTGAGGGAGGGAGAACTAAAACCTTCCACAAGTCTGGGGACTCTCCCTCCTCTCCTATTACCAGTGAGTGTCAACAGCCCCGGCACCACCACCACCATCATCACCATCACCACCACCACCATCATCACCATCACCACCACCATCATCATCACCATCATCACCACCACCATCATCACCATCACCACCACCACCATCATCACCATCACCACCACCATCATCATCACCATCACCACCACCACCATCCTCACCATTACCAACCATTCTGTCACTGCCAAGGCCACAGGTCACAGATCAAGCACTGTGCAGGCTCACCACCGCATTCTGTCGGTTCGTGCCATACCCAAAGAAAATGCTATGTATAACATATATACAAAATACATACCATGTATACATATCCACATATACATGAACATGAACACACACACATTTCCTCAGTGATACATACAAATGACATGTACTATACATACATAGGCATACATATATACAAACATACACACACATCTATCCACACAAATATAAACAACACGTGTATACATACAGATACATATATACGTATGTGCCGCATGTGTTTATAAACTGCACGTACACACACAAGCACATAATCAACTGTTCATACATGTAGAGGCTCGGATAAGACCCAGAGCTGAGCAGACCCGGGACCCAGCTAGCTCTTTGAAGGCACCCTCCCCTCCCACCTCTGTCCTGTCTCTGGCCCCATCTCCAGACTGACTGCTTCTGTCTGGTTAGTGGGCGCCAGAGCCCACCCCACCCCACACTTAATGCCCACTTCTTCGTTCAGGAGCCGAGTGGAATCAAGTTTGGAGAACATGCTTGAGGAGGAGGGAAGTGGCAATCAACGGCTATTTTTATCTGGCATTCTGAGACCTCCATGCCCCTCTGTCAGGAGTGACAAGGACTTCGCCCTGGTCGTAGGTTTCCGGTCCCATCCCATTTTAGATCCACAGCAACCAGTTTCCTGTCTCCTTACCCCAGGGCTTGGGGGCAGAGCTGTGGCCTCAAGGAGTTTCTAGCAAGGAGAGAGAATGTATCTATCTCAGTGACCGCCGTGGCCCGCCTCCTGAGACACAGCGCCATAAAGTTATACTTTACAGTTTAAGGGGGATGTCGCTCCCACGACTCTGGTCTCAGGCTCTCCGGCTGCTCTTTCTACCGTGTGAAAATCTAAAGGATGCATCCTGGTGTCCAGTTGAGTGCTAATGTCCTGAGCCTACCTCATCCAATAACCTACCACCCATAGGCTGTATTTACACAAACAAAGCAACAAAACACCCCCCACAGTTCTAGACATTCATTTTAACTCTCAAATACTTCTAGTTCTTCCAGACACATAGTAGGGCTCCATACCCTGGCTCCTCAGTTTGGTGAGACTTGTTCGGCCGTCTGAATGCGAGCAGAAGTGTTGTGTGTCACGTCTCTGGGCTGCAGCCTCACAACTCTGCAGATAATCTGCCTAGCGAGTTCTCCTCGACATAGTGATGAGCGTCGTCAGTCTGACCGAGGCTAGGCAAGGGCAAGAGGTAGTGGAGCCATACTTGGATCGGGTGTGTGGAAAGGAAGAAAGCTTTGTCGCTTTCAACTGTTTAATGGGGAGTTGCTTGTTACCGCTTCACACTTAGCTCACCCTAATCCTGAGTAAGAACATTGCCAAGAACACAGAGAATGCAGCAATGGGGTCGGGGTGGGGGATGGAAGTGGGGGTGAGGAGAGAGAAGTCCGGAGCAAATGCCCTGTCTCAAACACCCCACCCCACGCAAGCCTGCCTTGCTTTCTTATGTTTGTGACATTTTCCTGCATGACCGGGTTAATGCCTTCAAGTTTCAGATCCATCAATACAATCTCTGAGAATATTTCTCTTTCTTGTGGCCTTAGATAGTGTTGATGGACATCGGCCCTCTGTTTCCATCCGGAGTCTATACATACCTCTACAAACTCACTTAGGGAGCGTGTGCTCCCTTCTCTGGGAAAACTAGACAAAGCAACAGCTACAGGGGGAAGCTCTACAATAGAGTTTCCTGATGAGGAGCAATAAGCTCTGCAGAGATACCTGTGAACATCCGAGCCCTTTGTGGTAGAGATAAGGTCTCACTGTGCTGCCCACGGTGCTCATAGGCTCAAACTATCCCCCTGCCTCAGCCTCCTGGGTTGCCTGGATGGCAGGTGAGTGCCACAGTCCCTAACCACCAGGAACTTTTTGGTTGACAAAATGTTCTCCGTAAAGAATGCTGCTAAACATCCTACAGTGTCTCCCACAACAACAACAACTTTTCCAAAACGCCAATAGTGCCAAGGTTGAAAAACTTAGTTCTAGAGCAAGGCCACCGGAGGTCACCTCCCGACTCTTGTGTCGCTGCAGTTTTAAGCACATCACTTTAACTTCTCAGGCACCACCTGCCACGTGACAGATGCAAAATAGGCGTCAAGTACTGTACTGCGCCCTCTGCCCCTGACATGGACATTCCTATGTCACTATCCCCAACTGCCAGTGTGCATTAAGTCTGTATAGCTCAAGTGTTAGCTCACCTCCTTCACCACCGTCTGAAAGCTAGCTCACTATAGCAAGTAGATAAAACACTGTCAGGAGAGAGAGACAGAGAGATAGAGAGACAGAGAGAGAGAGAGAGAGGGAGAAAGGGAGGGAGGGAGGGAGGGAGGGAGGGAGGGAGGGAAGGAGAGAGAGAGAGAGAGAGACAGACAGACAGAGACAGACAGAGACCGACAGACAGAGAGAGAAAGAGACAGAGAGAGGGGGGAAGGGAGAGACGGAGATGGAGAGACAGAGAGAGACAGAGAGAGAGAGAGGGAGAGGGAGAGGGAGAGATGGAGACAGAGAGACAGAGACAGAGAGAGACAGACAGAGAGAGAGACAGAGAGACAGAGACAGAGACAGAGGGGGGGAGAGGGAGAGATGGAGATGGAGAGACAGAGACAGAGAGAGAGACATAGAGAGAGGGAGAGGGAGAGATGAAGACAGAGAGAATGAATACTATCAGCCACTTTTGGTTCACTCCTTACTTTAGTTCTGTGTAGAGCACTCAAACCCTGAGCAAGAATGGTTTTAAAACCCAGAAGATAGGGCTCTCTGCACAGCTCAGTTGGTAGAGTGCTGGCCTGGCATGCACAGGGATTCCCCAGGGACAACAGAAGATAAACACACTCACCCATCTAGAAGAATTCAAGTTCAGGGCACATAACAAGGCCGTCTAGAGGAAGGGATCTGAGCCAAGGGTTTTGCTGATAACCAATCGAGGTCTTAGAGCTAAAACTCAGCGCAGGCGTAGAATTTTAATCTGCATCTCAAATAAAGCAAGAGATTCTTTTAATTAAAAAAAAAAAATCAATCGGGCAACTTCAAATCAGCTCCAGTTTCTCCAAATTTATCAAACCAGAAAAATACTCAAAGCAAACCAGGGTCTGTTTCAGTTACCCATTTGGGCTTGGACCCCCTCTCCTGCATTGACCTTGACCGCCTTGACTGCCACAATGAGCTGAGGAATTCCCTTGGGCCTTTGGGTGACTGTCTTCCTGAGACTTCCTCCTTCTAGAGCTTGGAGGCTACTTAGGAGAACCCGCTGCTCATTTCCCAGAACCCCTTCAAGCCCACGTAGAGAACAATCCTTTCTTTGTGACCACTTAACACAAGCTCTCCAAAGGCGGTTTTTCAGACCCTATGCTAAGGAACAGACGATGCCCCCTTCCGTTTCTCCGGACTCATCAGAATCTGCACTGAGATGCTTGCTTGCTTTCACACACTCAAAGCCCCACCACACCCCTGGCCAGACAGACCAAGACAAACACACTAAACACACACATGTGCCTCTCCCCTGCTTCCCGATGCAGGCAAGCGCCCCTCTCCCCCGCCCCCGGCTGGTATCTGTGCTGGCAGAGCCCTAAGAATAAGGAGAAATCCTGAAATTCGCAGCTGTGAGTTTTCACGCCATTAAAACAAAAAAAGGAGAAGCACTTCAAGAGCCTTTCGTACAGTTAAGTCACAAAACTGAATCCAAAGAGCTGGCCTAGGTGATAGAGACCCAAAGGGAGGGACCATGGGCAGAAATAGGCTTCACTCAGAGTGGAGCCTGAGTGTAGAAGGAACCCACTCTATCAGAGGAAGGGAAATGGTTGTAGAAAAGGGCCCACACACGCAACATGTGGAAGCAGAAAGGTTTGGGGAGTGTGAGTGCGCGCACACACACAGACACACACACACAGACAAAACACCTGGGCATTCTGCTCTGGATCCTGTGTCTCTCCTTTGCTGTTTTTTTGGTTTTTGGGGTTTTTTTTTTTTTTTGGTGGTGGTGGTGGTAGGGTTGCTCAGTTTTTTGAGAGAGACTCAGAAGGAGCCCAAGACAATGGCATGGGTGAGGAGACAATTTGACATCTGCTTCTTTGTTTTTTATTTTCAAGCCCAACAGCCCACAGACAACTTTCCTTAAATACAACACCTGAGTCAGCCTGGGAGGGATGCTGTGGAGACAGGGCGGGGCAGCATGGACTCCTGGGCCCACACTGCTACCGGGCTGCCTGCACATTCCAGCCACCACCAAGGGTGCCTACCAATCAGCAGCATTTTATTTTGGACTAGAAGGTTGTACGAGCAGAAAGGCACCCTCACCTATAGACCTATGAGGCAAAACTCCAAGCTTCCGGCCACACAGCTTCATTTCCACAACGCCCTGTGCATTCCCCCTCAGTGCTAGAGACAAAGACCGACGCCTCACACACACTAGACAAGCACAGACCACTGTGCTAAATCTGTCATCCAGCATTTTTATTTTTAAAAGCCACATCGCTCAACAGAAGGACGGCAGTGAGAACATGAACAGGTTATTTACCACTGTGAGCCGTTAGGTGTAAACAAATTAAAAGCACATTAGAAAGGCTAGGGGTGTGGTAGCTCAGTGGCAGAGCACCTGCCTGGCATGTATGGGTCCTAACTTCAACCCCCTCCCCCAACATCCCTAAATAAATATTTACAAACAAAAGGGTAGCCTTTATGCCTAATTGTCTGGGTGGCTAAAACGTAAAAGAGTGACAATGCCCAGTGCTGGCAAAGATGTGGAGACACACTGTCACCCCATTGTTGAGAGAGTGTAGAATGAGATACCATTCTGGAAGGCTGAAAGTTTCCTTTAATTAAGTAGGTGAACGGAAAAAATAAAGATTTTTTTTCTTTTTTTAAAGAAACCAAAGCTGAGTAAATATATGTCTCCCATGTACAGAGTCCAGCAGGGTAGTTACTGTGGAGAAATGAGTTCATGCTTACGCAAAAGCATGCATACAAACAAAGCAGCTTAGTTGGAAATAGCCCGACCCTGGACTACACACAGGCGTCCCCTCCTCAAGCCTCAAGAAGAATAGAGGTAGAACTTGAGTAACTTCAAACTCAGGAATCCCAGAGAGGCTGCCATCCCACCCCCAGGCTGTACCCCAAGGAATCCCAGAGAGGCTGCCACCCCACCCCCAGGCTGTACCCCAGGCTTGGTCACCCACAGTCCCAAATGGCCTTTCCCATGCTCACAAGGGTAACTGCTCTGCCCCCTTGTCTTTAAGAAGAGTCACAGCCATCCCTGGAGTTCACACC
Organism: Mastomys coucha; assembly: GCF_008632895.1. Classification (NCBI taxonomy): domain Eukaryota; kingdom Metazoa; phylum Chordata; class Mammalia; order Rodentia; family Muridae; genus Mastomys; species Mastomys coucha. Next base: position 77,277,175 of record NW_022196891.1, on the reverse strand, counting down.
TCAGTGCGAACATCTCCTATGGCTAGTAAGGAACCCTAAGGCAATTGGCTACAAGGAGCATAGGCCACTTTCTACAGCCACCACCTAAGTGAGAATAATATCCATGTTTAGGTGTGGTCCTTAGGCAAGTCACCTATCTTGACCGCTTTCAATTCCAATTGGATTGCTAATGTGTTACCAGTCCCCAGCAGTGTTCACCCGACTTAAGAGCACTGACCGCTCTTCCAGAGGTCCTGAGTTCAATTCCCAGCAACCACTTGATGGCTCACAACCGTCTGTAGTGGGATCCTATGCTAAATAATTCTAAAAAGAAAGAAAAAAAGGAAGGAAGGAAGGAAGATAAAGAAGGGACCAGTGGCATTACAAGGCTCCCCTTGCTCCAGAATGCCTGGCTGCTACATTTAGGAGTGCATTTAATACACATGCTAGTACTTAATGAGGACAGATCTACCATCCTCCGTCCTCTCTCTTTGCAACAGGCAGAGTCCCTGGGGCTGGGGCTACGGAATGAGTCCCTGGGGACCTTGTCAGCCACTCGGGGCGTGGCTCTGTCTGAGCATCCAGGAGCTATGGTCTGTTCCTGTCACCCTTTCCTTGCCATCATCTGGGGGCTGCAGGGCAGCTTCCCTGGGTCACCTTTGCTACAGTTGCATCCACCGAGTCCATATTCTTCAACAAAGACACATTCGTTTGGAAGGAAAAGTCCTCTGTGCGTTCCACCTCCAGGGACAGAGCGCTGATCTCAAGCCAGACTCAAATGCTGCTGGGAGAAGCCATGAACACGCACTCTGTTCTTCCCTTAGATATGGCATTACCTATGCAACAATCAGCTCCGGTCTCTGAACCATCTCCCTGAACTCCAGCCATCTCTCCCCGTATCATCCAACACACTTAACACTAGGTCTTCCCAAAGCCACCCACTGTCACACCCCTGAGTAACTCAGGGCGTTCTCTCTCTCTCTCTCTTTCTCTCTCTCTCTCTCCCCGTTTTTTTTTTCAAGACATGGTTTCTCTGTATAGCCCCCGCTGTCCTGGAACTCACTCTGTAGACCAGGCTGGCCTCGAACTCAGAAATCCACCTGCCTCTGCCTCCCAAGTGCTGGGATTAAAGGCATGTGCCACCACCGCCCGGCTAACTCAGGGCTCTCTTGCACAGAGTCCTGCAAGTGTGTTCAAACCCTAGCTGTGAGCTTAGAACCAACCATTGTATCTGTCTGATCCTCCTCGCCTAAAGGGAGGATGGTAAGTCAAGTCATTTGCAAAAATCAAGCAATTTATACACTGCACTAGCATACGGAACTACTCTTAGGCCACAGTTGCTATCATCTGTATTTATTGTCAGTGTGCATGCTAAGGCTGGTTGGCACCTTTAGTGGCTCACGACATGGTTATTTCACACTAACCCTGTAGGGAAATTATGACTCCCAGTGAGCTCCATAAGAAATGCCAGTCTAAGTTGCCTCCGCCCCATCTCCGCCCATTGGTGTGTGTGTCCGTGCGTGTATGCACGCATGTGCACAAGCACATATGCATGTGCAGGTCAGAGGACAACTTTGGGCATTGTTCCCAGGTGCCATTCACCTTGTTGTTTGAGACAGGGTCTGTCACTTGGCTTGGTGCCCACTGATGTGCTAGACTGGCTGGCCGACAATCCCCAGGGATCTACCCAGGGATATAACCCTCCTCAGAACTGGGTTTTCCAGCATGCAGCATCACGCCTGGCTTCCCGAGTGATCGCTGGGGATCAAATTCCTTGCTCATTAGGCAAACGCCTCAACACCCTGGTCATCTCCGCACAACCCACCCTCCGCTTTTTAAATCTATATTCAGGGCTTACATTCCAAGGTCACACTGAACTATTTTCTAACGTTCCTAAAATATTTCCAAAACCAGTGAGTGTCACGTGTCCCCAAATTACAGTTAAAAGAGTGGTCTCCAGCAACCCACCATGTGATCCATTCAGGACACTGCCCCCTCCAGCTAACCCGTGAGTCCTTAGGGTTCACCATCACCACCTAAATTTCCAGAAGTCCCTCCTGTCACCGCAAAGCACTGTGACGGACCAGGAGATGTAGATCAGGCTGGGACATGAGCAAGAATGTGGAACCCTCCAGGCTGTGGATGAACCCGGGGCTTCCGACGTGCTAGGCGAGCCCTTTACCATTGAGCCATGTTCCAGCTCCAGCCTTATGGGAGTGGGTGCAGCTAAACCCTGTAAACTGCGGGAGGCAGGAGATGGCTTCCCGGAGAGATCTGACTGTTAATGAAGTGTGTAATGCCACAAGGTAAACAGTCTCCCAGATGCAGCGCCAGAAGGCTTTCAGTTGAAATTAAAACTAATCACCTTCATGTAATGCTAACAAGCTCTTTCAGGGGCTCCTTCATCAGGCCCCACCCCCCATCCTGTCCATGACAGAAGGAGCGTGGAGAAGGCAGAGATGTGCACACACCTTAGGCCTGAGACACACAGCATCCAATGAGTTCACTGCCTCCTGAACAGACAGGGGCCCTGTAGACCTTTGCAAGGTTCTCTTGACCTCCTAAGGGTTGACATCACAGGCGTCTGGGTCACATCCCAGACCGTGGCTGATGGCAAAGAGCAGCCCTGGAACTTAGGGAGTCCTGGAAGACACAGAGCAAAGTGGGCTACACAGACCACAGCTTCCCGGTCCCAAGGCCTAGTGAAATGGATAGGTGTCGAGCATCGGCCAGCCGTATGTTAAAGAAAGCACCTGCAACTCAAAGGAGCCTATTTTAACAAACATGTGACAAAGACAGTTAATCTGCATATGATATACACAGATGCACACACACATGCATACATACACGCCTCCCCCACAGGTTAATCTACACACAACACACATACGCACATGCACACACACATACTCACACACGCACACATATGCGCACACACACACATACGCGCGTGGGCGTACACACACACACACACACACACACACACACCACTACAGTGCACCTTATACCTCGGTCATCTGTGCTCACGAACTACGGAGACTCTGAAAGACATGAAGAGTGCAGAAGACTGAGGGGAGAGCAAGTAAGGGGTATGATGTCACCCACACCCCCAAACTCTGGGATTTCTGTGTGCGACGTCAGCCACTTTCCGTCTCCAAGACAGAATAAATAGGTTGTCCCCGGAGCCAGTAACTGGATACCCTGTGCCAGCAGCTGACTACAGAAGACTGTTTGTAAAACGTCACATTCTGGGTCCTAGTCACAAGAAGAGGCCTCTCCTACAAGCCAGGAACCTCCTTGACAATGTTAAACCTACTGTCTACCTTGTCCTGCACCTGAGATGCCCAGTGTGATGCGGGACACCCTTGGTGATGCTGAGCTGGGGACCCCTCTGAAGCGCGGTTCAGTGATAGAGTGACAGAAGGAATGAATCTCTCTACCCCTGGGCCATTCTGTACTGTCTTGAGTCCCACCATCTCTCTTCACATCCCACAAGAAGGCTGGTGTCCTCCTGGTAGAGGTGCAGAAACATAATCAGACCCTCAAAGTCTCAAGCAAAGCAAGACAGAGTGAGAACGTGCGTTTGGGTCTGGCTGGCTCAAGCTCTGCGTTCTCTGAAAGACCACTTACCTCTGCGCCACAGAGCCTGCCTGCTCCAGCATGGGCTTTTTATAAATATCAGCATCAGAGCTCCTGAATCTCTTTAATTTCTTAGAGAAGTGCCCAAATTAGAAATAATCCCTGGGCATCCCGCTTCACTTTCAAAAGGAGTCGGATGGCGGCAGTGGTCACAAGCCCAGGGTGAGGCTGAGGGCTGGTGCCACTGCTGCTGCCGCTGCTGAGGCGCACGGCCACCATGGACTGAGCACTTTGTGTCCGGATGGTCTACTAGGCACTTCAAATGTACCCTCACATGAGACTCAAGAGCCTTACTTGGAAACTGTCCATCCCATTTTATAGATGATGGAACCGAGGTATGGAAAGGTTAAGATGTTTCTCTGAGAAGTAAAGGAGAGAGTTCAGTTAGCCTCGACCCAGAGAATGGCCTGCTGCTTCCTACCTAGCCAGCCCTAACCTCCTCCCTCAGGTTTCTTCATAGACTGAGGCTCTGTGATATTCAGTGAGCAGAAGCCCCCTCTCTCCTTCCAGATTGTGTCCCTCTGACCAACTGACATAAGGTATGGGAAGCCCGGGACTCCACTTCAGCCTCCCGGGTATAAGAGAACAACCCAAACTCCACAGCTTCCATCAGCTGAGGCGTCATTTTGTGTGGAGTTGCGCGCACCCAGCCAGTCCTAGGGAAGGTGGCCCAAATGCAGATGGCCTCGTAGAACCTTCGAATCCTGGACAGTCTCCTCTTGAGACTTCCAACAGAGATGCCAAATTCATTAACCCTTCACCCTGTGCTCCGTACCCAATGGCGGCCGTCTACATCCAACCAAGCTTCCTGAGTTTCACACACCCACACTGATTCTTTACTCCTTAACTCATACTTAATGAATGTGCTTGGCCAGTGGCGGGATCGATCGAACCCATCGCTTCAGGATAGGTACCAGCCGGCAGGAATGGCTGTGTAAATGCCAACTATTTGGGCAGCTGCTGGAGAGAAGACTCAGATCTATGAGAGGAGATGCAGAAATTGGCAGACACAAGCAGGGACAACTATACAGAAGAGGTGTCCAGCACAGCACCTGGACACTCAAGCCACCCTTTAATCCCAGCACTCAGGAGACAGACAGACGCAGGCAGATCTCTGAGTCTGAGGCCAGCCTGGTCTACAGAGTGAGTTCCAGCACAGCCAGGGCTACACAGAGAAACCCTGTCTCAAAAAACCAAACCCTCAAGCCTGGACTACTCCGATCAGTTTTCAGACCGTAGCCGAGCCAACCAGGACAAGGCTGAAACGTGGGTGCCACCATTAAGCATCCCAGATCCTAAGAAGACGGCATTCCACCTCGTCCGTTCAGTCCTGTCTTGGGCATGGCAGATCCCTGCTTCGTGATGTCTCACTTCCTATAGCCTTCTGCTGTGTCCCTGCTGTTCACGTCCTACCGATGAGCAAGCCCTAGCCTGAGGAGTCAGTGTACCCTGGGGATTCTGGCCAGGATGGGTGCTCGGGCAGAAGATAACTATAGTCCAGCTATAGAGGAAACGGGGTGTCTATTCACTCCATATTCCTTACTCCCTACTATGCCCACGTCAGAACCAGCCCTGCTGTGGACAGAATGAATGTCTCTGACGCAGCCTTGAAAGTGCTCATTAAGCAACACCCAGTAAGAATGCCTGTACCGGTTCAGTGTTAGCCCTGGTCCACTCCTCTTTTGAGACAGCTATAAAAGTAGTGTCATAACAATCAAAATTAAAACCAATTTAGGAAGGAAAAAATATGTACCCTCTTTGAGGCCAGCAACCACTAGTGTTTCCAGTTTACCAAACCGGTCCTAGGGCTTACTCAGCTCTCAGAAGGCCACTGACAAGGGGCTTCCAAATTGCTTGGAATTAGCAAGACAGCACTGGGAACTGGTTTCTGCTGTGGCGACTGGGATGACAAATGGGAAAGGTGAAGGAAGAGGAGAAAGAAGAGGAGGAGGAGAAAGTGAAGGAGGAAGAAGAGGAAGAAGAGAAGGAGGAAGGGGAGAAGCCAGAAGAGGAGAAAGAGAAAGAGGAGGAAGAAGAGAAGGAGGAGAAGGAGGAGAAGGCAGAGGAGAAGGAGGAAGAAGAGGAGGAAGAGGAGGAAGAAAAAGAGGAGGAGGAGGAAGAGGAAAAAAGCCAGGATGCTGTGGTTCACACCTGGAATCCCAGCACTTAGAAGGTGGAGGAAGGAGGACTAGCCTGGGCTACAAGACGCCATCTCAAAAACAGACAAGCAAACAAAAGCAAGAAGGGGAGAACGGTTCATCTCCTACAGACGCATCCCTCATAGGTCACACTGAGCAACCACCTCACAGGCCTTTGTAACAGTTCCTCCCGGCCCTTCCAGCTTCAACACACAATGCCAGTGTGTTTTCCCTCCCCTCAGCTCAGTGATCTGTGTCTCAGGATTATCTGACCCTGACAAAATCTCCAGGCCATTTCCTAAGCCACTGGCAGGCAGTTGGATTTTCCACTTGGCATTGTTAGGAGATTAAACTGTAAGTCCCTGTAGCACACAGGCCTTTCTCCAGCTTCCTGCTAACAGATTCAGGTGAGATAAGGGTTACAGAAGTAATACTCCCACGTCCCTGTCCCCCCTGCCCCCAGGCCAGCACCCTCTCCCCACAGTTGGGGAGGTCTACGTTACTAAATCTGCCACTTAGATGCTAGCTCAGGAGAAGTGAGTGCCCACGTGGGCATCAGCAGGGGATTAGACAAACACCGGCTCCCACAGAACCGGGGGAGGAAACACTTAGAGGAGAGGCTGCCCAATTATACATTTCACAACCCCATCATCAATCGCCATAGCGAGGAGGAAAACAAATGGAACTGAGCCTGGCAAGAATGTCAGCAGAAATTGGAAAAACACTTGCTGGGAGCTGCCTGGGGGCGGGTGTGTGTGTGTGTGCAGTGACCTCCCTTGTGATTGTCCAGGTCCTGCTAACCAGCTCGCGGGGCATACCCATACCAAAGAGAGACTGCAGAGCCAGTGGGGTAGATGGCCAGGCACCAGCCAATCGATTCACACCCCTGGAGACCCACATCTACACTTCTAACCCCCACCACTGAAGCAGGCTGAACATTCCACATCGGGACACAAAAATGCTAAGCGCTAGCCACATACAATGCAGAGCGGCGTCTTGGGAAAGCAGCATGATTATTTATTTGTTCCGATTAAATAGGTTGGAGGAAGAGAGGGCAGGATGCAGAGAACCCTTTAAGACGGTTAATGAGAGGAAACTGCGCACCAAGCCCAAAGCCAAGGCAGAAGCACTTCATGCATGCCTTCCACGGTGCCTCAGGACCAGCTCTATAAAGTAGGGAAGAGGGATAACCTTTGGGAGGAGGACCAGCCCAATGCCTTGCACGTAGTATCTCTGGGTTAGGCCAGCCCTAATCTTGGTCAGAGGTCATCGGAAATAATCTCCACGTCTGTGCTTGTCATTCTCTATCATTTCATTTTCCCTTTCTATTCCAAATCTTACCACAAGAGTGAAAAGAAAGATGAACAGGCTAAAAGCAAGCTTCGCAGGCTCCCAGGGGGTGGTGCCTCCTCTACCACCACCCAGCATGCCCAAACCAGTTCCTGCTCACTCAGAGATGGGAAAATGAACGTACCCACCTCCCACCCAGGATGAACTCATACTCAAGAATGAATAGTAACTGGGGCTCACTAGCGCCGGCCGTACAGAATACATGACAGTTCAGACCTATAGTCATGGCTACTAGAGAGACTGATGAAGTAAGAGCATCTCAAATTCAAGGTCTGCCTGGACTATAAGATGGATCCAAAGCCACCCCAGCAACTTAGTGAGACTTTGGCTCAAAAATTAAAAGAAGAAGAAGAAGAGGAGGAGGAGGAGGAGGAAGAGGAGGAGGA
>NW_022196891.1:77237926-77269237 GCF_008632895.1 Mastomys coucha | reverse complement strand
TCTCTCTCTCTCTCTCTCACACACACACACACACACACACATGATGGGAATGGAACCCAGGACTTTCGGCACATCCCCTGCCACTGTTACTCAGAAAACTTGGCAGCTGGTCAAAAATGAGAAAAATCAACATTTCAAGAAAAAAAAATTAAGTTGTGCTGGCTAGTGTCCTGAAGAGAGAGAGAGAGAGAGAGAGAGAGAGAGAGAGAGAGAGAGAGACCTTTTGTTGAATGGGCTTCTATCACATGATATCAAATTAATATACTGTCCAAAATATCAATAAGGGGGAAAGCTATGATTTCTGACCATAAATTCTTCTTAGAATGATTGAGAAACATGCCTGAGGGTTGCTGACTAAGGAAATGAATATCCTGAACCAGACCTTGCCGCACAAACCCGGAAGTCCCTGCCTTTAAGTAGGAACTGTCAGAGGCATCTTCCCCGAACCATTTACTACACAAATATGTCGTGTCGGACTGACCTTGTTCCCTGACAGCCACATAGAGCAGGCTCTTCTGTTGTAGACCAAGGTCTACAGTCCTTCTCTTTTGAGCCCCAACCCTCAAAGAAATTCCCAACCCTGCATGTAGGTACTAGGACTGAAGTGGAAGCTAAAACCAGCCTTCTTCCATGTATTAACACATGGAAGCCACACGGAGGGACACAAGCGCACATCAGCTGGAGAATTCCCGTCTTCGGAAAACATCTGATTCTAGCCTTTCAGCCAGAGGCAAACCACTCTGTAGGAGTGTGTCAGGATGAAAGTGGATGGTGCGGTCTTGGAGATGCTAAGGAGACTCTCCGCCATGGAACCCAGTTTTCCGCTGCCTCTGGAGCACTCCCAGTCAGCAACAGTGTTGTCTCTTTTTATACTGAGCCACTACCCTGTGACACTACGCAGGACACTCTATCAACCCTGTGGCATGGAACTCTCACCACTCCATCAGGCCACCCTGACTCTCGCTAGTTCTCCGGTGAGTTACACGCCACGTGTGGCCCAGGCAACCCACACCCAAGTTAAGCTGGCTTATCCCTGAAGCATCGGGATTCAGGAGATCAGCAATGAACTCGCCTTCATTGTGAGATTTTCCCTTCATGCATTTTCAGGACAGGTCAACACTTCTCCTATGGATAGACATGAGATGCTTTTTCCCTCCCTCTCTCATTTAGCAAATGCTTTATTTTGTGTGTGTGTGTTACTTTATTGTTGTTGTTGTTGTTGTATGCGCATACATGACGCCTATGAATGCAGATGTGTGGCACAGCATGCTTGTGGAGGCCAGATGACAACTGTGTATGGCCGGTTCTCTCCTTCTGCTTTTATGAAGGCTCCAGGGATTGAACTCAGGTCATCGGGTTTGCGCAGCAAGTGCCTTACGCACTAAGCCAGCTTTTTGAAGCACAGTTGGATCTTTAAAAGTGAGTAAGGAACCTATCCACTTAAGAAGCTTTGTGAAACCGGCCCAACCTGAGACCTACTCCATGGGCAAGCACCAATCCCTGACACTATTCTGTTCTGCTTACAGACAGGAGCATGACTGTCCTCCGAGAGGCTCCACCCAGCAGCTGACTCAGACCTATACAGACACCCACAGCCAAACAGTGGATGGGGCTTGGGGACACTTATGGAAGAATAGGAGGAAGGTTTGTGGGGCCCAAAGGGAATAGGAACTCCACAAGAAGACCAACAGCATCAGCTCACCTGGACGCTTCGGGCGCTCAAAGACTGAACCACCAACCAAAGAACATATGGGCTGACCTAGGCCTCCCCACACATATGTAGCAAATATGAGGCTTGATCTTCATGTGGGTCCTGAACAACTGGAGCAGGGGCTATCCCAAAAGCTGTTGTCTGTACATGGGATACGCTCTACTAGCTGGGCTGCCTTGTGTAGCCTCAGTGGGAGAGGAAGTGCCTAGCCTTGCAGAGACTTGAAGTGCCAGGGTAGGGGGATACCCAGGGAAGACCCCATCCACTCAAGAGGAGAAAGGGAGGGAGAGGGGGAGAGGATTGTGAGGGGGAGTAACAGGGAAGGGGCAGTAGGAGGGATGTAAAATGAATAAGTAAAAAATAAAATAAAATTTAAAATAATAATAATAAAATTAATTTTAAAAATGTTTTTAAAAAAAGCTCAGCCGGGCAGTGGTGGCACACGCCTTTAATCCCAGCACCTGGGAGGCAGAGGCAGGTGGATTTCTGAGTTCGAGGCCAGCCTGGTCTACAGAGTGAGTTCCAGTACAGCCAGGGCTAATATATATAATACATATAATATATAATATATATAAATTATAGAGATAATATATATTATATGTACATATATTATATATATATATATATGTATATATATATATATATATAATGAGATCACATATGCTTACGTGCCTTGTCTTTTGGCTAATGAGACTTAAGCTGTCTTTATACTAAGAGTTGACCTGAAAAATGGGTTAGAACTACTGTGCCCACCGGTAAGTCGGGACAGAGTGGGAAGGCTCAGTGAGAAGACAACAAGATAAATAGGAGGATCTCAGCTTGAGAACAGAGACAGAGACTACACCAGTCAGGGTTGATGGCTCGGACCGGAAGACCAAGGTAGCCGATTCGTCCAGACTTCCAAGATGGCCATCCTCAGTCAGACGGACACTCCCTATGGTTCTTAAGGAAAAACTGAACATTCTGCTTATGCTCTTGAAACCACCTGCAGGCCCGTCATTAGTTGGGTCTGGGAGTTAAGAGTATATGGTCATACAATACTCTCAAGGTCCTGTAAAATCCTGAAGGGGCAGGTGACACTCTAGCAAACTTTTTGTAAAACCAAAGAGTTTACAGTTGGTAGGAGGCAATGCCTTCCTCTGATTCACAAGAAAATAAAGCCAGCAAACCATGCTTCTCGTGGAGCCTAGAGTATAGTGTACATATTTTCCATGCCAAGCTGCCCACTCCTATAACCAAACTCATAGATTCCTCCACACTGATAACATGACCACAGTACAACTTAATTATTTGCTTATTTTTCAGATAGGAGCTAGCTACACAGTCCAGGCTGGCTTCACACTGGAAATCCTTTAGGATCAGCCTGGGTTGGGGGGTTGTGCTGACATTGCAGGCACACACCATCACACCTGGCTTCACAAGGTAATTTAAAAGAATTCCTGAGTTAATTCTGAATCACCTGTTGATTATCTAAAATCTACAGAGGTTTTTCCACAAGATAAAATTCTTTCCATTAAATTCTTTAAAAAAAAAAAAATCTACCTTTAGGTGACTAAGTTGGTACCAGGCAAAATAAAACAAGTCTAAACAATGTTATCGATACCCCTAGGAATTTAAATAAACTATATAAAACAAATCTAATCTATAACTACATTCAGCAATCATGTACCAACAAAGTCAGAAAGGTGACTTGGTAGCAATTCAGCTCTTGCAAACAGAGCTCTGAGGATGAGTTAGGTCACACTTGAAATCCATTTCCCTGCTTTCTTATTAAAAAGCTAAAGGTGAGGTATATCTCAAAATGCATTTCTGCAGAATGTAAACAATCTCATGGAAAGTGATGTCAAGAGTCCAACTTTCTTCCTCCTTATCCATTTAATAAAAACTTTCACCGCCGATAAGATAGTGCTTTGAAGGGACATTTTGGCTCTGTGTCACAAAGCCTGTTTCCAAACGTTATCAGAACGGTCCCTAAGATCTGAGTGATTACGATGAAAACCTCAGTTTTGGTGCTGATGCTTGGTTCTGATGGGGGATTTTGGCCGTTTGGTTCGTTGCTTGGTTGGTGTTTATCTGTTTGCTTAATGTGAAGTTACAAAGAACCGACCTTCTGGTAAAGGGAGGAAGAGAGACAGGGCCGTCAGTCAACTGGCCTCAATAAAAGCACACATTTAAAGGTGCCTGGTTTGGGCCTTAATGCCAAAGCCCATGACAAAGGATCCTTGTCACATCTCCAAACATGCTGACACATACTTCACACCCACTAAGTATGGAGCTGGGAGTGTCTAGAATGAAGTGCTTGCAGAAAGTTGAGGTGAGATGGACCCCCTTGAATCACTCTGGAATTATGCACAGTGGAGAAAGAGAAAATGGCGCCAGAGAGCCAGGGCCCTTCCGTGAGTGCCCCAGGTCCTGTTGCTTTTGAACCTTGGGTTTTTGTTTGTTTTGTTTTTGTTGTTTGTTTGTTTTTGTCAGTATCTCAGATAAATAACTCCAGGTCCCCTAGATCGAGAATCCCCTGTATCCAAGAGAGAGACAGGCAGACAGGCAGATGGGACCCCATCTTTGGGAATCAGAAAGCGCCATCTGTGCCCCACAATCTGAGCCTTCAACATCCTCTTCTACCGTTTCCAGAGGCTGGAGCGATGCCTCAGTAGCTAGGAGCGCTTGGTATTCCTGCGGACCTCGAGTTCCTTTCTCAATACCCAAATCAGACAGCTCACAGCCGCTCCAGGGATCCCACACATGCCCTGATCTCTGGAAGCATTTCCACACACTTGTGTTTACCCACACATACACATATAAAAAAATAAATAAACCTTTTTAAGTGTCCACTTAAAAGTGCTCACTATTAGATAATCAGACATAAACTCGCCACACACACAACCATCTCAAACAGGTTAAATTGGGCCATGTTTACAAATTCATTTTCCACTAAAAAGAAGTAACACTGCTCAATAACACCCCCCTACCCCAATGAAGTCCAAAGAAACAAAATTCCGGGGGCCCTTAAACGTAGAAAACACCAGGACGCAGAGACTCTCTGATAGTCTACTTCCTTATATAGTTTACAGGTATGAGACCATTGTTTGGAGTTTTTTTTATATGTTTATATTTTACATTTTAATTTATGAATTTTTGCATGCATACGTGCATGCATGTGTTTATGCATGTGTGTGTGTGTGTGTGTGTGTGTGTGTATATATATATGTGGGGGAGGGTAGGTAGGTAGGTAGGTGTACCTGCCATGGATGACTTGCTGGAACCAATTCCCTCCTTCTACCATGCAGGTTCTGGGTATCGAACTCTGGTCTTCAGCCAGGTGGCAAGCACCCTGACCAGCTGAGCCATCTTGTTGGCCCCTTGTTCCATTTTTGTGCATACACATTATTGATAGTAGAATTTTGGAACGAATCAATCCAATCTATTTTGTAAGGTAAGAGGCTTCTACGTGATAATGTCACACTCTCTACCTGGAATCTCAGCGCCCCAGGCTCTTGAATAGAATGATCTAAGAGGATAACAAAATAAATGCTTTCTGCTATAGGGAAAGAAGAAAGGGAGCGACCATCCTTGCCCAGTGTCATTTGGTTCTGTTCAGAGCTCAGGGAACAGGAAGTGTGAATGGACCAGAATGTAAGCTGCTGCAGACGGGGATGCATGATTGTCCCTTCCAAGCAAATCCCAAGTGTCTGATCCTTACGACGTCGATATGCTGTCACACCCTGCCTGTACACTCGATCACACATGAGACAGTAAGCGGCAGAGGGCACGTGGGAAGGCAGAGCAGCGGTAAAAATCCTTCGGGTCTAGTTTGGCTCAGAGGGCTGGGGTTGATTGTGTGAATGTGCCACGTCCAACCTACGTGTTTGAGTGAATGGATGTGTGTGGAGGGGCAGGAGTTGAGTGTGAGCATGTGTAGGCACGTGTTAGTGTGTGTGAGCAATGCAAAGGTGAGGGCGAGCAAGAGTGAGCGTGTGTTGAGGGAAAGTGGGCGAGTGGGAACGTGCCCAGATGCAGTGCCGTGGCGCTGTACACACAGAAGTGAATCGGAGGAGAACTCAGAAGGGTTTAGAGGAAGCACAAGTTGGGCCCCTCTAGACTTCATCTACCAGACATCAAAAGGGCAGCCCACAAGCCTCCCAGGTCCATCAAGATGTCTGGTCTTCTGCAGACAGAATAGCAATCTCGGCGGGGTGGGGCCAAGGGGGGGAAATGAGTGAGTTTTGATCCAATGAGCAGACGGTTTGCCGGTCCAGATAAACTCCACCATCACGATTAGCCTAAAAAGAGACCTCTGCTCATAGTGCAAGCCCTCAACCAAGGCACAAAAGTCCCTAGGATTCCGTAATTTCCAGTTGATTACCCACACTCATCTGACCCCAATGCGCACGAGCACACGCACACACAGCATTTCTCTCTCCCCCGCTCCCCTCTCTTTCTCTCTCCTTCACATGCTTCAGAGAGCAAAGTGGGCAGGTGATGTCTTTCTTCCTAACTCCATTTTGTGGGTGTCTAAAAGAGCCTGTTCAAAGGCGGGAGGCGGAGCATAGCAGCATCTCACCTCTGAGCCTCTCTTAACAGTTCCTCGCTGGTTACTTATCTGGTTTTAATCTGACAAAGGAAGAAAATAAAGCTGTGTACCTTATGGTACCTGTTATTATTTATCTTCCCTTGAACTCACTCCCAAACAAGACTTTGTTTTCAAAGTCCATGCATGTATGGACGGTTTGGGCAAGCAGTGGACTGCTCAGCCACTACAGAAAGGGCAAGCGGAAACTGCACAACGACTCAGAGCTATTTGGGTGTGCGTGCCAGCCAAGCTTTTTGGGGTTTCAAAAACAAATGGGGAGAAGACCCTCTCTTACTTACTAGTAACTGCTGAGCAGAGGGCAGAGAAATTGAGGCTCACCTTCAAAAAGATGCGTTTCCCACCTGCCCCGTGACCACTGTCCCCTGCTGGTAGACTGCCTGCCTGCCGCCTTTTCTCTAAAGGGGATAATGCAGGTGCCTGGCAGCAGGTACAAGATGCCTGGAGTCCTGTTCTGGCCCCCAAATGACAGGCTGATTAAGACTCCTGTTTGCAAACACATTTGTCTCTCTAGATTACCAGCAGAAAACTGAGTTTCAGAGAAAGAAATTGCTGATCTTCCAAACTACACGGTGATTTCTGAAGTGCAAGCTGGAAAGGGCTGTGCTTTGGAGTCCAGAGTTTCTTAGTGAAGTGTATTGACTAGAACTGCACCAATAAGGGTGGAGAAAGTTATTGGGGTACAAATGGGTGGAATCTCACATTTAAGATGAAACCAGAAGGCTACCCACTAAAATACCATGCGGCTTTCCCCACAAGGAAGCCCTACAACCTCTTGCATGCCAGGTAAGGAAATTCCCATCCTCCATGGGCAGGCAAGAGAGAGAGAGCATCCCATTTGAGAAGAGCTAGCTTCAACAATTACCTTCTAAAAGAGACTGACCGCAGCCCCGAAATGGGATTAACCACATAGTAGGAACTAACATCTGTCACTGCCTCAGACAGAACCAGAGTTAGTGTAGTGAACTCAAGCATACACGTAAAAATGTACCAGAAATGGACCTGTCCCAACTTATACTCCTAAGGAGACACCATGTGTTAACTCAACTCAAATGAAGCTACGAAAGAAAGTATCTACTTGGCTCAAAAGATACTTTTCCATTTATCTCACACATCACCCTGCTTATTAGCTACTTTGACTGATGCGGATATTGCCAACTCCTGCCTAACTTATGTGTGAATCTCAAAAGTTGCTCAAACCATAGATCAACCACACAACCACATCTGCAGAGGTCAGGGGCCTGTCACAGAATCATATCACTCACATTTCTTTCTGCCTAGGAGTAGAGAGGCCAATAGATAGCCTTGTCAGCCTGAATAAATCATGACATTAAGTGTTTCACTCCATCAAGTCAAAACAACACGAAGCATCTCTGCTCACCATCTCAGGATGGGTTTATTATGACTGACACACACGAATCTTATGTTCCTTCAAACCTGTCTTTAAATACTTGTACAGGAAGAACGGCTCAAACTCACTGCCCAGTCTTCAGAGTGCTTGGTAGGCGGTGCCCACAACAAACCCACCTGTAGTCACCCGTATTGTGACTTTACCAGAGCCTTGCTCAGGGTCTTTACCGCTCAGCAAGAAGTAAGAGAACCAGGAGAATGCACGGGAGTATCCAAGGTCTGCTGAAAGCATGAATTGGTAAAAATTGCTCGCCAACACTCACCACTCTGGGCTTCTGCTGGTCCAGGGTGTGCAAAAAGGCGGAGTTGGGGTCCAGAGTGCGCTCAGGGTCACTGGAGATGTCTTCCTCCGAGTCCTCATAGGAAGAGGAGAAGCCGGTGGAGGAGGCTGAGGAGGACGACAGCTTCCTCAGAGGCAGGGGGCCCCGAAGGCTTCCTTGGATCTCCTCTAACCCTCCATCCTCCTGATCACCCACATCTGTAATAACGACTGAAGGGATGGCCGGTATGTTGCTGGGGCTGCAGGCCTCTTTTAAGGAGGCCTCGTCCTTCTGGTCTGCGGGCGTCTCTTGGCAGCTAGGGTGAGCCTCTCCATCTCGATGCTGGCTTCCCCAAGTCCCCTTCAACTGTACCCCTGTGTCACACGTCCAGATCTGGGAAGCTTCCTCCACAGCACTGGGCCAAACTAGGGAACTCTCGGGCTGCATTCCCACACTGTCCCCGGGGAGGCACTGGGGTTCCCCAGGTGGTGAAGGTTCCAGCATTCCACCATAATGAACTCCTGCCTCCACATCCCTGCTCCCTGGCTGTGCTGCCTGGCTGCCCCCAAGCAAGCCCACTGCTGGAGACCCTTCTCTCACACTGTCCAGGGTCTGCTGGAGTCCTCTGATTCCTGGAATCCTACTTCCTCCCTTCTCAGGTCCTATGGAACCCAGGTCTCCAGGCAGTCCAGACCATCTCGGATCCTCCGAGGGCTCTGAGCTTTGAGCAGTCACAGTCCTCTCTTCTGGCCTTTTGATGACTTCAGGTGTCCAGGAGCCCTGCCCACCAACAGAGTGAATTCCTCTTCCCACCCTTCCAGGGGGTTCTCTAATGTGGGTCCGGACAGGCTCTGGGACTGAACCGGTCTCCCTGCCCAGAAACTGCCCTCGTCTCTCCATCTGGGCCTCCCAGGGGCTCATGCCCCCGAGCTCACAGGCTGTCTCCACGAGGGCAGAATCAATTCCAGGGTGTGGTCCAGCGGATGCCGCTGAAGCTGCCACTTTAGTAGCCAACGTTAAGCTAGTTCCAAAGTGCTCCAGTGAGGGAGCAACCCTCTTGTCAATTTCCATGGGTGTGGGTGAGCCGCAGCGGGGACTGGCCGGGGTACCTCTTTCCATTCTCACTGAAGTGGATGGACTCTGAGTCCCTAACCTGGTCGGGCTGGCTGGGCCTAAAAGAGGGGCCACTCCCTCCTTGTCCTTCGAGGGGTGTGTGCTGAGCCTGCTTCTCCTCCCGGAGTTGGCATCCGGGGTCTCTGTACATTGTTCTCCCCAGGACTTTGTTCTCCGTTCCTCACTTGGGGAGCACGGAGCCAAGACCCTTCCGGGGGGCTGGCTGCTGCTCCGGAAGGGACACGGGGAGGGCGAACGAGCCCTACCCAAACGCGGGCTTCGGGGCGCTTGAATGGCAGAGCTCTGTGCCTGGATTTGCGCCTCGAACATGTCCACTTTCTGGTTCACCTGCACATTTTGCAACTCGCGCTGCAGAATCCGCAGCTTCCTCTGGGCCTCCTCTGGCCCAGGTGGGGAGAGGACGCGGGCCGCCACCACCTGCTGCGCGTCCCCTCGCAGGCGGCCAGCCCAACTGGGACTGCCCACGCCACTACTGCTGTTGCTGCTGTTGCTGCTGCTGCTGCCGCCGCCTCCGCTGCCACTGCTGCTATTCAGCCTGCGCCGGCCGCTGCGCCAACCCCCAGGACTCCCGGGCTCCTCTGGCGACAGCGACTCTGCTGGGGGGAAGAGAAAGGAGGCGCCTCTCCCGGGGCTGAAGACGCTGCCGGGACTCAGCGCGGGCCTCCCGGTGGGCTGGGGCGTCTCGCTGCCGCTGGGCCGGGGGCCGCCACTCTTGAGCTCGTTGGTGCTGTTCATGATCACCAGGCTATTGAGGGCATAGCAGTACACAGCCATAGTACTGGGTCCGCCCGCCGCCGCGGCTCTCCGTCCCGCTCCACCGCCGGCGCCTCCTCCTCTCGCGGCTCCCGGCTTAGTCCCGGAGGCCGGGCGGCCGCAGCTCCGCGCACTGATGGAGCATGACCTAGGCGGCGGGCACGGGGCAAGATCGAGGGCTCGGCCCCCTCCCCAAGCTCCATAAACGATCTCGCGCCTGTGGAGACACAAGGAGAAAAGTCAGAATTCCCGAAGGCATCCAGGGAGGGTGGCGAGAGCCCCCCCGCAGAGAGCAGAGGGAGCCCCGGGACCCCAGTCTGCTGGGAACGGGGTGCCCCTGGATGTCTAGCCTCCAGGGTTTGTGATGCTCAGTGAGGAGGCATGCCGGGCCTCCTCGGTGGCCTCTGCTCGTATTTTCCGGCCGTAGTCCACCTTCCCTCCCACCCCCCACCCCCAGCTTGGGATACGCCCCAAGAATCCCAATTTTTGAAATTAGTCTCGGTAGCCACGCGGATGGCCAGGGTAGGAGGTGCAACTCTCTGGTTCCCTCCGCCGAGACTGATCAGGTTCCTTCGGCTAGAGCAAACACCGGCTGTCGAGGATGACAGGCAGCCCTGCTCCACCCTCTCAGGACATCAGAGACCAAATCACAGGGAACCTGACCTTACCTGCCTTCCCCAAACCGCTGCAGGAGCCGAGACCTGGAAGGGGACTTGTGTGCCCGCCGTTTTCTTTCTGATCCCGGACTCGGGGCTATGTCTCTCGGCCTATGAAAGGCCTGGGAGAGCTTGGGGGTGGGGGTGGGGTGGGGGCAGCCCAGGCACTTTCCAGCACTAGCCTTGATATCTGTCTGTCTCCAAACAAGTGTGTTTTGTGAATGTGGGCACGCGTGCGCGCCAGGGACCAAACTCTGCAGTACCCAGCACTGGAATCAATCCTGGAAGCTCCCTACAGTCTCTTCACACCCTGCAGCGAGTGTGTGTGTGTGTGTGTGTGTGTGTGTGTGAGAGAGAGAGAGGGGGGGGGGTTGCATGTCCGCAGCTACTCAGCCCAGCGCGCATCCTGTTAGCTAGGACCCGGCTGCCCTTGTAGCCTCAGGGACCCACACCCCTCGGAGGAACTCCGGGCTTGCTTGCACCGCTGCAGCCCGGAAGCCTTCTCATTGTGCAGGCCTGAGACTCTGCAGCCCTCCGGAGTCCGGCATGCTAAGCCCGGGAGCAGCGCGGCCGGCCGAGGGCAGGGCCTCGCGCATCCCGGGCAGCCTCGCCTGGCGCCAGCGGAGCCTCCGGGGCAAGCCGAGCCCCAGCCGCCCGCAGCGCGCCGGGGAGGTGGCGCGGCGCAGCGGCCCCGGAAGGCGGTGGGAAAGTCGAATCGCCTCCTCTGGCCCCAAGGCCACGCCACGCTACCGTCCCAGATCAGCCTCCCTTCTCCGTCGGTCTAGCCCTCCCCTCCGTGCTGTGCTCGGACCCCGGAACAGCCAGAGGAACCCCGGCACAGATGGAGCGGAAAGAGTGTTCAGAGACGGGGGCCAGGAAGGAGCCGCCACGCTTACCTGCAATTGCTCAGACTCCCAGGTCCCGTGCAGGCGACATGCCCCGGGGACTCCGGGCTCGTACAGACCAGGTGGCTTACAGTTAAAAAAAAAAAATCCAAAACAACCAAACAAACAAAAAACCCCAACCTTCCAAAGGGTTTCCGCAACAACTTATGGAAGACCAAAAACGTGGGGTGCAACGAGGCTGAATGTACCGGCGCAGGGACTAGGCGATCCCGGAGGGGACACCGCCAGGCCGACCCTGCGCTGCTCTGTG
Source organism: Mastomys coucha (assembly GCF_008632895.1). Lineage (NCBI taxonomy): Eukaryota > Metazoa > Chordata > Mammalia > Rodentia > Muridae > Mastomys > Mastomys coucha. The sequence continues at coordinate 77,257,567 of NW_022196891.1, read as the reverse complement.
CCTGGTTGGAGACACTACCGCTGTCAGCGTCTGCTCCCGGCTACTTCAGTGTTTGTTCAATGTAAGATTTAAAAAAAAAAAAAAAGTTGGGGGTTGAGGGAGGAGGCAGAAAGGCGGGGGCTTGGGGGAGGAAAGCAGGAAGGAAGTTGTGAGCTTGTCTGGGGTTGAACTCAGCGGAACAAGTTTTTCTTTTCTTCTTTTTTTTTTCTATTGCTTGGCAAACCGAGGGAGGGAAACACTTAAAAAAAAGTTTCCATTGTTAGCTAACAAAAAAAAAAAAAGAGAGAGAGAGAGAGCGAGCGAGAGAGACTTTAACTTCTGTGGGTTAAAGATATACGATTTATTTTCCACTCTTCGACCAAGGCTTGCTGGTGTCTAGTTTTATGAAGCTACTTTTGAAAACTGTTTTTAATAAAGTTTTGAGTATTTGTGCTGAACAAAACTGCTAGTTGGGGGATTTTTTTTTGGCATTGAAAGAGGGGTAATATTCTGCATGAACAGCGCGTGTACACTACAATAGGCAGCTCTTACAAGATATGTTGCATATATATTGCAGGGCATTTCCTTGCACAGTTGCAGATTTTAATGCATCAGGGTAGAATTTCGGAAGACTGGTTGGGCTGTGAGCTGCTGAACGGCTTGTCGGGTAAGGGTAACTGCTAGACGTGTGAAGGGGCTTGGCGTTAAGCATTTTATCTATAAATGCACACAGAGACTGTGCCGTTCGAATATTTTTGCACTCATTTCTCAAAGTTATTTTAAGAAAAAGTATAGTCCTGAGGCTGAGGCTTGATCAATGGCTTAAACTACTTGCTCAGTCTCTTGGATTTCCAAGGGTTCTACTCCACCCTCAAATAAATGGGGGGTGGGGAGCAGCAGGCAGCCCTAGAGGGCGGGACAGTCCCTGCCCCCATACATACACACTTAAGCCCCACCCCGCACTGCAAGCGTGTTTTGCATAATTCCCTAAATCTTAAACTCTAGCGTTTAGTGGAAACAGGGAACACAGCTGCGAGGCTTAGGAGAGTTAAGAATCCCCAAGCTGGAATCCGCCCATAGATCCTGATTAGCCAAAACTCAGATGGGAAACCTGACCGCCTGGAGCAAGCAGACGGCTTACTTGTTTATGTAACAATACCGCTGAAGTGAGCAAAGCAACCTGCTGCCGCTTGGTCAGAAGACTCGAGCAAATTCGAAACCAAGAACCCTTCCAGCCAGGAATTCCTGGAGTCAGACAAGTCCTTTCTGGCTTTGTTTTTTTGTTTTTGTTTTTGTTTAAAAACAAAACAAAACAAAACAAAAAACACACTCCCTGACAGGCTTGAACCTGATTTCCTCTCACTCTCAATAGGGCTGAATAAAGATGCCCAGCGTTTGTTCTGGTGCTATCCTTAGACAAAGAAGCCACCTTTATCTGGACTCCCTCCTTTGGTTCCTAGTGGCAAGAAGAGGAAGACTCAAGCTCTTAAGTCTAATCTGAGAGATGATTGCCCTAGTAGATGCCAAGGACCATGACAAACGCCTCAGTAGAAGCAACCGAAAAGCAGCACAAAGCACACATGCGCAGGAATGTGCCCTTAGCCTCTGAGTAACCCTTGGCCAACCAGCTGCTGTCAGGTAGGACATGTATGTAGATGGGACTTCTGGCTTGGATGCAAGGGAGACTAGACGATAATCCTAACCACGACACTGAGAAGGTTTTTGGCTGGGTGAAAGTCCCCAGAAATCAACATGCTGGGGCTGGCGAGACGGCTCAGCGGGTGAGAGCACCGACTGCTCTTCCGAAGGTCCTGAGTTCAATTCCCAGCAACCACATCACATGGTGGCTCACAACCATCCGTAATGAGATCTGACGCCCTCTTCTGGTGCGTCTGAAAACAGCTACGGTGAATGAATTAACACCAGAGCGAGCGGGCGGCAGAGGTCCTGAGTTCAATTACCAGCAGCCACACACATGATGGCTCACGGCCATCTGTACAGCTACAGTGTACTCATACATATAAAATAAATCTTAAAAAAAAAAAGAAATCAACATGCTGGCTTTACATCCGACCATAGAATCTAGCTCGCCCCCACAATGTAAAGCGAACGTAACATTTTAACATAGGGTTTGCTATTTCCAGACACTGGTTTAGGCACATTTTGAATATGTATACAGGACTGAGGACATAATATGGGTGACAGAATGCACCATGCCTGGCGATCGATCCTCAGAACCGCGTAAACCAGGCTTGTTGGCCTAGTGATTGTTGGCCTAGTGTAAGGTACCTGTAAGCCCAGCATCGTAGTGGTGGAGGCAGGAGGAAGAAATGTTCAAAGTCACTATTACCTACAGAGTTTGAAACCCTGAGATCCTGTCTCAGCAACCTCTCCCTACCTCAAACACACACACCAAAAGAGAAAAAAAAACCACAATTTGCACATTGTCAACCTCATTACAGCACTGTCAGGTAAGTGTTGTTACAGGCTGCATTTACATTAGAAATTAAAATCCAAAGAGGCAAGGCGTTCGAGCAACACGTACGCCCTGCTACGCTACCACAGCTGGTAAAGCTTGATCCACGCCAGTGTGGACTGCTCACAGGCTCTATGCTTGCTGCTACCCCCTACACCAGCTATTTACAACTAGTTAGTCCCGAGCCTTTCTGGGGCACCCATTTGCTTGCTTTTGGGATCAGAGTTTTACCAATCAATGCTATAAAATTAGGATGTAAAAAAAAGCGGTGGTATAAAATCTTTAGCTAACATCATCCTTTAACAATGAAGGGCGGGGCAGATGCGCTCTGCAGTCAGGGTCTCTCCTTCCCACTCTTGTTCAATGTTGTGCTTGAAAACCTGCATGAGGCAGCGTGTGCCTATAAATCCCAACACTCCCATTCCAAATACATTTGCGAATGCAAAGCCAGTTTGAAGTATGTGACACCCTTGATGTCCTAGTCAGTGTAGTCACACAAGAAAAAGAAATAAAAGGCATTTAGGGTGAAAGAAGTAAAGCTAATTTTTTTTTTTAAACACAATATACATGTCGGCAGAAAAAGAAAATCTAGTGGAATTTATCAGAAGCTATCAGAGATATAAGTAAACTTAGAAAATGTGTTATATATCTCTATTGTTACCAAGAAAAAGCCAGAGCCCGGTTGGTTGTGACAACAGAGCTTTATTTTCACATAGTTCTTGAGGGTGGAAGCAGGGTTAACCTCTTCTGAAGCCTCTCTCCTTGGCTTCCAAATTACTTTCTCTTTCCTGGATCTTCACATGACCTTCCTCTGTGTGTGCCAATGGTGTGATTTCCTCTTCTTGTAAGGACCCCTGTCCTGACGGATTAGAACACACCATACCAAGTGTCTTAGGGTTTTCATTGCTGTGAACAGACACCATGACCAAAGCAACTCTTCTAAGGACAACATTTAATTGGGGCTGGCTTACAGGTTCAGAGCTTCAGTCCATTATCATCGAGGTGGGAGCATGGCAGCATCCAGGCAGGCGTGGTGCAGGAGGAGCTGAGAGTTCTACATCTTCATCTGAAGGCTGCTAGCAGAAAACTATCTTCCAGGCAGCTGGGAGGAGAGTCTCAAAGCCCGCGCCCACCGTGACACACCTACTCCAACAAGGCCACACCTACTAGCACCACTTCCTGGGCCAAGCATATTCAAACCACCACACCTATTTAACCCTAACTGCCCTTTAAAAGATCCACCTTTCTGTTGTGATCTCACTCTGAGGCACTGAAGTTAGGACTTGATCATGGAATTATGCCACCCACAGCAGCGAGGCTGAAAGAAATAAGAGTGATAAATGCTGCATACACCTCTCAGACATTAAATGCTGCCAATTGTATGCCTCTCGGACATTTAAAATGTTTAAAATAATGGTACCTTTGTAATAATGCCGAAGACTGTCAAATACTTAGGGGTAAACATGAAGAAGTATGTATATAATCTGGAGGGAAAAAATACAGAACAGTGCTGAGAAAAAAAAAAAAAAAGACCTGAAAAAACAGAGATAGACCATGTTCATAGGTTAGAGGCCTCAATATTCTCTCTTCCCTTTTTAAAAAGATTTATTTATTTTATGTATGTGAATATACTGTCGCTGTATTCAGACACACCAGAAGAGAGCATCAGATCCAGTTATAGATGGTTGTGACCCACCATGTGGACCTCTGGAAGAGCAGTCAATGTTCAGCCAGTGGTTAGCTAAAGCATCTTTTCTCCCCAACTCAATATTCTTTTTTTTTTTTTTTCCTTAGACAGAGTTTCTCTGTGTAGCCCTGGCTGTCCTGGAACTCACTCTGTAGACCAGGCTGGCCTTGAACTCAGAAATCCGCCTGCCTCTGCCTCCCAGGGGCTGGAATTAAAGGACTTAATATTCTTGATGCCACTTCTTCTCAAATTCACTAACAGGTACAATGTAAGCACAGTATCCCAATAGTTTTTTTGTCTTGTTTTTTAATTCAGAAGAATTTAGGAAAGACAAAATAGCTTTGACAAAGAAGGAAATAGAAAAACTAACATCACCTGCTGTCAAGAGTTACTTTAAAACCCAGGGCTAGAGAGATGGCTCAGCGGTTAGGAGCACTGGCTGCTCTTCCAGAGGACCTGGGTTCAATGACTAGCAACCACATGGTGGCTCACACCCATCTGTAACTCCAGTTTCACAGAATCCAACCCCCCTTCTGGCCTCCACAGGCACTGCGCATATGTGTGAACATACACACATATGGGCAAAACACCCGTACACATATAATAGAATGAAAAGAAGAAGATCTTTAAATGTAAAACCATGAAACTTCCATGAGAACGCATAGGAGGTTCAGCTGGCAAAGTGCCCAGCAGTCTAAAGCTGGGTTTGAGCCCTAGAGCCACATAAACTAGGTATGGTGGCTTGTGGCTGCATTAGCAGTGCACTAACTAGGTGCAGTGGCAATGCAGCTGTAATGCACTGCACTGGTGGTGGAGGTAGCAGGGTCAGAAATTCAAGCTCATACTCTATTACAAGGCAAGTTCAAGGCCAGCCTCTTATGCATGAGACCTTGCCTCAAAAAGAAAAGCAGAAAAATCTGGGAGACTTTGGGTAAACAAATCTCTCTCTCTCTCTCTTTCTCTCTCTCTCTCTCTCTCTCTCTCTCTCCCTCCCTCCCTCTCCCTCTCCCCCTCCCCCTCCCCCTCTCCCTCTCCCTCTCCCTTTCCCTCTCCCCCTCCCTCCTTCCCTCTCTCTCTGTTGTGATCATAAAAAGATAAAGGAATATAGGGATATGTTCTATCTAGGTGTAGTGAGGTGTGCGGAAAGGAGGGGCTTCAGCGGGCCCATTCTGAGGCGTCCCTTCCTACTGAGAGACCAGCCACATGGTATAGTATAGAATAGAGTTTATTAGCGGATGGGGAGAGGAGTTAAGAAAGAAGTAGAAACAGAGAAAGGCAGAGAGAAGGAAAGATTAGAGAAGTAGGGGCTGGCCATGACCATGTGGAGAGAGGGGTAAGAGAATGGAGAGAGAGGGGGAGCAAGGGCGAAAGAGGAAAGAGTAAGAGTTAGAGAACAAGAACGTAAGAGGCAAGAGAGAGTAAGAGATGAGGGAGCAAGCAGCCCCTCTTAGAGTGGGCCAGGCCTACCTGGCTGTTGCCAGGTAACTGTGTGGGGGTGGAATCCAGACAATACCAACTCTCTCTCTCTCTCTCTCTCTCTCTCTCTCTCTCTCTCTCTCTCTCTCTCTTTCTGTGTGTGTGTGTGTGTGTGTGTGTTATGTAGATGTCTTATGGATGGATGGATGTACACATGTGCATTTGGAGGTCAAGGGTCAATCTATATAGATCTTCTTTCTTCCTTTCTTATTGTTTTCAGGCAAGGTCTCTCACTACCCTGGTATGGCTAGCCTGGCTGGTTAGTGAGTTTCACGGATCCACCTCCTTCCATAGTCCCGGAGCGCCGACTGCTCTTCTGAAGGTCACGAGTTCAAATCCAACAACCACATGATGGCTCACAACCATCCGTAATGAGATCTGATACCCTCTTCTGGGGTGCCTGAAGACAGCTACAGTGTACTTATTTATAATAAATAAATCTTTAAAACAAACAAATAAATAAAATACATATGCAAATATAAATATTCATAGCAGCTTTATTTGAATCGGGGAAAAAAAAAATCTCAGTACTATCTATATAGAAGTGAATGGATATGAGCTGGGTGATGCTGCTTGTACCCTGGAATCCTGCTCATGAGGGAGAACTGTGGACTCTTGACCCTCACAACGTGCGGAAAGCTTTAAATCTGACTGAAAGAAATCAGACGCTGAGGAGAAGGCCGAGGCAGAAGAAGCTGGCACTGAAGGAAACGTAACTAACCAGCAAGTGGATGAATCAGGTTAGACTAGAGGAGCTTCACCAGGAACGTGGAGGAGACAGACATAAACCACCCAAGTAGCTGACCTCAGGATAGAACAGAGAGGAGACTGGGCCAGCACTTGGAGGCACGAGGCTGAGGAAAGGTCACTAACCGTGTGGAAGACAGAGAAGAGTCTGAGTGGGTTAAATAAGTTATGAGCTAGTCAGGGAAGGAGCCAAAGCTTATGGCCTTGGCATTTATAATAAATAATTAGTCTCAGCGTCATCGTTCCAGGAGCATGGGCTAGAAAGGGAAAACAGAGTTATTTTTTACACCCACCTCTCTAGGGATGGTGATGCTCCTAGTGGGCTGGGCCCTCCTACCCCCATTAGTAATCAAGAAAATGCCGGTCTGATAGAATAAAGATTTTTTTTTTTTCTTCTCAGTGTGCCAAGTTGACAACCGAGATGAGCCATCGCGAATCTTGAGTCATTTATTGATATTTTCACCATATTCCGTGGACTAAACACATCAGTATTTCACTTTGTATGTAAGTCTGTTTGTGACACTATATATATATATATATATATATATATATATATATATATATGTATATATAACAGTTAATGTCCTTATTTTTGTCCTCTACTAGGGTTTTTCAAAGGCTAGGACCCTAGTCTGATTACCTCGCCAACAAAACCTAGCCAGGCCTTCGGCGACTACGCAGAAGGACCAAGGAACGGGCACACCAGGGAAAGAGCTGGCTCGCCAGCTGCAGAGAGCAGAATGAATGGTCCACCGCCACACACGCACAGCTAGGGCAAAGGTCTCATCTGCCTTTCCCTCACTCCACAGCCCTTGCTTTTCAAATCCTCATGGTCCCAAGGCATGACAGAGGCCAAGCTTTGTCCCTGAGGGAGGTCACCCCATAGACTCCCAGGCCTGGGCCAGAAGCAACAAGAGCAGCTTCACCCTTTCTCTCAGTCCTGTCCCCGGGATCTTTATTTGACTCACTTTCCCCCTTGATCTGAGGACCGGCAAGAAAGCACTCATTTGGGTAGCCCACTGTTGCTTGTGAACTGTGCATCAGGCCCGTGGTCAGCACAGAGAATACAGTCTCTGTCCTCTGGTCTAATGGGGGCACAAGCACATCCAGAGCCTATCAGGCCCACTTTTCAGCCAGTGCTGAGCAGGTAGAAGGAGACAGAGCTCCCACAGAGGATCCATGGGCTCTTTTCCTTGGTCTAGCTGTGGTTCCCTGGCAAGGAACCAGAACTCAGTTTTAGGTCTGTCAAAATGGTAGGTTTTATAATCCTGCTTCTAAGCATTCTTCCCCCCTTTTTTTTCTTTTCTTTTCTCTCTCTCTCTCTCTCTCTCTCTCTCTCTCTCTTTCTTTCTTCCTTTCTTCCTTCCTTTCTTTCTTTCTTTCTTTCTTTCTTTCTTTCTTTCTTTCTTTCTTTCTTTCAGATTTAGTTATTTGTTTTAGAGCATCAGATCCCATTACAGATGGTTTTGTGGCTGCTGAGAATTGAACTCAGGACCTCTGGAAGAGCAGCCGGTGCTCTTTACCTCTGAGCCATCTCTCCAGCCCAACTTCTTAGCATTCTTATAAGGAGCTAGGAAACAGTGTATATGTGTTAAATACTCCAAACATTGTGTTTTCTTAAGGAGTAGACTTTCAAACCCTCTAGTACCGAGTTCTGAAAAAGATTTAAGAGGTAATGCTAGCATAAAACCTGCCTCATTCACAGCAAGCGCTTGGCAGGAGGAAGCTGCTTCTAGAATGAGCTTAGGTTTTACAAAAACTCCCATTTTTAAGCAGGCACCGTTTTTACCTCCAGATGGACGGTACTGGTTGAGGGAGGTGACCTGTGTGCCTGTCTAACCTTTCCTCTCTGTTGTCTCTTCAGAAACCTTGAAGTGTAACAAGCCCCAGACAGTTAGGCACATATTCAGGCACCTACAGCTCCACCAAAGACGCCAGTGGGCAGCCCACAAGCTCTGCCAAGAGAACGTGTGGGTCAGGCTCCCTGCATGAAGATGGTCTGCACAACTGAGCCATTCTGAGCCTATGGTTCACTAGACCGTGGTGAACAAGAATGCCATCCCCGGGCTGGCTGGTACCTTGGCAGGAAAACATGAGATGGACAGTTGGATTCTTCCAATGGAATTTCAGACTCCTTGCCATAGAGAGGAACACTTGGGGCCCATGAGGCCTGAGTGAGAGCTCTACGGGAGAGGCCAAGAGTGAACAAAGGCAATATGGAGAGACGGGAAAATGTGGAACATGTGCTGAGTGGGAAGAAACTGCCCGGTGCAAACCACAGAGAGGGAAAAACAGAAAGTCACTCCCATTAGCTGGTGGAATCCCAGATCCTGGACCTATGAGGCCTCACCTAGCCCTGTGTCCATTCTTGAGTGCTGGCTGAGAACAGCTCTGTTCCACCCAACCCAAGGGTCCACTTTGGCCTCTACGTGTACACATACACACGCATGCACACACACATGTACGCACACAAGTGTGTGGGCACACACATGCACATGCGCACACATGTACATACCTATGCACATATGCACACATACACACACACACACTGCATGTGCACAACTCGTACACACACACATGCACTGCACATACACACACACGCGCGCGCACACACTCACTGACAGAAAAACATGCATTTAAACACACATGCTTATGCACACACAAGCTTGCTGCCCTTTGCCATTGTGGTAGGTGACAGAATGCGGGAGAGCGAGCACATGCCAACAGCAAATGTTATGCTTCCAGGTTGATAGGAGCCACTTCCCTAGCCCTGCCCCCATTCCTAGTGAGATGCCTTTCTGGGCATACCCTCCATCATAATAGCTCATTCTTTATTCATCCACGCACTCAGTGTTTACTAAAAGGCACCCCTGGCATTCTGCAACTCTCTCTGTCCTCTCTGTTTTGATACCTCATGCCATTTGCATCTGCAGTGCCTCGGGTAAATAAGGTACTTGAGTACTTGCTGTAGGGCCAATGTCCACCTTGCCCACTAATAGGTTTCCTTTGAGCTCCTCTTTCAGTGGGTATTTTATGGTTGTATTAGTCAGCTCTCCTTCATTGTGACTAAATGCCTGAATTAGTCAACTTATAAAAACAACGGTTTGTTACGGCTCCGAGTTTCTGTCCATGATCTCTTGGCACTGCGGCTCTGATCCTGATGTGGTGCGTTTCATCGTGACAGGTAACACGGATGTGAGAGAGGCTGTTCATCCAGGGTAGCCAGAGAGCAAAGGATTAAGGGAGTAGGGTCCTACCTTCACCAGACTACGCCCTTCCTCTTAAAGGTTCCACTGGGTCCCACTAACAGTCAGCTAGGAACCAAATGTGATGATTATTTTGACTGTGGACATGTCACCAGTACACTCACCTGGGAAGGGACCCTCAAGGGGGGATCTGTGGTGCCAGAAAGGGAAGCTCAAGCTGATTGGAAATATTTGTGCAGTGAAACCCAAGGTAATGATAGGAATGCTCCGTTTCCATGTGGACATTTATGCAGTTATCTTGTTTCCAACTGACTTTCTCAAACGTCTGAACAACAGATGACACAGGTGGGTTGATTGTTGCAAGTCAAACACACAGATCCACAACCTGGGGACAATCATTCTTTGAGGTAGGGACAATAAATATGTCACTTCTTCACTGTCTAGAAACAGCTGGATGAGAAGGGATAGAGGCAAACGAGTGAGGTCCCACACTTTGTAAATCTCAGCGTGAACTTATACTTTTAAATACCCCTGCTGAAAGGTCCGGTCAGAACCAGTGTAGTGGGTGGTGCTGATGCTAAGGTCCTGTTCCCCAATTGGTTCTTGATCCATCAATAAAGATGCTAACAGCCAATGAGCTGGGCAGAATAGGTGGGACTTCCAGGTGCCCTCAAGCAAGCTAGCAGATGCCAGGGAGTGAGGAGGAGTTTGGCCTAGGGCTGGAGGGAGAAAAGGTGGCCAGCCACATGAGATCTCATGCGGAGCAGCTCTAGGCGGGAGATTAGAAACACAACTAAAGCTAAGGTCAGTTTTGAGTTGCTGAACAAGGAGAAGGTAACAGAACAACTAAAGTTGAGGGCAGATTTAGGGTGCTGAGCTAAGAGTATTGGGAAGGGCATACTAGCCTCGGGAAATTAGAAGTACCCAGCAATTGAGCCATGAGGCAGGTTGAAAATTAAGCGCTCTCTCTCTCTCTCTCTCTCTCTCTCTCTCTCTCTCTCTCTCTCTCTCTCTGTGTGTGTGTGTGTGTGTGTGTGTGTGCGTGTGTGTTTGCATGCACACACACGTATGTGTTTCATCTGCGGATCCCAGGGAACCTGGGTGCGACTGGTAGCGAGGTCCATCTGGAGCTTAAAGTGGGGTAGCAAAAATTACATGCAACTCTTTAGGCCTAGGAAGATAACTCAGTCTATTAAAGGCTCACTTCACAGGCATGAGGGAGTGTGAGTTTGATCCCTAGAAGTCACGTTAAAAAAAAAAAAAGAAAGAAAGAAAGAAAAGAAAAAAAAAAACACAACAAAACAGAAACCATGGTTCTCATTTGTAATCCCAGCACTGGGAAGGCAGCAACAGGTAGCTCTCTGGGGCTTGTTGGCCTGCCAGGGCAGCAGGAGCATGCCATGAGGAACAAGCCAATAAGCAGCACCCCCTCCATGACTTCTGCCTCAGTTCCTGCCTCCAGGTTCCTGCTCTGTGTGAGTTCCTGTCCTGACTTCCTTCGATGATGAACTGTGATGTGGAAGTGTGAGCCAAATAAACCCTTTCCTCCCCAACTTGCTTTTGGTGATGGTGTGTCATCACAGCAATCGTGACCCTGACTATTACACTGTCATTGACAGAAATCTTACATGATGGTGGCGTGAGACGCAGCCTTAGCACCCGTCTCTGCATAGCTGTACTTGAGTGACATCTGGGGACCCTGGAGGACAACATTAAAGAGCGTGTGATTTCCATGAAGTTTCTGTGGAGCATTTTGATACAGCGGGCCTGGTTTTGGAAGAGGCTTCAACAGGAAGTCTAGGAAGAGGAAAGGAAAGCAAGATCTATAGTTTCTGGGTTTTGTTGTTTTTGTTTCTGGAGATGGGCTTTCATGTGGTCCAGAATGGCCGTGAATCTTCAACACCCATTCTCCTGCTTCTACCTCCCAAGTGTTGGGGTTAGGGGTGGGTGCTACGTGCTCAGGTCCTTAAGATTTTTGGAATGGGAGATCAGGAGTTCAAGGTCATCCTCAGCTACATAGTGAGTTGGAGTCAGCTGGAAGTTGGAAGTCGGTGAGTTGGATACATGAGACCCTGTCTCAGAAAACTGAAAGAAAAAAAAAACGAAAGAAAAGCATATGTAGGAGTTATTAACATGTATTACATTAGTATGATAGGAAATGTAAAACCTCCCCATAGAAATGAGGTATGAGTCTACTGCTAGATATGCAGGGTCCCAGGAATAGACTCTCATAGAGTAGAAAGCATTTATATTCTTCACTCAAGTAGGTGGTTAGCGCCCGGGGGAGGCTGCTGCTGAAAAGCATTTGTTGTTATATAAGTACAGTGTAGCTGTCTTCAGACACACCAGAAGACGGTGTCAGATCTCACTACAGATGGTTGTGAGCTACCATGTGGTTGCTGGGATTTGAACTCATGACCTTCGGAAGAGCAGTCGGTGCTCTTACCTGATGAGCCATCTCACCAGCCCTGCTGAAAAGCATTTAAGAAGCAAAGGGGGAAAACTTGAACAAGTAATGCAGGTAAAGTAGCCCAGTATATAGGGAAGGACGTTTCCTGTTGCAGATAACAGAAGCCATAAATGAACTAATAATAATGTTAAAGAGGTGGGATTCTGTAGCAACAACAGTTGTATGTATGTAAATGTGCTCTCAAAGCTGTGTGGCTGAGTGGTTACTGGTTGAGTTTGTGGGGGCCCTGCAGTATTATAGAGTTCCACAAAAGGGAAAACACATCCTAGTTAAAAGGCATTTAAACTATGAATGCATATGAATATATTTGCGTGAAAAAAAATACCAACTTTCATATATGTGTTCAATATCCTATTTTGTGCCAGGCACACGCCTTTAATCCCAGCACTTGGGAGGCAGAGGCAGGCAGATTTCTGAGTTCTAGGACAGCCTGGTCTACAGAGTGAGTTCCAGGACAGCCAGGGCTACACAGAGAAACTCTGTCTCGAAAAACAAAACAAAACAAAAGCAAAAACAAAAAAACCCCAAAAAGATCCTATTTTGTTTCCCCAGAGTTTACAGCTGTTCAATCTTTCTAGTGCTTAATCTGGAATTCCAGTGAAGCCAACATGTAGGAATCTTGCCTAAATGTTTGTATTAATAGTCATTTACTATATAGAATGATCTATGCTTTATCCAAATAATATAACCTTTGTTCATTGAGGGGGGAAGATTTTCGGAATGGGAAATGAAGGTTGTTTCCATTCTGAGTCTTTGAGGGCAGAGGTTTGAAATATGTCACCTTGCAACATTCTAACACAATACAGAAGCTATCTCTGGCAGGAAGAGGAAGTTCCGCCTGCCTCCATTTCTCCTTCTCCTCACAGTGAAGTGAAGGCAGAGATTATATCTCTATAGCTTGCAAACTGTTCTCAGGCAATGCTTCAGGGGCTCACAGCCCCTTCCACCAACATAGCCTATGCCTAATTTATGAGCATCTTGTTTTTAGCTCCAGGCATTATTAATACCACTCACTTAACCATCAAACCATTACTGGGTTTTCCAGGCAGAAAAAAAAAGGGGGGGGGGGAAGGCAATGAAGAAGGGTAGTATTCATCTTTAGAGAACTCACACACTCAGAAGGGAGCTGAGCTTAAAAAGAATCGCCATTTGGCACAGTGTATGATCTCATAGCTGTTTAGGTACCAGGGAGTCACCAGCATGGGTAGACCTTGGGCTAAGAGAAGAGGTGAAGACACATCAGGCCAGGGTTCTCCTGGGCCTTAAAGGATGAATAGGCATTTTGCAGGCAACAGAAGTCCAATAGCAAGGGCATTTCCATAGAGAGGCAGGGACTCGGAGAGGTTGGGGTATAGGATGAGAGGGTCTCAGAAGGCAGGGAAGAAAGCACAGAATGACATTCTTGGGCGTGTTGGGAAGTTTATTGATAGCTATGTGTTCGAGGTTGTTTTTGTTGCTCTGATAAACATCACAGCCAAAGCCAAGGGGTTCTGACTTCTATATAGATTTTCTCCTCCTCATCTTCCTCTTCTTCCTCCTCTTCCTCTTCCTCCTCTTCTTCCTCCTCTTCCTCTTCCTCCTCTTCTTCTTTCTCCTCTTCTCTCTCCTTCTCCTCTTTTCCCTCATCCTCCTCTTCTCTCTCCTCATCTTTCTCTTCTTCCTCTTCCTCCTCTCCCTCCTCCTCCTCTTCTTCCTCCTCTTCCTCTTCCTCCTCTTCTTCTTTCTCCTCTTCTCTCTCCTTCTCCTCTTTTCCCTCATCCTCCTCTTCTCTCTCCTCATCTTTCTCTTCCTCCTCTTCCTCCTTTTTTCTGCCCCTCCCCCTTCTACAGCATCTCACTCACTATGTACCCCAGGCTGGCCCAGAACTCACAGAAATCCATCTGCCTTTGCCCTTCCAGTGCTGAGATTACTGGTTTTACTTCTTACCTACTCAAACCTCCCTTTATCGTGATCTCCAGTCCTTCCAGCAGGGGAGATCTTGGGTTGTCATTAAAGGTGTCTGTTTTGTGCGTGGCTTAATCATACAGGCCTAGACCCCCAGAACCTGAGAGGAGGAGGCAGGACTGAGTGGAAGGCTACTCTGGGATATCAGACCTGTCTCAAAAAGAAAAAAGAAAGCAATATAAATAAGCTTTAACGGTATCTGGTTTGTGCACTAGGGCGTGCTAAGCTAAACTTGTATGAGAAGAAAGGGGGAGGGGGCCAGGGAGGAAGGCGGAGCTTCTCCCAGAATGGCCTTAGCCCTGCTGAAAGGCCTTATGGCCTGCTAGGGAAGAACTCAGAAGATGAAGCCTGATGCTGGTGTTCTTCCTCACCCGGTTCAGAGCTCAGCCTCGTTAACTATTACAGGATCCCAGGGCAAGCACCCTGAAGATGCTGCTTCAGAATAGCATCCCTCCAGGAACCCTGGGGCCAGAGGCTCGGCTTGAAGCTTCCCATCCAAATCTTCTCATCCCAAGGTGACATGACAACCAGACCACAGCAGATGGAGAATGAAAACCCATCCAAAGGATACCTGGATGCCCATGTGCTGATGTCAGAAATAAACAGCTCTTCCAAAGGAAGCGGATCCATAAGCGGCACGTGAATGGACCATTCAACGCATGGCAGTTGGTTAGAGGGAAGGAAGGCTGGGACACCATTTCTCCAGAGACCACACTGCATGGCCCCATCCCGTGAGTGCAGCAGGAGAGCCCAGAGTAGAGCCCTCCTTTAGGAAAAATCAGAAAGCTGTAGTTCTTATGTGGGGAGCAGAGGCAGGAAGGTAAAGGGTTAAGATCAACCTTGGCTGCTTTGCAAACTCAAGGACAACTTGGGCTACAGGAGACCTTGTCTCAGAAAGAAGGGAAGAGTTGAGGGAGGAAGAAAAAGAGAACTAGTTCCAAGCAGAGTGCCATTTAAACTAACATTCCATAGTAAAGCTAAGAAAAAAATGTAAAGCTTCCATTGTTAAGGAATTGATTTGCAACTCAATTATTTATTCCGAGTCTTTGCTTTAAGTAGTAATAATCACAATGATAGTTATTTAAATGTGCGTGAAGGGCCAGATGCTATTCTCAACACTTTACGCCACAGACATGTATTAAGCATTTAATTATAATGCTAATCCAAGAAGTAGACAATATTTTCATCTCCATTTTATAGGCCATGAGACTGAAGGATGAAAGTGTTAAGTAAGCTGGACTCCAATGATTGACAGACCCCGCCCGGGGTGCGTGTCAGTGACAAACAGAGTTTGCTCAGAGTTCTAGTTCTATCCTCAGCACAGCAAACATACATATGTTTATAGACATGAATAAATCAATAAGTGAGATGTGAAATGGAATTCAGCCTGTTTTAAAAAATGGACTAATCATTAAATAATCATCTGAATGCTCTCCATAAAAGGGCATTAAGGAAAGATGATTGCTGAAGCCCGTTAGCCATAAATGTCTGCGAGCTGGGAATCCTTCACAGCTAGCAGAGAGAAGTTTGATTCTTTTGTTTAAAAAAGGAGTGCCCTCTTTTATATATACAGAGCCAGATTCCTCTAACAGGGATGAAAGATCAGCAGAAGGCTGCAACTCAATGAACAGATGCTAGTGGTACCCAAATGATCCTACCACTCCCTCATTCACCTACCCACACTCCTATCTGTCCATCTACACACCACCTACCCATCTACACAACACCCACCAATCTGTCCATCTACACACCACCCACCCATCTACACACCACCCACCAATCTGTCCACTTACCCAACACCCACCCATCTACACACCACCCACCAATCTGTCCACTTACCCAACACCCACCCATCTACAGACCCACCCACCAATCTGTCCACTACTTAACACCCACCCATCTACAGACCCACCCACCCACCTATCTGTCCATCTGCCCAACACCCACCCATCTACAGATCCACCCACCCACCTATCTGTCCATCTACCCAACACCCACCCATCTACAGACCCACCCACCTACCTGTCCACTTACCCAACACCCACCCATCCATCTATCCATCCATCCTTTTATCTGTTCATTCATACAAGGAATTAAGTACTTACTGTGGCAGAATTACTCTCAAGACACGTTAAGATGTTACAAGAGACCAGTGTCCTTGATCTTGGCCTTAGGGGTTGGGTGTCCCAGGTTTCAAGTCCTGTCAGCTACAGTGCAGCTGCTGTATAGCTTGTTTTTTTTTTTTTTTCTTTTTTTTTCTTTTTACAAAGTAGCAGAGCCTTTTTAACTTCTCTGAGACTTAATTCTGAATCTGAGTGGTTTCATAACTAGAACACGAGGTTCACCAACTCCTTATCCCACCTTTAAAGGGAAAGTGTTCTCAAGGGCATCCGAGGGCTAGCAAACTCACTTTCATCATAAGGTTACTTAAATGAATACAAACAGAATTGCAAATAAACTTTATTATGGGAAGTCTTCCAAAAGCACAAAACCAAAATAAATTATAAAATAAGAACCCCCTCCCCACTGCCTCTCATTCCCACAGACAAATTAGCCTTTAAACCCCTTCTACTGGCAACTAGTCAAAAAGACATTTTTACGCCATTACTCAGCATATCCATGGGTCTCCTATCAAGTCTCTGTGGAGATGGACACGAAGCAGGTTCACTGTACAGAAATAGAAGTTTGGGGCTGAGGTGTAGCTCAGTGGTAGAGCTCCGATCTAGTATGTGTGGGCTCCATTTCTAGCACTGTAGAAAGGAAGGAAGGGAAGAAAAAAGGAAAAGAGGAGAGGAGAGAAGGAGGGAGGGAGGGAGGGAAGAAATCTGAAATGATTGCTGGGCAGGACTATTCAGCGAGGTTCTGGAAGCTTTTGGAGGTAGAGTATAGCTGGTGGAAGAAGGTCCCTGAAGGTCATACTTCGTCCGGATTCCTCATGCTTTCTGATCCTGATTTGCCTTGACACGGATAGGTTCTCTGCCACAACTGAAACCAAGAGCCAAAATAAGCCTTTTCCCTTTTAAGCTGCTCTGGCCAGATGTCGTCACAGCAACGGGAGAGTAACTGCGTATTAAGGGTGATGCACTCCAATGGTGCCTTGCTCTCTGTTCCGTTCTGCTTCGCTTCTTTCCCAAGGGCTGCTCCAATTCTCTAAAGCAGTGGTTCTCAGACCGCAGGTCATGACCCCTGTGAGGGTCAAATGGTCGCTTAAGACCCTCACAGACATTTTACAATTTCTATCAGGAGCAAAATTAAAGTTATGAAGTAGCAACACAAATAATCTTATGGTTGGGGGGGTCACTGCAACATGAGGAACTGTATTAAAGGGTCTCGCATTAGGAAGGTTTAGAACCACTGCTGTAAAGTTGATTTTACCACCTTCTGGCCTCAGCCTGAGAAACGCCATGCACCGGAAACAGACACTTTGCCCTTGTACTCTCAAGTCCTAACAGAGGTGAATACTCAGGTTTATTGAAAAGCAGGAATGAAAATTATTGGGTAGTATCATTCCATTGTTTTACAACTGAGAAGAGTAGCCAGACTCAAGAGAGATGAACAGCTGTGGAGAGTTGTTTGAACTCAGTCAGCCTGGAATTAAAGCCCGTGTCCGCTCCTCACTGTTGTGGGTAGACTCCACAGGAAGTAGAACCCCAGCACATCACTTGAAAACAAGGACTTCTGAGAAACAAAGCGAGAAGGGTCAGACAAAACAACAGAAGGGCGTGAAGACGGAGTCTCAGCCAGAGACGGGTCAGAAACAAGGACTGTGTGAATCCTGTCGGACCTGGAGGCTCGGAGGAGCCAGATTCTTGCTTTTGTCTCTTGTTTCTCTGTTGCAAATGCCAAGCTAGCTGGCCAATAAGCTTCCAGGGATTGTCCTGTCTCCGCCTCTCACCCGCCAGTGGGAGCACTGGGCTTACAGACCTATGCACTGCCACACCCAACTTCTCTCTGTGGATTCAAACACAGCGCTGCGCTTCTGTACATCAAGCACTTTACACGCTAACCACTCCCAGAATCATGGAGTCTCTGGGCACGAATAACCTTAGGCTTCTGGTTGCAGGGAGGAGAGAAAATTACCTCCAGGGCGAAGTTGTTCCCGTTTAGCCAGGACCACTTTTCTGAAGAGGGGTGGGTACAAAAAGCATTAGTAGCCTCCATCAAAGCCACTGGGAGATGAGGTCACCAACCTTACTTATGAAGGGATCTGAGGTAGGAGGGCTTAAGGAGACCACACAGTCTCACCGGACACATGGCACTGTGGACATCCATGTTTACTCAGTGATAAAACGAAGACAATAATACGTGCCTCAGGAGTCATTAGGAAGAGTGAGTGAGACTGTGCTATAGGCACATTATAAGCAAATAATTAAAAAAGATGATTAGCTATAGTGAAATTAGTGTTTAGCAATAGGCAGCCATTTGTGTCGTTAATGATTATAATTGTATGTTTGTGACAATTGGCAACGGGCCTTGCTTCGAAATCTCTGCTAATTAAATGAATGAACCTGCCTGTCAGTTTAGCCACTAAAGTCCTTGAGGCCCAAGACGGCTCTCCCACATCAGCCTGATTTCTCCATTATTCAACCCAACGATTGTGGCCACCACAGCAGCCCCTGAGACTGAACTCGAGATTTGGAATGAAATCATCAACCCAGCCCTCAGCACAAGCCCCAGTGTGTTGGAGGAGGGGCGAGGTGGGAGCTTCTGGTTACTCCCCCCCCCCCCCCCTTCCAACCCAGACAGCTGACTAGATTGATTTCCAGGTCACCGTCTGTGCTGAAGTCATTGTTTCTAGGCTCTGAGTCATCACCCGAGGTCCCAGGCTTCCCCCAGACCTTCTGTCTGACGCTCACCCTGGAGTGTGTCTACGCCCTACCCCGCTTTGCCCCACTAGTTTGGGCATGAACGTCCCTTGGTCCCGCTGGGTTTTTGAACCTCACATGACTCATGGTGTGCACTTGAGTGGATACAAAAGGAAGCAAACCATTCCTGTGGCTGAAGGCAGCTGCTGGTGCATTCGAAAGGGCAACTGTTTGTAGATACACTTGGTGGAAGAGTAGAGACGCTGGGATGCCGAAGACATCAAGCCCTGGGACGTGCGTCTGCCTGTTGCCTTTCTTGTTCCTAGAAACTTTCTGCAGCTTGGAGTTTAACGGAGTCAGATTCTTTGTCTCTGACCCCTCCCCAGCTTTAAATGCAGGGGGTTTTTGCTTTATTTGTCCGTGTGATTTTTGTTTTTTTAGCATTTCCCACTGTGACTAAAAAGAAATCAGAAACAGCCATTGTAGAGAAAAAGGGTAAAATGGGGGAAGTGAATAACTTGGCTAACTTTGGCCAAAGTGAAGGCTCCAGGGCAACAAGCTAAATTTGGTCAACAATGTGAAGGTTCTGCCTCCCTACAGGGACTGTGTGTGCTCTCCAAACTGGAGGACCGCACTCCTGACACAGCTCCAGAGGCGCAGCAGACAGAGCCCTGTGGCTTTGCCCTCCAGCCCTCTCAGTCTTACCTTCTCAGGAAACCAAGGGACGAAAACAAGAATGAGAGGAAAGATTTTTCAAACGAGTACAAGTGGGTGGAGTTGCCCAAACATGAGCAAAATGAAAAGATAAAGTACAGCAAAGGCAAAGCCCCGTGTGAGGAGAAGGGGGGGGG
>NW_022196891.1:77237131-77237903 GCF_008632895.1 Mastomys coucha | reverse complement strand
GATGAGCGCAGCATGCCACGTGAGGCAATCAGAACTCAGGCAGTGGAAAGCCACCCTCTCCCCATTCTCCTCAGCGTACAGCTCAGTGAGAATGTGGACCCTTTGAGTAGACAGAAAACCCAACGATGGATGGTGTTTCAGTTTGAAAGCAAGGCATCCCCCATCTGCTCATGTGTTTAGATACTTGGTACACCCAGGCACTGGAACCTAGCTGGAGGACTGAGTCTCCAGGAGACGAGCTGTGGGCTTGTAGGGGGCATCCTTTCTTGCCTGGGCTCCCTGTCTTCTAATCTACAGAGCTATAACAAGCCACAGGCCAAGCTCCCTCTGCTTCTGCTGCCATACCATTCTCTGGCCAAAATCAATTAGATCCCCTGAACCATGAACTGGAATGAGCCCTTCCTCCCTTACGTTGCTTCTGTAAGGTGTTTTGTGATAGTCATTTTAAAAAGTAACTCACACTGGCGGCAAAACAACCGAAACAAAAAAAGGGAAAGTGATTTTGGATTTAAGAGACTTAAATAGAATTTAATATAATCAAGTATATAATTAAAGAATTAAAATATAGATTAGAAGCAAGAAGAGACAATACCATTGAAATCCGAGCTACAGGGCTGGAGAGATGGCTCAGTGGTTAGGAGCACTGACTGCTCTCCCAGAGGTCCTGAATTCAATTCCCAGCAACCACATGGTGGCTCACAACCATCTGTAATGAAATCCAATGCCCTCTTCTGCTGTGTCTGAGGACAGCTACAGTGTACTCACATACATA
>NW_022196891.1:77234468-77237079 GCF_008632895.1 Mastomys coucha | reverse complement strand
AAAAAGGAAAGAAAGAAATCTGAGCTACACCCTTCGGGAAAGCAGACAATCAGTGACTGTAGACAACAGAGGCATGGATAAGGAGGAGAGAAAACAATGGTTAACACAAGGGTAACACACTGGCCCTGCCCTAAGGGAGCCCAGCACAAGGAGTAAAGATGCAGGCAGGATAATCAGGGATATAGAGGTGGCTCATCTGACAGCCTGAGTTTGGTCTTTAGGAGCCACATGATGGAAAGACAGAACAGACTTCCTATAAGTTGTCCTCTGACCTCCTCATGCTCCTGATGAGATTCTTCGGGGTCTGGAGAGATGGCTCAGTGAGGAGGACCACGGTTCAGTTCCCTGCATGCATTTCAGGTGGCTCACAGCCATCTGTAATCCCACTCAAGCAAAACAAAAGGAAAATACTTGGCATCAGTTCATCAAGCTGATTATGAACACAACTTACAACTGTACCAATTCCATTTTTACAACGTAAATGGGAGACAACACAAGAATGTGCTTGACAGACAGTGTCACTTCTGTTAAAAGAAAAAAGAAAGAAAAGGATCACTTGAAGTGCTGAGTGAAGGCATGCTTGCACACACACACACACACACACACACACGCACACACACATGTGTGTGCGAGTGAAAGCATGGCTCAGGAAATTCATCCAATTGAGTCCTTGATCACAGTTCTCACGAGGGCTCAGCTCCTCGGTGTCATCAGAACCAAGGTTGTGTGTTTCTTGTGTTAGACCAACAAAGCAAACTGGGTGTGACCGAGGCATGGTGATGCAGCCCTGTAGTCTCGGTACCTGGTGAGTTAGTTGAAGCAGGAAGATCCCAGGTTTGTGATCAGCCTGGGCTATGCAGTGAGACCTTGACTCAAAAAAGGAAACTTAAACAAACATATCCCACTTCCTAAAACCTAAATATATTGTTCAAGGGAAAGGGTATGCAGAATCTGTGTAAGGAAGTTAGGATGGTGGCTCCCGGGAAGGCGAGGCTGGGCGGGGGATTGAGCCGGGAACTCAGAGAACATGACAAGGTGCTCATTCTCAAGAGAGAGGGTGGCTGTAGTCCACTTAACATTTGTTTTGTTTGCTTTGCTCATATAACCAAGGCTGGCCTTGAACTCCTGGTCCTCTTGCCTCTCACTCCTGTCTGCTGGCATTTACAGGCGTGTGGCCCTGCACCCAGCCATCTTATTGTGATGATTCAAAGAGTGTGAGTCTGTATGTCCTTTCCTCAGTACCGATGCTTCATAAGAACTAACG
Source organism: Mastomys coucha (assembly GCF_008632895.1). Taxonomy (NCBI): domain Eukaryota; kingdom Metazoa; phylum Chordata; class Mammalia; order Rodentia; family Muridae; genus Mastomys; species Mastomys coucha. Next base: position 77,235,815 of record NW_022196891.1, on the reverse strand, counting down.
AAAACAGTTCTAAACATTTCTAAGACTATTTTTGTCACAATGGAAATAATTAAGCAGACAACAGAGTGTGGTCTGTAATCAAGACAAATGTGACTTTAAAAATGATAACCCAGCCAGGTAGTGGTGGCGTACACCTTTAATCCCAGCACTTGGGAGGCAGAGGCAGATGGATCTCTGAGTTCGAGACCAGCCTGGTCTACAGAGTGAGTTCCAGGACAGCCAGGGCTACACAGTGACACTTGTATGGAAAAATAAAATGATAACCATAGAAGCTCCATCTCAATGGCATCTGCAGTCTTGTTCATGCTAGGCAAACACTCTGCCAATGAGTGACAGTCCCTGTTAGCAGAGGTACAAGTCTATAATTAGAAACTGCTCAGAGAACATAAGGCTTGTGAGTCTTCAGGGAACACACAGATCAATATCCTTCCTGCTCATTATAAAATCTTACCTTATAGGAGAGTAAATCAAAGGGAGCAATCGGAGTAATCAAAGATGGCGGGCGAGAGCACACTGTAAACATTTCAGAGAATTTTACATTCATTTCTATAGAGAATTGTTATTTTAAAAGGAAAGGGTAGAATTATCATCATAACATATGCAATAGGAATTTGCTCCAATGTAATAGTTGTCTGGTAAAAACCGGGTTGTGGGATTTTTATACCAGACCAAATCTGAGCAATGGATAACTAAATGCAATTTCAAAATGAATGAAATAGGTTACAGCTCATTTTCCAAGAACTGACTATGCATCTCAAGGCTGTGACCCTTAAGGTCAAGGAAAGATGGGGCCTGTCTGGAGAAGGGAGGGAGAGGCGTCAGGTAGATGGGAACAGTTGGTGTTCGCTAGTGCTTGTGATGGTTAACTCTACCAACTTGATGGGGTCGGGGGTGGGGTTAGAATCACCATGGAAACACATCTCTGGGTATGTCTTTGAGGGTGTTTCTAGAAAGGAAGGGGAAAAAAACCAACTCACCCTGGATTTAGGCCACACTACCTCACTGCCTAGGGACCAAGACAGAATGTAAAAGAGAAAGCGGGAGAGGCAGCATCCATTTCCCTCTTGCTGGTTGTGGATACAATTGTAACAAGCCACCCCTAGACGTACTGCCATGATTTCGCCACCATGATTAGCTGTACCCTAAAACCCAAAACTGTGAGCTAAAATAGATCTTGCTTTCAGTTCTTCTGTCACAGCGATAGAGATTTATGTAGAGTTATAGATATGTAGATAGATATAATGAAAAAGCAACCAATATAGTACTTGAGAACTGGCATTTATCAGAAATTATTTTGTATCAGATACCTTTCAATGCTCTCTATGAACTAGTTCCCTTCTTTTTTTT
>NW_022196891.1:77217643-77234458 GCF_008632895.1 Mastomys coucha | reverse complement strand
TTCTTTTTGGTTTTTGGTTTTTGTTTTTTTTCCGAGACAGGGTTTCTCTGTGTAGCCTTGGCTGTCCTGGAATTCACTCCACCAGGCTGGCCTTGAACTCAGAAATCTGCCTGCCTCTGCCTCCCAAGTGCTGGGATTAAAGGCATGTACCACCATTCTTTGTTTTGTTTTGTTGTTTTTTTTTTTTTTAAAGTAGCTTAAGCTAGCCTCAAACTCACTGTGCAGCCTAGGCTCGTCTTGAACTCTTAATCGTACCTGCTCCTTGGTCCTGGGGTTGTAGGCATACCTCACCATGACCAGCTGAACTAGTTTATTCTCAGGCACACCATAAGATCAGTAGTATCCTTGCTACAGTTTAGATCTGGAATGCCCCCACAAAGACCTGTACCCTCAAGACTTGGTCCCAGTCTGAGGTGCAATTGGGAGCGATTGAGCCCATGAAGAGGTGGGGCTAGTGGGAGGCCTTTGGGAGACTGCCCCAGGAGACTGTGGGAACCTTTTTCCTTTCTCTCACTCGCTGACCAAGAAGTGTTCATTTTCACTTCACTCCAACCCTCTGCCATCGGTATCTGACTCTCCCATAGGAGTCTGGAGGCATGGGTGTGCCAGGGAAAGCCTTCTCCCTTCATACATTGAGGACCTCAAGTATTTGTTACAGTAACAAACAGCTAACGCAACCTTCCATTTAAACCTGCATGGGTTGCGTTAATGAAAATGAGCAGGGTTTATAGCAATTGCCCGCAGAACTCTATTACAGAGCTCAGGGGCCTGCCTACCACAACCAAAAGGCCTTTTCAGTCAAAGGGAGCTATTGTCTTGCATGTACTTCCCTGGAGGTGGCAGGTCTGACCACATAACAAGGGTGGGATGACCTCCGCCAAAGAGGCTGAATTGGTGCCAATGACGCAGCCCTGAGGCAGAGGACACCCCTGCTAGGCACTCCCTGTCACCCCCTCCCATAACATCATAAAAAAAAACCGTCTGGGTTCCCCAAGGCCAGCAAACAAAGGAACGGCTGCCTTTCAGAATAAGTAATCCTGAGTTGGATGACTTCCAAGACACACAGAAGGAATCCCTCTGGCCCATGAATCAATTCACAGAGTTGCAGAGCAAGAGGGACCTGAAATAATCACCTGAGATGGCTTTTGTTTCCAAGATGAGGAAACAGGGCCCTTAGAGGTGAGAGAACCCGAGGAAGGTCACAGCTGATGCAGACCTGGATCGCGGCTCATGTCAGGATAACTTCCGGCTCCAGCTTCTAAAAGAGGGAGTTCTGGACTCCGGCAGGTCAGCCTCAAGGTTGTCTTTAGCTTCTTCATTAGAGGCCTTGGTTGGGGTCAGTCAGAGGTAAGAGCTTTAAAATGCTCTGTTTTCCAGAACATCCCATGCTCAAAAACTGCAAATGCGAAGTAGGGCACCCGGATCTGGACGGGTTCCCCTTAACGAAGCTCCCCGTAATTCCCCCAGAGTGGGTAGTAACGCATGCTGAGAGTGGGTTTTCTCAAGAACCAATGGCTTGACATTATCAGCCTTGCGACCCCGCTCAACCATCAGCCTACCATCCCCGAGACAGCAGTTAGCCCCATTATTGGGGTGTTTCTAACTGACCAGATCATGTTATCTGACTTTCTGTGATATGGGGCTAGACCTGGGCAGACTATCAGAATATCTGCTGAGCTGGGATACATATTCTTAGCATCCGTATCAAGCAGGCCTGTCGTGTGATGTGTACAGCCTCTGCTGTGGGCTTGAACGGAGCTCTATGCGTTAAGCAGTGGTAAGGCATGTTTAATGTGATGGGTCACATCTATAATGCCTGCACTTGAGAGCTGAGGCTGAGAGGCGTAAGCTTGAGGCCAGCTGCAATTATACACAGTGAGTTCTGTCTCAAGAGACAATATCTCAACCCTACTCCCCCCCCCCAAGGAATCAGTCAAGCCATTGTTAAATAGCATATGGTTTTATTCTTCGTCTTGAGGAATCTCTTGAGTGACCCCAGAGAACTTCAATCTGTGTAAGAGGGTGGCTTCTCTATGACTTTGAGTGAACAAATTATCAAAATCGTGAATTTTATTTCTTCGGGGTATAACTTACTGGTCTTCTGATGACGGACAGCAAGGTTTAAATCAGTAACAATAAAGGTGTATTGAAGAGAAGATCTTTATTTTAAATTTCATTTATTTATTTATTTCCCCACTTACTTATTTACCGTGAGTGCTGGTGGCAGTCAGAGAACAACATATAGCAGTCCAGTCTCCTCTTCTACCATGTGGATACTGGGAATCGAATTCAGGTCATCAGCTTGGTGCCTTAACCTGCTGGGCCATCTCACTGGCTCCTGAAGAGATTTTTGAAAGTGAGGAAGTGAATATGTTTGAACTTCTTCAAACATGATACGACTTTAACTGTGCTGGGTTTGTTTTGTTTCATGTTGCATTAGAAGCAAAATCTTGCTATGTCACCCTGGATGGCCTTGAACTCACTTATGTAGGCCAGGCTGGCCTTGAACTCACAGAGATCCTCTTGCCTCTGCCTCCACAAGTGCTTACGGGGAGGATGCATAGGTGATATGTAAATATTAGGCAGTGATATATAAGGGTTTAAGCACCTGTGGATATTGGTGGCCCCCCAGCCCCCCACCCCTGCTGAGGCGAGGGGTCCTAGAGCCACTCCCCTGCAGATACTGAGGAACAGAGAGTGCGTCCCAGCTGTCATTGTAGCTCACCAAGCCGAGGTTCTATTTAGAACTGTCCAGGCCTCTTGTGGTTTGAATGAGAAATAGCCTATGTAGGCTTCTGTATCCGAACACTTGGTCTCCGTCTTGGGAGAAGTTATGGAACCTCTTACAGCCTTGTTGGAGAGAGAAAGTCCATCTCTAGGGGGTGGGCTTTGAGGGCGTATAGCCTTGCGCCATTTCCTATTTGCTCTCCTTTGCCCAGTTGAAATGTGAGCTCTGAGCTTCTTCCTACTTCTGCCATTTTGGACTCTAACCCTCCAGACCTTTGGCCCTCCAAAACTTTCTTTCTTTCTTTCTCTTTCTTTCTTTCTTTCTTTCTTTCTTTCTTTCTTTCTTTCTTTCTTTCTTCCTTTCTTCCTTTCTTCCTTCCTTCCTTCCTTCCTTCCTCCCTTCCTTTCTTTCTTTCTTTCTTTCTTTCTTTTTTTTGTTTTTGGAGACAGGGTTTCTTTGTGTATCCCTGGCTGTCCTGGAACTCACTGTGTAGACCAGGCTGGCCTCGAACTCAGAAATCCACCTGCCTTTACCTCCCAAGTGCTGGGATTAAAGATATGGGCCACCACTGCCCAGCTACTAAGTTGTTTTTGATCGTGATATAGAAACAGAAAAGAAAAAACTTACATAAGGCCCAACCCTCTCCTCCCCACTCACATTGACGCCACCACGTCAGAAATTCCAGTAGGATAGTCACACACTGGATTCTCTTCCAAAGTTCCGCATTTGTGTGAGACTTTTAATTGTGGTCCTCTTTTCGTGAGGCGTTTATTGTTTCCAGGAAAAGATGACAGAGAGAGAAGATGAGCACAGTGCGTAGAGTGCTTGCCTTAAAAGTCTCAGGAGCTGAGTTTGAATTCCCAAAACTCTTGTAAAGCAGGATGATTTAGCCTAAGCATGTTTAACCCCAGGGCTTGTGAACCCCATAGATTTGAGGAGAAAGGACCACCGATGCAACTCATGGCCAGGTTAATTAAAGCAGCTTTTTAAAAATGTGTGTATGTAGGTTGTCTCTGTCTCTCTCTCTCTCTCTCTAAAGCCGGGAAATCTGTGGATCTAAGGTTTCTTTCTCTAACAAATAATTTATGTTTCCTACAACTTGTACTTAGTACACATGCATATAGATTTCAACCCCTACAAAAGCAATGGGGGTGCAGCTAATGAGGTCATTAGAGGTCAGATAGAGGCAGTAAAAATAGGGAAAATGTATCTTGATATGTTTTGGTTTGGACCTTCAATGTATTTATATTTCATCCATGGTTCAGACACTTAAAATACTAAACAGCTGCTGGGCATGGTGATACGTGCCTTTAATCCCAGCACTCAGGAGGCAGAAGCAGATCTTCATGAGTTCAAGGCCAATCTGGTCTTCAAACTGAGCTTCAGGACAGCCTGGACTACACAGAGAGGCCCTGTCTCAAAACAAAACACAATTTCTGAGTTTGAGGCCAGCCTGGTCTGCAGAGTGAGTTCCAGGACAGCCAGGGCTAGACAGAGAAACCCTGTCTCTAAAAACCAAAAGACAAGACAAAACAAAACACAAATAAAACTGGACAGAGCCTGGGACAGCAGCTGCAGAAAGAGGGTGTGGGATGTGCTGCCCTTGCCATGCACGGGGAGAAATCTAAGCAAGTCCCACCAGATCTGGAGAGGAGGTGGCCACTACACATGGATCTGTTCCTCCTGCTCCCACACTGATGCCAGTCCATGGTTGTCGCACCGAGGGCCCTCTAAGGAGGGTTTTTTTAGACTTAAGTCGCAGCACAGAATGAAACTGAGTCACATGGAAGTCACAATGTCTATAAGAGGTGAGCGATGGACAGGCTGCTCCTGGATCATCATGCCTACCAGAGATGCTAGAGTGACAATCTTCAGGGAAAATGCAGCCCCATAGGTAGATAATACACACTCTGAAGGACAATAGTTAAGAGCTGTGGATCTAAAGTTTCTTTCGCTAAGAAATTGTTTCCTGAAACTTAGAGTATAATATAACCCACACGAATATAGATTTCACCTTCTAAAAAAGCAATGAGTGGGGTCGGGGGGAGCTAATTAGGTCATCAGAGGTCAGATAGTCAGCTGCCAGAAGGTGAGCAGTCTAGTCTCCTCACATGAACTCCTGACAAGGTGTCCCCATACTGTCATAGACCCAAGTTAACAGGGCCAAGAGATGCTGGACTCAGACCTCTGAAACCAGGAGCCATAAGGAACCTTCCCTACTTTAAGTGTTTTGTGACAGCGGACTGGCACACTTAGGTACTCCTTGAGCCATCTCAGGGGGGTGGGACAGTGATAACCATATAAGAATTTCTTTAACACGGCAATGTCAAACACAGGCTAACATAGGCTGATGGTGGCTCAAGGGTCATCGAGACTCTGACATTGTCTGGGCCACTTTCTGAAGTGGGAAGGACTTCTGGCAGAGGCCAGTCTTCCCTGGAAATCATGGCTTCATTAGAGAAAAAAATGTCGTGGGTGTGTATGTGTGATGGCGTTAGGGTCCAGCCTCAGTTAATGAAAGTCATGTGTTCCAGCTGCCTCGAATTCCTTCAGACATACCTTTCCGTGTTAGTCCCCCATGGCCCCCTAACAGATTCCACACACTGATCAGCTTAAACAAGGCAAATGCGTCTTGGAAAGTTCTGCTTCTGTGCTTAGTGGTGGTTCACTGAGGCTACCTGACAGGGGCTGGGAGGAGATGTCACACTTCCTGACCTCAGTCACCTTCCAGGAACCACAGGTAACCTGGGACCTGGGACCTGGGATCTCTTCCATTCTCGTCAGAGCAAGGTGCTGCCCCCTTTTCCACATACCACATCACTTTCTTCTCCAGGTCCTTTTATAAAACCTTGATTGTATCTGGCCCAAGTAAGTAAGCTGGGACCATCTGGTGGGTCTCAAGCCCTTACGCATATCTGCAAAGCACTTCCTGATGTTATTGTAGTTGGATTTTTGTCTCCTCAAAGATCTCTGGTTGAGTGCTTTGTGTTTAGCCTGTGGCATTCTGGGGAAGTAGTGGAAATTCTAACCCAGTGAGAAGTTAGGCCACTGCAGGGCATGTCCCGTGAGTTACCTGAACCCTGTAGCTAAAGACAGTTGTTGTCCTTAGTCGCCTGGTGTTTTCCTTGAGTGTGTGTGTGTGTGTGTGTGTGTGTGTGTGTGTGTGTGCGTGTTTGTTTGTCCTTTTTTTCCTTTTTTAAAGCTTAAAGTGTGTTTTTTGGTATAAAATGACATTCTTCACTTCTTTCTCTTTGGCTCTCATGAGGTAAGCAGAATACTCACTACTTTAATCCCAGACTTTTGCTGTGATGTTTAGCCTCACCACAGGCACAAAACGAGACCAGAAAATGGACTAAAACCCCTGCAACCCTAACTCATCCTACCTCTTCTAAGTTGATCTCACGTATCTTATCACAGCAATTGAAAGCTGACAGACACAGCCAGGCTCTGAGGATAAGGGTGTGGCTACCTGCAGACTCTGAGTCCAGCTCTTGTTGCAAAGTTATCCCAACTCCACTCCACCTTTCTAAGCACAGCCCAGACACCTTGGCCACTGGTCCCGGGCTTCTCCTAGTCTGGAAGCCCATGGAGCTCACCGAGCAACACGTACACAGCCCACAGGAGCCGTGGAGAGAGGCAACTGTCTCCCATCTGCAGTGGACAGAGCCCAGCAACTAGCAAGCTTTCTCCTTCTCTGGCCCATCCTGTGTGGGCCAGAGGTCTCCAGGGGATAGCGGTACATATGGGCTCAGGAAGCAAGCGATCGTCAGGGAAATAGAGCGGACGCATCAGCAGGAGTTGGTCCCCATCACAGCAAAGGTTAAGAAGTCCTGGGATCTGAAGTGAAGTAGCTGGAGACCCAGAAGAGCAGAGGGGTAAATTCTATCGAGTTGAAAAAGCAGGTTATGAGGGCTACACCTGGCCTAAGTCCACAGGCTTGAAGACAGGTGGCTGGCAGATTCTCTCTCCCCCTCCTCTTTGGGAAGCATTTGTCTGGAAGAAGTGGGCTTCCTGGACAGCTTGATCAGAACTCCAGGCCTATTTATTGCCCATGGTTTGCTGGGTCCTGCCTTCCTCAGCTACATCTTCAGAGAGGCACGTTGGCTGCAAACTATATTTCAGGTTCAAATCTACAAACTACAGAGGCCCGACCAAAGGAGAGTGCCCCGTCTCTATACACCCAGCAAGATTCTCGAGATCTAACTGGGTCAGGTGAAGTCACACATCTGCCTTCACTGATGGCTTGTCTGGGGTATAGTATAAATATCTTATTATTATTATTATTATTATTATTATTATTATTATTATTATAGTTGGAGTAGAACATAACTTGCAAGTGGCACCTGTCTCGTAAATGCCCGTGGGTCAGTGAGTGTGCCCAAGATTCTAGAATAAAAATTTAAGCATTGTTAGGAAGTATACAGAGGAGGGAGGAGCGAATGGACACTCAACAAATGTAAACAACAGGACAGCAAAGTTGTTTGGTGTGATGTGTGGGGGAAGAGAACTGTGACGTAGGCAGCTAATAGATCACCTCATTTAATTAGCGCCGTCTTGTCCCATTGATTCTCAGCCAAATTTCCTCCATGCTCCCCCATCAACCAAGAGTGCTCAGAGCATAGGGTTCTCCAGAGGCTGAAATGCCTCATTGGCATCAGTGACAGGGTGGCCTCCCATCTGTGAATCAGACTAACATTAATTCACCTATCGAAAACTGGACATTCTGATAGAGTGTGAAATCAGATTACAGAGCCGGTATGACTGAATCTAACCCGAGGTGACTCTGCCCTCTTAACTATGATCCTGAAGGATCACTTGCTGGCTTACGAGCCAGCCTCCCCTAAAAGCCCCCTCTCTGCACTGCTGTGTTCCACCCGCCACCACCTTCCTCTGTGATCTTCATCTGGCTTTGCAAGTAAGAAAGCTGGGGTTCAGAGTGGACAGTGATCCCTGGGGTACACAAAGAGCCAGTGTTTAGCCCATCTTTATGTGACTATAAAGCTCCTCCCGCCCCACCCTTCCACACACACCGCTCCCCCCCCATCATCACTACCGGGGCTCTCTCTACATTAACACCATGTACCTGGATAAACCCAGTCCCCAGAAGCCCCTTTTTGTCAACAGAAGTGTCAGTTAATGAACAGTTGTGCTTAGGCACACGGGGACAGGCACAGGGCGACATCAATGGCTTCCGCCTCTTCACTTTGCCATCTGATCCTTTTGTCCCCTCGTTCCCAGCCTCCGGGTGTCCTTTATCTCCTTCATGTGTCCACTACAATAGGGGAGCTATGAATCAGCAGAGACATGTCCTTTTTCAAAACCAAATAAGGGACTGAGCCCTAAAACCAGCAATAAACCCAACAAGGTTTTATTAATTCAAACAGAATATAATCTGTAGTTGGAGGGTGTCTAGGGCCACATCAGCCTGTATGACTCTCAAAGGAAAAGGAAGGGGAGGCTGGGCTGCCCACCTCTGTTTATAGGGAACAATTGTCCTCTGGGTCCAAACCACATGTCCATAATAGGGAAGAAGAACGACGCCCTATCAGGGAGTTTTTATTCTTAGGGCCGGAAAAGAGCGAAGGCTGCTTCTCTGGCCTGCAGTGTGTCAGCCTTGAACTTCCCATTCCCCCTCCTCTCCTCAGTCCCGCCCCCACCCCCAGCTCCTGCGCTTTGGTCTTGGCTTGCATAAAAATGTATTTCCCATCTTGACACTGTTGTGATAAGCCACCGCCTTCATATTGGATGAGATGGACAGGAAGCCACAGGGTATGCAGTCCAAATCCTCACTGTCTGGTGAAGTCAGGAGCCACTTTTGTGGGTCTTTGAAGGGGCTCTGATCTCTAAGCACGGTCCCTAGAGTCACTGGAACCATAGGTATGACAGAGAGATGTGGCTGTGTCATTTCTGGGCGTGAAGAAAGTAGAAGGAAGTCAGTCCTCTTGTTCCCCTGGAGCAGGGACAGCGGAGACACTCAGGTCTAGGTGGCCACTGTTTAGGGGACACTTTGCTGCCGTTTTCACTGCAAAGAGAACGCACGGCAGGGAGCCTTTGTGCAGGATCTGGGTGCCATTAGACAGCATTCGCATTCCATTCTCCTTGCTGAAGCTTCTCCGTGGAGCGCAAGGCTGTGCTGCCTGCCTTTCCCATCAAACATTCCCCCGCCTACCCCATGCCCACCACGGCCAGGAAAGCCACCTTGCAGGCCACAGGATCCACGGGGAAGAGATGGGAATGGCCCGTCAAATGCTTTGTAGAGTGGGCAGTGGGCCGAGAGCAGTGACGGCGGAGCGTTGCGGTGAGAAAGCAACCTAGAACCCGAGGATCAGGCTTGTTCCCGTGGACACAGACTGGCAGCCGTTTTGCCACACAGGCTGTCTTTCGCCAATGGCTGTGTAAAAGAGGCAGGGCTAGATCTGTAGACTGTGTGGCGTGTGCTTTCAGGCTCTTCCCTGCTCCTGCACAGATCGTGTGAGCCCTTTCCACTGACATTCGGAACGATTCTGAGACATGGGTATGTCCTAATCGTCTATATAGTTTGTTTTTCTTGCCTCTGGGGATTGTACCTAGGACATGAGACATGCCGGGAAGGGCTCCTCTAGCATTGGGCTACAGCCCAGCTGATTATTGTCCTATAAATGACTGCAAAGCAAAAGTGGAAGGAAGGCAATCAATCATTCTGGTTTTGGAATAGGGCCTTACCATGTAGTCCTGACTGAGCTGGGACTCACTACGTAGGCCAGGCTGGTCTTGAACTTGTGGATGAGCTTCTTGCCTCCTAAGTGCTGGGATTATCGGCTACAACCCTCTGCTGCCTGACTCTCTGGAGTGTATTTAGAACCAGCCTTCCCTAGTTATAGCATTTATAATGTAGGACGCTTGAAGGCATTACATATTCTCTAGTGTGGCCTAATAGTGTAAGTTCGGATGGGACTTTGTAAATACACGTCCAGATCTTTACATATTTCCGTTTCAGAGTTCTTACTAAAAGTATAGGGCTCAACCCAAACATTCATCAGGCTTAGCTGGGAAAACAAATTACATTACACATATTTGCTATATTAGTCATCTTTGCCCTCATTTAAATACCCAAGAAAACAATGGAAAGAGAGGGAGGGTTTATTTGTCTTAGTTACTCTTCTATCGCTGTGAAGAGACACCAGGACCAAGGCAGCTCTCATGAAAGAAAGCATCTAATTAGGGGCCTGCTTACGATTTTTAGAATGTCAATCCATGATCATTATGGCAGGAAGCAGACAGGCATGGTGCTGAAGCAGTAGCTGAGAGCTTTACATCCTGATCCACAGGTGTGGGGAGCAGCGTGGGGGATGCTGGAGGGGGCTCTGGCAAGGGCCTTTGAAACTTCAAAGCCCCTTCCCAGTGACACAGCTCCCCCAACAAGGCCACAGCTCCCCCAACAGGGCCACACCTCCTCATTCTTTGCAAACACTTTCACCAACTAGGGACACCATTACCTTCAAGCATATAAGCCTATGGATGCCATTCTCGCCCCAACCACCACAGGCTCTGAGCTTTAGAAGTCAGCCCATGGGCAGCTGCCGCCATTATTCCTAGGCCTGTGTAAGACAGAGAGAGCATCATGGTAAACAAGTATTCTACACTTGGGGCTTCTCACTCAGGTTGAACAAGGAGGAAGGGATCATGCAAGTTAATTATTTCTTCAAAGACTCTGTGGCCCACACTCCTACCTTCCATACCAACTGTCTGTCCGTGTCTGTCTGCAGATCCGATGTCGCAGATACGTCCTCACAGGCACACCCAGGAGTGTGCCTCACCTGGTGGGATATACGTTGTCTTAAGATGGAAGATATGATACATGCTATAACATGAAATGGTCTAGAAAGCTGTTGCGACCACCCTCGACCAGCAAGGATGACGCAACACACACGACCTCTTCTCAAGCAGTTTATTCAGGAACCTTGAAGAATCTTCTGACCCTGGGGAGAGCCAGCCCACAGGCTAAATACTGTATGGACAGCCACCCAAGTAAAGCCACGTGGCGCTATCTTACAGGCCCACATAGCGGAAGCGAGCCAGCTGACTCAGCCCATAGCCAAGTAAGGACTTGTTTACTTCGAGAGCACTCGCTGTAGGGCTGGTGGAAGACAGAAGCCAGCGCCATCTTTAGGCCGCGGCGCATCGCAGCTCTCTACAGAAAGCATGCCATATAAGAGAAGCATATAAGGCTACATCTTGTGTGGGTCCATTTACGTGAAATATTTAGAGTAGATAGACCTAGAGAGGCATAACTCAGATGGGTGAATGCTAGAGGCTGCAGACACAGGGAATTAAGACATGGTTTAATTAGGACTGAGCAGTGCTGTGCAGTGGTTAATATATTCAGGAACTTGGTCTAGCCAAGCATCTTACAACATCATGAACTACCAAGCACCATTGAGTCATTTACTCCAAAACGGTCAGTTTGGGCTGTGTATGTAGATCAGGGCCGGGGGCCTGGGGGAGGGGGGTGTGGGGAGGGTATTGCTTACCTAGGTGCAAGGCCCTGGATTTGGTCCTCAACTCCACAAAATGAAATAAAATGATTAAGTTTATGTTATGTGCGTTTCGCCCATTTTTTTTCTTTAAGATAGAGTTGGGATGGGCAAGATGGCTCACTGCCTGAAGGTGCTTGCTCACACACACACACACACACACACACACACACACACACACACACACACGTCATTAGTTAAGGGGAGTCAGCTGAACACTACTATTTTAGGCATACCCTCAGGTGTGGCTGCCAGTAAGTCCTACAGTGAGTTTCTAGTTCTAAGCACTCTGCCTCTTCCACTCGGGGTTCTCCAACTGTAAGGCATCAACTGCTCTTTCGGCCATCGTTGATTTCATCCACACAGGGTGTGGCTGGTGTCAGCCACAGGTGCCTGCCTCAGCTTCCAAGTACGCGTTCAGGCAACTGAACCCGAACAGTAAAATACGCATATATGTATGCATATTCATGTGTAAACACACACATGCACACACACACACACACACACACACACAGACACACACACGGCCTCCTACTAATGAGAAGCTGGCTACTCAGGAGACATTAAATACAGGTTTGTTTTTTTTTCTCTCTTTTGGGTTTTTGAGACAAGGTTTCATGGTTCAGCCCTGGCTGTTCTGGAACTCACTCTGTAGACCAAGCTGGCCTCAAACTCACAGAGATCTGCCTGCCTCTGCCTTCTAGTGCTGGGATTAAAGGCATGTACCACCATGCCTGGCTTTAAATAGAGGTTTTCAAGATTCAAACGTCATGCTTGTTTGTATCACACTGGGGACACACGCTGACATTTCCAGGACTTTGGATGCTGGCATTAGTAATGAAAAATTAGCTTCCTTTGTAAATGTTTGCCTGGTATTTTAAAACCACTCCACAATAAATATGATTTTCATCTGATTTTAATTTTGGTGACGGAATCCAAGGCCCTATGCATGCACAACACATATTCTAGCACCAGGCCCTTTAGGTAAAGCCATTTATTTATTTTGTGGTTTTGAGACAAAATCTCATTATGTAGCTCTGGTAGCCAGGAACTCACTATGTAAACCAGGCAGGCCCTGAACTTTTGGCAATCCTCACTCCTCCTAAATGCTGTGTTTTAAAAACTGTAAGACCCAAACTGGGCAGTGCTGGTACATGGCTTTAATCCCAGCACTCAGGAGGCAGAGGAAGGTAGATCTCTGAGTTCGAGGCCAGCCTGGTCTACAATGGGAGTTCCAGGACAGCCAGGACTACACAGAGGAACTGTTTTGAGAAACAAAGCAAACAAAAACTTTTTAAAAAGTGAGACCTGCCGGGCTGTGGTGGCGCATGCCTATAATCCCAGCACTTGGGAGGCAGAGGCAGGTGGATTTCTAATTTTGAGGCCAGCCTGGTTTACAGAGTGAGTTCCAGGGAGGCCAGGGCTATACAGAGAAACCCTGTCTCGAAAAACCAAAAAAAAAAAAAAAAAAAAAAAAAAAAAAAAAAAAAAAAGAGAGAGACCTTATACTTGGCTATGTGTATATAATTCTGTCTTTCTGTTTGTCTGTCTGTGAGTCTATGAACAGGGTTATGAGAAACAATATACAATATAAAGATCTAGACTTTCTAACAAGAGCACTGGAGACTAACTGTTGGAGTCAGTCAAGCAGTTTATTTTAAAACCTTATTAACTTGGGCACCAGCCTCGAGAGAAGATAAAAGCGACCAAATTGGCAATTTGGTGCAAAACTGTTATTGTTATATTTCTAATTGCATTTCTCTGCCCCTGCATTCCTCACAGCTGAGTTGTTCAGAGTGACACAGTCTCCCTGCTATTGTCCCCTCTCCAGACTCCCTAGGTCATTGGTTCGAGCTGTAAAGCCTTATTGAATGTCTACCCTGGGGCCTGAGACTCTCCTTTCCTAATACTGGGCTCAGTTTCAAAGCCTGTGACTTTTCAGTCCTAGGATGAACCTGGAAACAGATCCAGCTGCTTCCTGGCAAAGACAGGGGCCTGGTCCCTCCTGCTATCTGTGACTCTCTGATGAACTCTAAGTACACCTCAGACTGAAAATGAACCGTAATGATTTATGGATTACAGGGTCTAGCCCAAGGAAACCACACACTGACCCTGTAGCCAAGGATGATCCTAACTTTGTAATCCTCTTGTTTCTGGTTTCCAAATGCTGGGACTACAGATGTGAACCACTGATGTGGTGCTGGGACTCAAACCTTGGAAATCCCTCCATTCTAGGGAAGCACCCCACCCACTGAGCTATGACCCGGTCTCCTTCATGTAGTCTTCAAGAAATGTCAGGTGAAGGTAGCTTGCTTAGGGATGTAGTCCAGACACTGAGGAGAAATAATATCCACCCAGGGAACTTGAGTAGCCATTAACCATCCTTTCTGGGACTCTGTTAAGCATGAGGAATAGGAAGAGAGGCAAGCCCTGTTCTCTTGAGGCAGCATTAGAGGCTGTCACAAAGCTGTATGGATAAAGAGGGCAGGGTGGCTCGATGCCACCTGAAGGAATCGGAGACTTTTACTGAGGACATCATCCAGGCTCACATGGGCTCTAGCCAGTGTCTTCCTGGTCCCCCGTCACTCCAGCTCTTCCCCTGCACCGCTGGGTCCTCCCCACCAAGGACCGGCTTGTTGCCTCTTATTGAATCTCAGGCCACCTGCTGATGACATTGTTTCATGCATAGGTCACCTCAGCGAAGTACACAGTCTTGCCCAAGGACAATAGTCGCTGTAGCCAGCAATGGCCATGGCATCTTTTTATTTCACTATTATTATTTTTTAAACTTTTTTATAATGCACTTTACATCCCAATCGCTGTCCCCCCTCCTGCTCCCCCTCCCACAGCCCCTTCCCCCATTCCTCCTTCTCCTCTGAGAGAGTGGAGGTCCCCCTGAGTATCCTCCCCCCCGCCCCCCGCCTTGGCATATCAAGTCTTTGTAGGGCTAGATACCTCTCCCACTGAGGCCAGACAAGACAGCTGAGTTGGGCAAATGGATTCCCTAGACAGGCAACAGTTTTAGGGATAACTTCTGCTCCCATTGTTCGGAACCCACATGAAGACCAAGCTGAACATCTTCTACAAATGTGCAAGGGGGAGGGGGCCTAGGTCCAGCCAGTGTATGCTTTTTGGTTGGTGGCTCAGTCTCTGAGATCGTCTAGGGTCCAGGCTAGTTGATGCTGTTGGTCTTCTTGTGGGATTCCTATCCCCTTTTTGGGCTCTCAGTCCTTCCCCCATTCTTTCATAAGAGTCCCCAAGCTCCATCCACTGGCTGGCTGTGGGTCTCTGCAACTGTCTGAGTCAGCTGTTGGGTGGAGCCTCTCAGAGGACGGCTATGCTAGGCTCCTGTCTGCAAGCATAAGAGAGTATCAGGGGTTGGTGCTTGCCCGTGGGATGGGTCTCTGGGTGGGCTGGTTATTGGATGGCCGTTCCCTCAGTTTCTGTTCCAACGCCTGTCACCGCTTTTCTTGTAGGCAGGATACATTTTGGGTAGAAAGCTTTGTGCATGGGTTAGTGTCCCTATCACTTCACTGGAGCTCCTGCCTGACTACAGGAAGTGGCCTCTTCAGGTTCTACATCCTCACTGCTGTGAGTCTCAGCTAAGGTCGCCCCCATTGATTCTTGGGAGCCTCCCCTATCTCAGGTCTCTGGCATGTATTTGAGATGACCCACCCCTGCTAGCTGCGATTCCATTCATGCTCATGGCTATCTGGCCATCACCCCTGTGTCTCCCCGTACTTGATCCGGACACACTCCCCTAATCCAGAATCTCCTCATGCCCTCTCCCTCCCAGTTCTCTCCCTCCATCTGCCTCCTACAACTATTTCATTCCCCATCTAAGTGAAATTCTAGCATCCTTCCTTGGGCCTTCCTTCTTATTTAGCTTCTTTGGGTCTGTGGACCGTAGAGACAGGGTCTCACTATGTAGCTCTGGCTGTGTCCTGGAACTCACTGTATAGGCTAGGCTGGTCTCAGACTCTGAATTCTACCTGCTGTTGCTTCTCAAGTGCTGGGATTGAAGTGTACACCCCTGAGACCAGCTAGCACAATGTCTTAAAAGGTAATATTATTTTATTTTGTCTTTTTTTTTTTCCAGAGCTGAGGACCGAACCCAGGGCCTTGCGCTTGCTAGGCAAGTGCTCTACCACTGAGCTAAATCCCCAACCCCGGTAATATTATTTTAGGTTACAAACCTGTGGTAGTTTGAGTGAGAACGGTCCCCCCGAGACTCAAATATTTAAACAGTTGTCACCGGTTGATGGAGTCCTTCCGTTTGAGAAGGTTTGGAGAAGTGTGGACTTGTTCCAGGTGTGTCACAGGGCCTTGAGGTTTCAAAAGATTCCTGAAATTCCCAGTGCTCCCTCTGTCTGGGAGCTGTGGATTAAAGATGTGAGCTCTCAGCTGGTTCTTCCGTCTATCATCACAGACTCGAACCCTTTGAAACTATACGCCGCATTAAAGGCTTCTTCTATACTTTTTCTTGGTCATGGTATTTTATCACAGCAATACAAAAGTAGCTAACACAAAACCACCTCCCCCAAACAGTAAAAAAACAAACAAACAAACAAACAAATAAAAATCAAAGTAAAATAACCTTAGTTTAAGTGAGTCAGTACCTGAATGGCCAATAGAATTAGAAAGTCCAACCTTCATAATCCCTCCTTTCTTTCAGTTTAAAATGACATAAAATCATCTACTGTTTTAAATGTGTAAATGGTATTGGTGCACGTAAAGTATGGCCTTAAAATTCAAAATAAATAAATAACAGAAGGTGCTGTTAACCAGGAGTGTTGGCACATACCTATAATCCCAGCACTGGATTGTTGAAGCAGAAAAATTATGAGTTTGAAGCCAGCCTGGGCTTTATAACAATACTCTTTGGAAACGTTTAAAAGATACACTGTTTGTGATTAGGATTACCGTATCCATCAATACAATGATTTAATTTAGAAATGTTTTAAAACAGATCCTCGACAAGGACACTGGTGTATGACCATCAGCTCCTAGTTTACACAAGGTCCCCAGCTTCCTTTTCTCAGAGTAAATTTATGAAATGAATAAAAGAAAGTGTAGGGGATTTCAAGGCAACCAGATGATACTAAAATATGGTGCCACTTGTATCGGCAAAGGCTTTGAGGTCTCTGTACACAAAGCTAAGGATTCCCTGGAGTGTCTAGGAGCAGAAGACAGCCTCCACATAGGAAAACCTCTCAGGCGCAGGGAGATGCCTCAGTCAGTCAAGTGCATGCCACACCAGCGGGAAGTCCTGAGTCTGGGTTCCCGGCACCCACATAAAAAGCTGGGCCGGAAACCCATGGAGCAGTTTGGTCATCTCTAGCTAAGTCAATGGACTCGAGATTCAGCAAGAGAGACTGCCTCTGAGGAAGACACCCGGTGCCTGGCCTCTGCATGCACATCCATACGCGCATAACAGAAACACACACGCACATACACACACACACACACACACACACACACACACACACACGCACACGCACACGCGCACATGCACACACACACACAAACACACACGAGCACACACACACACACACACACACACGCACGCGCGCG
>NW_022196891.1:77194885-77217423 GCF_008632895.1 Mastomys coucha | reverse complement strand
CGCACACACGCACATGCACACACACAAACACGCACGCACACACACATACACGCACACACAAACACACACACACACACACTACTTTAGGCTCTTGTTCCTTTATTGCTCTCTTGGGCTCTGACTCCCTTGCTCTCTCTCCACGTGCTCATGGCCTACCTCCTCTTCTCTTCTCTTCTCTTCTCTTCTCTTCTCTTCTCTTCTCTTCTCTTCTCTTTTCTCCTCTCTTCTCCTCTCTTTTTTCTCTCTTTCTCTCTCTCTGCCTTTCTCTGCCTCTACTACCCTCTTAACTCCCCTCCCCATGCCTTGAATAAACCTTATTCTATACTAAAAAAAAAAAAAAAAAAAAAAAAAAAAAAAAAAAAAAAGAACTCCAAAACCCTTCAGGATGGTTTTATTCACTGGCTAAGCAACTCCTGATGGCCTTGTTCAAGCCTCCCTCTGCGCGGTAGGTTACGACAGATACAGGAAGAGGTATGACCCCACCTCTCCGACAGTTCATAGTTTGTCTGAGGAAGCAGAGCCTCCATACGCTCACCACCTAAAAGGGTGAGCCGCTGCCAAGGCACATGATGGGACCACGTGTGTTAAGGCTGGATCATCATAGCCCTGCCAGGAGGTGGCAGAGTCTTTAAGAGGTTGGGTGCAATGAGAGGAAATCGAACCACCGGGAAAGGACCCACTGTGGGGTTATTAGGGTGGCCCTCTGCTAACATTGGACAGTTCTTTTTTGGATACGAATGTATATTTATAAAAACCTACAATATACTTTTTAATATAAAACTCTTTCTGTCACTAACACCCTGGGGGTAGGGGGCTTTCTGGTCACCAGAAGGCAAGCAGTTCCCTCTGCAGGGCTCCAGTGCACATGTGGTTGGCTACCACAGGCTCCAAACCAACAGGACCGACTGACCCTGAGCTGAAAAGCCCTAAATTATGACATCAAAAAACCCTTTCTTCGTCTTTTTTTTTTTCTTGGTTTTTCAAGACAGGGTTTCTCTGTGTAGCCCTGGCTGTCCTGGAACTCACTCTATAGACCAGACTGGCCTCGAACTCAGAAATCTGCCTGCCTCTGCCTCCCAAGTGCTGGGATTAAAGGCATGCGCCACCACTGCCTGGCTCCTTTCTTTTTTTAAATTTGGCAATCTCAGGTGTTCTGTGATAGCATCACAAAGTTAACTAACAGCAATCACGTAGGCCAGGTCCAATATGCCAAAATTCGAAGGAATTCAGACTGAGAGAATGAAAAGGGGAGAAGATAAAAAAAAGACAGGGAGAAGAGGGAGACATGTTTACTCTGGAAGATTATGGGGAGGAAGGTGAGAGGGTTGTGGGTGTGGGGAGAGCAGGAGCCCCCAAGGGTCTAGGAAGAGAGGGGCGAGGAGAGGTTATGAGTTTGAGCTCTGGGAAGTAAAGGAATGCGAAAAAGCCAAGAAACGTCCCTGTGTACCAGGGCCAGCAGGTAACAACATTTAACGTGAACTCGAAGGATAAACTTGAAACATCTGGTGGTTCTTGTCCCTGAGGAAAGACTCAGAGTGGCCATTAAAGGGACTCCGTGCCATCTTTTAAAACTAGGAGAGCAGGCAAGGAGACGAGGGGGGGGGGGGGCCCTGGCTCACAGGGTGAGCGCCAGCCTGGTCTGTGATCCCGAGACTCCGGGATGAAGACAGGATAGAAACTCAAGGTCATCCTCCGCCACATAGTGAGTTTGGGGCTAGCCTGGAGTACATGAGATTTTGAAAAAAAAGAAAAGAGAAGAAGAGGAAAATGCTGTGTGCAAATACAACCAAAACGTGAGCCAGCAAGAAAAGGCCTTGTTCGCGTTCCTTTTCTCTATTTTTTAACTTAAGAATCGGTCCCATCTCCTTACCATTTATCTGGCATGCATTTCACTCCTTTCTAGATCCTGCTTTTAGCTCTGTGATTAGTTCTGGCTGCATTCAGGCTAAAGCTTTCCATTACATTTGTTTATTTCTGCGCACGCGCACATGTGGAGGTCAGAGGACAGCTGGGGAGGGGATCGGTTCTTGCCTTCCATCATGTGGGTTCCAGGGGTTGAACTGGGGTCCTTCGGTCATTAGATTTGGTGGCAACCAACTTTGCGCCCCGAGTCATAGTACTGGCCCCTAAGCTCTGTCATTTAGTCATCTGAGAAGGCTGGCCCTGTCCAAGCTCCCCAAATCATAACCGTATTCTGCTAGTTCCCTGGGTCTGAGCTGTATTCTCCATGTTCTCTGCCCAGGCGTTCCCTGGGTCTGTGCTGTATTCTCCATGTTCTCTGCCCAGGCGTGGTCTAGATTCCTGTCGGGACTCACTGTTACCCACCTCTCCCTAAAATCACTCACCCATTTTGTCTTCTGAGACAGGGTTTCTCTGTGTAGCCCCGGCTGTTCTGGAACTCACTCTGTAGACCAGGCTGGCCTCGAAACTTAGAAATCTGCCTGCCTCTGCCTCCCAAGTGCCGGGACTAAAAGCGTGCGCCACCACCGCCCGACTCTTTTTTTTTTTTTTTTTTTAAGATTTATTTATTTTATGTATATGAGTATACCATTGCTATCTTCGGACACACCAGAAGAAGGCATCAGATCCCATTACAGATGGTTGTGTGTCACCGTGTGGTTGCTGGGAATTGAACTCAAGTCAACCGGAAGAATAGTCAGTGCTCTTAACCACTGAGCCATCTCTCCAGCCTTATTTATTGACTTTTAACTAAAACAATTGTTTGAGATGAAGCTTTGCAATGTTGTTCAAGAACTTGCAGCAATCCCCTGCCTCTGCCTCTGCCTCCTGAGAGTTGGGATTACAGGTGTGTGCCACCACATCTGGCTCCAATTCCTCACTTTAGCATAAATTGTTTGACTTTGACAGTTTCTTAACAGAAATCCGTTGTGCAAAAGGAAAGTGAAAAAGGGGTTGGGGGAGCAAAGGAGGGGTGAAGAGAGGGGTGGAGGAAAGAAGCAGGTGAGGAAGAGAGGAGGGAAGGGAGAGGGGGAAGGAAAGAAAATTAGAAGAAACGGGAGAAAGAGCTCTTTTCCTCTTGGCTCTTTCACTTTCTTTTCTTCGTTCTTTTCCAGGCCTGAGAATGGAATCTGGAGTGAGGCAGGTGGTTCTCGGGCAGGCCACGGCCCTGCCCTACAATCTGTGTCTTGAGTGGTATGAGTTACTCTAATTTTTATTACTGGGAGAGAAAAAGAAAGCAAACCCGTCTTTTCCCCAGAAATGGAAAGTAGAAGTATGAGTGCCAGGGCTAGGGTGTGACTCAGCTGCAGAGCCCTGGGTTCAATTCCTACCACTGCCAAAGGCTCGCGTCAGACCCTCCTCTGCCCTCTCACTGCCCTTCCGTTCTTCCTCCAATAATCCTTTATGCAGAGGTCCCTATGTGCAGTACTTGCCTTCAGTCCCAGAGGGAGAGGTGGACGTCTGCTGACTGCCAGATTGGGGCAAGAGGAGACTTCAGGCCACTCCCATTGTCTCTGCACTGGCTGAGACTACACAAGGGCCCTCCCCCTTCCTCCCTGGTCTATCCTCAGCAACCCCCACCTCGTTATCCTTGGGGGGGCCGCCTTCTGCACTCAGGAGCCCCATCGCACACTCACTGTGGTTGTCCGAACATTAAAAACCTTCCGTGTCTGCGTCTATGTGTGCATGTGTGTGGGTACTGGTGAGAGCCGGAAGATCCCATCAGACTCCCTAGAGCTGGAGTTCCAAGCAGCCGTGAGCCACCTGATGTGGTACTGGGAACCCAATTCTGGTCTGGTGCAAGAGTGGGAAGAATTCTTAACTGCTACCTTCTCTCCAGAACCAGGTAACAGCTTAAAACAAACAAAAAACCAAAATTTTTAAAAAGAGAATTGTGGAAGCTAAGGAGACACCTCGGTCAGTAAGTTTGCAAGGATGTAAGTCAAACCCTGTGTTTACAGAGCCGAGTGTGATGACACACATTAACAACCCCACCTTTGGGGAGGTAGAAAGGAGAGCATTCCTGGGGTTCGCCATCAGGCCAGCTTGGCCAGTTATGGGCCACAGAGAGACCCTGTTTGTGTTTTGCTTTTTAAAAGTAGACAGTGCCTGAGAAATGACACTTGAAGTTGTCCTGTGACCTCCACAAGCACATATAGACCACACACACACACACACACACACACACACATGGACATGTACCTGTACACACATGTGCCCACACACACACACACACACACACATGGACATGTACCTGTACACACATGTGCCCACACACACACACACACACACACATGGACATGTACCTGTACACACATGTGCCCACACACACACACACACACACATGGACATGTACCTGTACACACATGTGCCCACACACACACTGTTGCAGGCTCCTGTCCTTCCTCTGAGCATAGCAGCCGTATTACCATCTTTGTCAGAGTAGTTGTGCCTATTCGCAAGCGACCATCAAGATCAAACCTGCTGGCATTCCCTCAGGAGGAAGGAAGGGGTAAGGAGGGTCGATAGAGCCTCACCTGAGGTGCCAGCCACTGCTTCCTATGCCTGCCTCCCAAACCCGTGTAATTCTGCTAACTCCATATGCTCTCCAGCTCTCAGAAGTCACTAGAGTCTAGAGAATGAGGACGGTTAACCGAGAGCAGGGGCGGGGGGTGGGGGGAGGGGGAGGGGAGAGGGGGTACTCCATCTTTGCAGCTATGTGGAAGCAGTCATCCACTCTGGGGTAGAACTTTCTTGTAATGTGGCTGCTTCGAGTTACCAACAGACCTGTACTTAACCCTCTTTCCCATGCTCTGTACATAAACCCAGTAAACTCATTGTCCGCAAGCTAGAGTTTGGTGAAATCATACTTTGTTCTGTCATTGGAACCTTTTCTGGGGTGACCAGGCACCTTTCCTCATCTGCCCAGGAAAGCTTACAGGACACACAGAAGAATCCTCACTTGGTCTGTGTAATCGAGGGCAGGTTTGAGGGCTTCTGTTTAAACTGAGCTTGTGATACACATAAGCTGTCGGCTCTCAGGGCCAAGGGCTTCGTGCACATAGTAGGTATGCAGTAAGGGTTCAGTAAGTCCACCTGCAGCCTGACTACCCACCCAGCTCTGACAGCTCTAAGGCACATTGAAGCCACAGTCAAACCCAGTGACCGCTGGTCCAACAATCTCCTTGACGGGTACTAGCCCTGGAAAAGATTTGCCCCAGAACATTTTTCAAAGTATGTCTTGGGGGTAGCTGGTCAGAAGGGATAGTAGGAAGGCTAGTTAGTAGATCTTCCAAGGCTTTAGCAGCCTGCTGGTCTTCCACGCCCACTGTTGGTGCCATCCTTACGGAGTTAAGTGGGAATGGTCCTCATAGGCTCGTGTCTCTGAATACTTGGACCCCAGTTGGTGGAACCATTTGAGAAGGATTAGAAGGTGTGGCCTTGTTCAAGGAGGTGTGTCACTAGGGGTAAGCTTTGCGATTTCAAAAGTCTACCCCATTCCCAATTAGTTCTCTCTGCCTCGTGCTTTTGGAACAAGATATGAACCCTCACTCCAGCACCATACCTGTTTGCCTGCTGCCATCGCTCCCCACCATAGTAGCTGCAGACTAAAACCCTCTGAAACTGTGAGTGCCCAATGCAGTCTTCCTTCTCTAAGTTGCCTTGGTTGTGATGTCTTATTACCCCAAGGGAAAAATAACTAAGACACAAATCTTACAAAGTTGAGTTTTCGTACTGACAATTAAGAAGAGGGGGGCAGTCAGGAAGAAGAAGGAGGTCCTGAGAAGCATGAATGTAGGTGCCTCCTGAGATCAGAAGATTCCCTCAGGCATCAGATGTTGAAGTCACAGGTGGCTGTAAACCAGCCACCATGGGTGCTGGGCACCCAACTCCTGTCGTCTAGCACAAACAGCTCTTTTTTTTTTTTTTTTTTAATACAGATTATATGCCACCAGGTTGACCCTTTTTTAACAGAGACTCTTTTTTAAAAAAAAAAAGATTTATTTATTATTATAATTAAGTACACTGAAGCTGTCTTCAGATAACACTAGAAGAGGGCATCAGATCTCATTACGGATGGTTGTGAACCACCACGTGATTGCTGGGATTTGAACTCAGGACCTTTGGTAAAGCAGTCAGTGCTCTTACCTGCTAAGCCACCTCACCAGCCTCCCACAAACAGCTCTTAACCACTGAATTACCTCTTCAGTCTCTATCTTGTAATCCTTTTTATTTATTTATTTATTTTCCGAGACACAGTTTCTCCATGTAGCCCTGGCTATCCTGGAACTCACTCTGTAGACCAGGCTGGCCGTGAACTCAGAAATCCGCCTGCCTCTGCCTCCCAAGTGCTGGGATTAAAGGCGTGTGCCACCACTGCCCACTTATCTTGTAATTCTTAACGTGTGTTGAATAAGGAGCCTCAGGGAATTTTCATAGAGCTCTGGTCCCCACAAAGGTTGCAGCCATAATGTGCACAAGGGAGTCTCCGGCATTAAATTCTCAGGAAGGACCCAACACAGAAGCCAAGATCTAGAGCCTGGGGAGTGAGATGGAAAAACACATCTGTCTGTCTCTAGTGGCCCGTGAGGATATCACCAGGCTTGGAAAGTACCTTGAAAACTGCAAAGTTCATGGCTATCTGAGGTTCTTTCGTTGCTTCTCTCTGTTTCTTTCTTTCTGTTGTAACTGTGTCACATTTTAAAAAATCTATTGATGCATTCATTGAATAAATGTGACTATCCTACAAAAGCAAGTCAAGGAGATAGCTACAGGGCATGCTCTAAAGAGGAGGATGTGACGGGTGACTGAGCTAGTGTATGTGAACTCCCATTTACCAAATGGCTAGCACGTTTCAGATACTACGCTGGCCGCTCGCTTTCTGTGTCTTACCCCACTCAGCTTTGCAGTGTCTTATCCAGGTCAACATGTGTTGACCCCACCTAGAACCACGGAAGGTCGAGCCGGTGTAGGCCCTGGGAGCTAGATCAGGCACCTGCTGGCAACACAGGCTGCTCCCTCCCACCTGTAGTGGGCCAGACCCAGTTCTTTCCTGGGACCACAGGACAGAGCTCAGCAGTATTCTCAGAGATCCGAAGACAGGCAATCCCCCTTGCCCTCAGTGGCCAGAGTCCTGCCTAAGAGCAATCCGCTGTCCTATGTCCCAAGATCACGTGATCAGCATTGTCCCTTCCAGTTGGAACTTCCTGCTGAGAGACACTCCTCTTGCTCACTGCCCCCCCCCCACTCCATCTGAGGAATCCATGCCCCACCCGAGAACATCCTTGTAGGGGTCACAGGGGACTCTAGGGTAAGGAGTGTGTGTGGGGGGGTCTCCTCCTCATTGCCGATGGTATCTACTTAATTTCTATCTAGCTCAGCAGCCCAGGCCTTGACCACTCCACAGAACAGCTGCTGAGAAAATGTGTTTTATGGCGAAATCTTGCTTCCTTCTGTTTTATGTATGACATTTCCCCAACAGGGGAAAAAAAATGAGTTGGAATAGCCAGTCCCATTATCCTCCTCTTGCCTTAACTTTCCACCTGAGAACCATCTGTTACTGGAGAACAGTTTACTTTACAGCCCCTCAGGCTGAGTTCCATATCCAGAGAAGGAGGCTGGACAGGGGACAGCAGTGATCTTGGGCACCCCTGTGAGGGGTCTGGAAGAGGCGGGGCGTGGGGATGAATAGCCAGCTACCAGGGTTGCTCCGGAGTGAGCTGAGCTGAGCAACACAGAAGGCTGGGAGCATGATCTGAGGCTGCTTCGCGTTCTTCTCTTCCCACCTCAGCCTCCGGAGTGGGCGGCAATAACTTTTCCATGGTCTTTAAGACAGTCTTCATATGGAGTGAGGAGAAGGTGGAAATCTGACAGCAAACAACTCACAGGGTTCCTCAGTTCTTTAGGATATAGAGAAAACTTAATTTAAAGCATTTCTGTGCTAGCTACCACCACATATGCTCCACACCCACGGTGTCATGCCCCTTCTCTCCACTTATACAGACCAGGATCCCAGTATGGGGGTGGCCCCACCCACAAGATAACCATGCCCCTCCCAGACATGCCCAGAGGCCTCTCTTCCAGAAGATACCAGATACCATTGGGTTGACAATTACTGTTCTCACACACCCCTCCTACACTGAAGCAGCGGGAGGGGGTGGTGAGGGGGTGGGGGGTAGGGGAACGGGGAGGATCATTGCCTCCCCATACCTCTTACTCTGACTCCTTGGAGCCAAGCACACCAGGCTCCTAGGCAGGCTAACTCACAGGAGTGGGCGTCTTCCTGGCAGTTAGTCCAGAGTCTGTCTGATCCGCGTTGATACTCCACACTCTGTAATACCAGCTTTCCTTGTCACACGTGACTGTGAATGTCTGTTACCTTAGTCATTTCTCACTCTATTTGTGTGTGTGTGTGTGTGTGCTTACTATGCATGAAATGAATGTGGAGATCAAAGTATAAATCTGAACAAGTCAGTTTTCTCCTTTTACCATTCGGGGCCTCGGGGATCGAACTCAGATCATCAGGCTTGGCAGCAAGTCCCTTTTTTTCCATGAGCCATCTCACCAGCCCCCTTTTTGTGTCTTAACTGGTTCAGAAGATTTCAAACTAACCATTACCTAGCACTTTGTCCCCTAAACACAACCTCTATTAAAACTAAGTTGGATTGTATGTACTATATTTTGGTCTACCCTTGAGAACTTTACTGCCTCTGAATCCATTTCCCAAGTCCATGATCATAATATAAAGATGTCAGCCACAGGAATGGTGGCCCAGTTAGTGTCCGGAGAAACGGGCCCATCAAACCACATTGTCTTTGGGAAAATGTCAGGAGAGAAAAACCATTTCGGCAAGGAGCATAGAGGAAGTTGAGGCCCACAGGTGACCAAGACAGAGAGAAAGAAAGCTGCCGGGCTCAGGGGGTGAACCATATCTGGAAGAAGCCCTGCAGTTCTGGGCTGGGACTCTGAGTGGATGGAGGGATATTTATAAAATTGAAAATGTCGGGCTGGAGAGATGGCTCAGTGGTTGGTTGAGAGCACTGACTGCTCTTCCGAAGGTCCTGAGTTCTAATCCCAGCAACCACATGGTGGCTCACAACCATCCATAATGAGATCTGACGCCCTCTTCTGGTATGTCTGAAGACAGCTACAGTATACCTACATATAATAATAAATAAATCTTTAAAACAAAACAAAACAAAACAAAAAGTTTAAAAACCGGGCAGTGGTGGCACACGCCTTTAATCCCAGCACTTGGGAGGCAGAGGCAGGTGGATTTCTGAGTTCGAGGCCAGCATGGTCTACAGAGTGAGTTCCAGGACAGCCAGGGCTACACAGAGAAACCCTGTCTCAAAAAACAAAAACAAAAACAAAAACAAAAAAAAAAGGCACTACAGGTGGCTCAGGGTAGGATTTGTTTATCAAGTATTTAGTCAGTACCAGTGTGTGTGTGTCTGACCGCCAGCGGTGCTCACAAAGAGTCAGCGAATAGGCCTGACTCTGCCCTTGGGCGTTCACCGGGACCGTCCAGTTTTGTCTTGTGTGTTTTTTCCTTCAGGGGTTGGGAGTAAAATAAGCTATTTTATCTTTTAAAAACTATGTTTAGGGCTGGGGCCCAGTAAGTTAAGTGCTAGCTAGCTTTTCTAGCAGCTGCTTGAGTTAGGCCCGGAACCCACATGCAAACTGAATGTGGTAACGCATACCCGTGGCCCCAGCTTGGGAAGAGGCGGCTGGTGGATCCCTGGCTGCTCGGCCAGCCTATCGCACTTGGCCACTTCCAGCCCAATGAAAGGCACTGTCTTTATAAAAGGTATGCAGTGCCTGAAGATCAAGACCGGAGTTCATCCCCTGCCCCCCACACTAATGTCCACTCTCCCACTCATTCACCGTATGCAAGCCCTTAACCACTGAGCCACACTTCAGCACCTTACACTTTAAAAATTACATTCCTTTCTCTCTTGCACTCTCTCTCTCTCTCTCTCTCTCTCTCTCTCTCTCTCTCTCTGTGTGTGTGTGTGTGTGTGTATGTATGCTCTCGCATGCTTTCCCACTCCCACACACATACATGTTCAGTTGGGAGGTATTCGCTGTACACAGTCTCAGAGTTTATAGCTGCCAGGTTACTTAAATTCTTCTTAAGGGACACTTTTCATGGATACAGCTGTCTGCCTTGTAGTGGGAATGAGGGTGTGCCCGAAGAGCACCAGGAATCTCTCAATAGGATCTTGTTCTGTTAACCAAGAAGGAAAAAGCTAAGCACTATCTTCTGTCTGCCTTTCTATCACTTCTCTATTAAAAAGCTTTTATGTGTGTGTGTGCATGTGCAGGCGTGTGCATGTGTGTGCTAGTGTTGCCCACATAAAGAGGCTAAGAGACAGACAAGATGGCTCCGTGGGTCTTGCTGCCAAGCCCCGCCAGCTGAACCCACATAGTAGGAGAGAACCAAGTTTTGCAAGTTGTCCTCTGACTTCTGACATCATGGCATGTATGCATGCATGCATGCACTTGCCTGAGCATTCACGTATGCACAAGCACACACACACACACACAGAGAGAGAGAGAGAGAGAGAGAGAGAGAGAGAGAGAGAGAGAGAGAGAGTGCAAGAGAGAAAGGAATGTAATTTTTAAAGTATAAGGTGCTGAAGTGTGGCTCAGTGGTTAAGGGCTTGCCAACTATGAATGAGGCCCTGGCTTTTGTCTCCAGTATAAACAAATAACAATTAAATAAACCATGGATATATTTTTATATTATATATTATCCATATCTTATATGGAAATAAACGGGATGAGTCCTAGGCTCAGCTCCTGGCGGTATGTTCCTTTCCTTACTTCCACCCACGATTGTGAGGGAGCCCCTGAAGAATTGGGCTCCCGTGATGCCTTAGGGCATCTTATTTGAGGGCTCCCTTTGGTTTTTCAGCCGGGACCTCAGCGTGGTGGTGGTGGTTGTCTCCTTGGAGAAGGCCCGGCGGGCAATCAGAGACCTGACAGACCAGGAGTAGATGCTCTCCTTCCTCCTGCATCTGAAAATGCCTTTTCAGGCGCACCCCCAAGGGGCTGCTCCTGAGAAGCACTCTGCAGGAGCCCAGGGGGTAGATGGGATCCACCTGTCTAGGTGAAAGGTTCTCTGGCTGGCCCGCCCTTTTGTTCAGAGCCTTGGGAAAGGGTTCATTGTGAACCCGGAGGATGCCGGTCACTTCAGAACACTTCCAAAAGGGCTTCTCCCAGCTGGCCAACCACTGATTTGCCTGGACGCCAGCTGCTCCCTTCTGTCTCCCAGAGAAGCACTTCTGCCCTCTCGGCAAACTTCCTGGTGCTCAGATGACTCACAGCTCCCACAGAGCTTAGCTTCTCAGGCAGGTCCTCCCCATGAGGGCTAGCCTCTGCCCATGACTGTCTTCCCAACCTCAGGCCTGCATGCTTCTCCTAGGGGCAGCGAATGAGGGCTTCCTGCTGGCAGAACTGACAGCTGGTTGGTTGGTTGTTTTTCCTGAACAAGTCAGGAAGACCCACACTGGTTCTTCAGACAGGGCAGGTGGGGAAGCTCCTGGGCAGGCAGGGGAAAGGCCCAGACAGCATCTGGAGCCTTTGCGTGGCTGCTGGGAACAGACTCACTCAAGTCTGATTGGTTCCAGAAGCAGGAGCCATTACCGGGATTTTATGGGAACCCAAACACAGGAA
This sequence comes from Mastomys coucha, assembly GCF_008632895.1. Classification (NCBI taxonomy): domain Eukaryota; kingdom Metazoa; phylum Chordata; class Mammalia; order Rodentia; family Muridae; genus Mastomys; species Mastomys coucha. The sequence continues at coordinate 77,205,783 of NW_022196891.1, read as the reverse complement.
GAGATCCAGAGCCCAGCTTCAAAGAACACCAAAGATCACAAATACGGCGTCTGTCTGTCTGTCTGTCTGTCTCTCTCTCTCTCTCTCTCTCTCCCTCCCTTCCTCCCCCTTCCCCCTCTCTCCTTCCCTCCCTCCCTTTCCCTCTCTCTCTCCCTCCCTCCCTCCCTTTCCTTCTCTCTCCCTCCCTCCCTCCTTCTTTCTTGACAGAGAACCTTTACCTGCCCTGACCATCTCCTACCAGTTTGCTCTTCATATACTTCCACACTTTCTCCTCTCCTTTCCTCTCCTCTCCCCTCCTCTCTCATCCCCTCTCCTCCTCTCTCCTCCCTTCTTCTCTCCTCCCCTCTCCTCTCCTTTCCTGTCCCCTCCTCTCCCCTCCCCTCCTCTCTTTTCCTCTTGCTTACTTCTTTTCTTTCCAAGCACTGAGACACATCCTGGGGACTGTTCTTTTAACTTTTAAGAACAAGTTTTTAGTTATTTTGTGTGTGTGTGTGTGCGCGCGCGTGCGTGTTCTGCTTATATGTGTATTTGTCTACCATGTGTACACCAGCCCACTTATGAGCTGCCATATGAGTGGTGGGAATCAAATTGCATCCTTTGGTCAAACGCGTATCCTCTGGAAGAGCAGCCGGTGTTGTTGGCCACTGAACCGTCTCTCCAGCCCTCTTTTATTTATTTATTTATTTTAGACAGAATCTCACTACACAGAGCTGCTGCTCAGGCTAGCCTTGAACACATGATCCTCCTGCCTCAGCCTCTCAAGGAACTGGGATCCAAGCCCCATGCCTCACAACCATTGCTTTCCCTCTTTTCTCACCATGTAGCTCTGTCCTGGAACTCTCTCTGTAGACCAGACTGGCCTCGAACTCACAGAGATCTACCTGCCTCTGCCTCTGCCTCCCACATGCTGGGATTAAAGGCATGCACCACCACCGCCTGACCCTTTTCTTTCTCATAAGCCCAAGTGTCTCTCCCTCGACAACACTCTCTTGTGCTTCTCTTTCCCTGTTCAGAATGAATTGAGAGAAATCCTATCCGCCCTTCTAAGGCCGAAGCTCTGACCGATAGTCAAGATTGCTCACCTGGTCCAGACCCGTAGAAGGGATCATGGGAATAGATCCTATCAGTAGAGCAATAGCCCAGACAGTGATGGGCTTCTAAGAGGACTTCATGCATTGCCCTGTGATGGGTGTCTGAGTAAGATCTTCAAACTTACAGGACGTAGGAAGATAACACACCAAGTATTTAGAATTCTTACAGGGGTTGGCTGCTGGCGGGCATACTGGCCTGAGACTCGCTTAGAACTCTGGGTCAAGGGCCCAGTCTTCAGATGATGCCTAGCAGATGGCTGCAGATGCGTGGCCACCTGGAGTGTGAGGGCTGTTAGCAGCTGACATAGGTGAGGAGGAATCAGAAGATGGGAGTCTTGCTAGCAAGGCCTCAGCCCCAGAACAGCTGAGGACTGCTCGCCATGGCCTTGTGTGCAGGGAGACAAGGGTGGTGGCGCCGCTGGCGTCCAGCAATGCAACTTTATCCTGGCCCAGGTCCAGCGAGGCACCCTGGTGTTGTTTTACTTGGGTACAGCAGCCTCTCGAGGGGGAGTGGGGGAGCTAGCTACAGAAGGAGCGTGAAATGATTCTGGGATTTCTGATTTTCTATGGTACAGTGAAGTGTCGCTCTCTGGAGCTGCCTCTGGGTCCTCGGCCTCACGGTCAGGTCGTTCCTGAAGGGCCTTGGCTGGAGCAGTCCCAAGGGGTCCCCAGGCTGTGGTAACAGAGACAGTTGGGGAAGTGGCTGGGCTTGCTCCTGCTTACACAAATGGAAAATCTAGAAGGTCATTTGACTCCACAAATGCCCCTCTGTGAAGATTGCTGATCTCCAGTTAACCGCCCGCCCGCCCGAGGACTGCCTGCATTCCAAGCCGGCTTTAGCCCAGTCACAGAAATTGCTTGGTAACGAGGAGGCAGCCTCCTGACTGTGCCCTTTGCTGAACACCCCTCATTTGAATAGCGCACGAAGCAGCTGAACAGGGACTGGAGATGACCTTGAGCCTCTTGGCTTGTGATTTCAGGTGCTTTTAAAAGAAACCCCCATATCGAGCAGATGTTAGGGGAAATGCTGACTGGGCCAACCAAGGTCAGCTGCAGGGGAAATCTCTCCCGCTCACTGCTCTCCACTGGGGCATCACAGACTCACTGGGGGCTGTCGGAGAGGCCACAAAGGTCATCCCTGTGTGGATGCCATACTTTAAGGAAAATAGGACTTCTCCCTCCTCACCTTGCCAGGGCATCTCAGAGACTCCAGTCAGGGCCAAGGACCACCATAGGTCCTTCCTCGGAGGCCGAAGCTTGGCCTGTCCCCTCAGCCAGGCCTGGACCCTATAAAAGACTAGAGACAGGGTCACCTTTCACCCCTTTAGCTCCTATCAGGATCAATCTGGTCACTGTACTGGGTGCTGGAGACACAACAGGCTGGAAGCTAGAAAGTTACCTGGGGCAAAAGTCACAGTAGGTGATGGGTCCATGTGACCAGAGCAGACAATTCCATCTGGCCACTTCCCTAGTCTATTCTTTGTCTTGTTTTAAATTTTTATTTCACTGTTTGTCTGTTTTGAGACAAGTTCTCACTATATAACTTGACTGTGTTGGAACTCACCATGTAGACCAGGCTGGCCCCAAACTCACAGAGATCCACCTGCCTCTGCCTCCCAAGTACTGGGATTAAAGGTGTGTGCCACCATGCCTTTCCATTATTACCATTTCCTCCCCTCCTCTTATTCTTCCTCCTCCTCCTCTTCTTCTTCAAATTTCACTATTAGTGTACCATCAGTAAATATTAAACTCACATAGTGTCTTTTCCTGATGCTTAAATTTCAAAGTTAAAAAAAAATAGGTCAAAGATGATGAGAATTTATAGTATATGCCAAATTACTCCCCAAAATATTTATGTCCTTTTATAATGTCGCCTTCAATATCTAAGAGTACCAGTTTCACCTAGCTCTATAATATTTATTATTATTACTATCACATGATTGCCATTTCTTTATCTTTATTATTATTACAGTGTTAAGGATCAAGCCCAGGGTCATCTGCATGTAGAAGTGAGTGTGTGGATCCCCCCCTTTTTTGTTAAACATGTTGGGGTGTTGTGGATTTGGTTTTTTGCTTATGTTATATTAACTGGATTCCCAAATTACACGAGAATTTGCATGTATGTGCGTGAAACACTGATTGTCTGTCCGCCCAACTGGTTCTACTTGGTAAATAAAGTTGCTGGCCAGTGATTGGGCTGGGAGACAGAGGTGGGATGGGCAAGGGACCACAAGGAGGAGGAGGTTTTAGAATCACTGTGCCAGGAAAGGAATAACATGCAAGTGTGAGAGCTGCCGAAGACAGAGAACCAGCCATGTCAGAGTCAGGTGCGGAAGGCAGAGAACCAGCCATGTCAGAGTCAGGTGCGGAAGACAGAGAACCAGCCATGTCAGAGTCAGGGAAGAATGGCCCCAGGGCCCCGGTTGGGTCTGAGGTAGCAGAGATGAAATATAACTGTTAGGAAGAAATAATTCAGGAATATTGGAGGGGAGGTGTTAGAGGTTTGGAAGTGCCCAACCATTGAGCTGTTTAAGGTATATTAAAAATAAGGCTCTGTGTGTGTGCATGTGCATGTGCGTGTGCGTGTGCGTGTGCATGTGCGTGTGCATGTGTGTGTGTGTGTTTCATCCATGAATCCAAAACATTTGGGTGGGTGTCAAGGAGGCCCATACACCTACCAGGGAGTTTAGAGCGGATTAACAATTACCATTACATTAGGGTTTTTTGGTTTGGTTTGGTTTGGTTTCTTTCCTTTTGTTTTTCAAGACAGGGTTTCTCTGTGTAGCCTTGGCTGTCCTGGAACTCACTCTGTAGACTAGGCTGGCCTTGAACTCAGAAATCTGCCTGCCTCTACCTCCCAAGTGCTGGGACTAAAGGCGTGCGCCACCACCGCCCGTCCTTTTGTTTTTCAAGGCAGGGTTTCTCTGTGTAACCCTGGCATCCTGGACCAGGCTGGCCTTGAACTCAGTGATTCGCCTGTCCCAGCCTCACCAGTGCTGAGACTAAAGGTATGTGCCATCACCACCCAACATTCTTTCTCCCTTTTCACCTAAGTTTGTAAACAGGAGAGAGGAGAGGCACAGAGGGTAAGAGCAGGGCTTTGGGGGAACCCATGGTTCGAGAGAGCATGGGGCTCCACCATTTCCTGTATGATCTGGCACGTTTCTGACAGTCACCATGTTCTTAAAGTGGAGAAGAGGGCTGAGGCGTGGCCCAGCAGGAGAGTCCTTGCCTGGCATCTACAAGGCTATAGATTAAATCAAACCATCTGTGTGGGGTGGGGTGGGGGTGGGGTGGGGGCGGGACAGACAGACATCAGTCACAGAGACAAGGAAACAGACAGAGACAGAGAGACAGAGAGCTATCTTCACAAGTTTGGAAGATGCTTTAGATGGGATGAGCAAAGTGTTTATAGACAGATACATCCAGGGCCTGGAGAGATGGCTCAGGGGAGGAGAGCCCTGGCAGATTTCCCAGAGGAGCAGAGTTCAGTTCTCAGCCCCTACATTGTGCTGCTTACAACCAACCATCTCTAATGCCAGCTCCAAGGGATCCAAAACACCGTGTCCTGGCTTAGTCAGGTACCTGTGCACATGTGGGTCTGCACACGCGGAAACAGATTCCGTTTATTTTATTTCCATTTTAAGGAACAAACTCAATGACATCAAATTCATTCAATGTTTCCTTGATCTTTTCCCCTCTGGTTTCTGACTTAGAAGCTATGCACTTCTGTAGGTCAAACCCTTAACTAATCTTATAGTCTGGTTTAGTTTTAGGGTATACTTTTTTTTATTAGATATTTTCTTTATTTACATGTCATATGATTTCTCCTTTCCCAGTTTCTCCTCCAAAAAACAAAACAAAACAAAACAAAACAAAACCCAAGAACAAATCCCTGATGCCTCCCCCCTCCCCCTGCTTGCCACCCCACCCTCTCCCACTTATTGGCCCTGGCATTCCCCTACACTGGGGCACAGAACCTTCACAGGGCCAAGGGCCTCTCCTTAGGGTATACTTTTAAAACACTTAAAACTGCTGGTCTTTTAGGTAGATTGGCACTTACATTGGCAAACTGAATGAGTGTTGGCAGCATCGATTAATCAGTCTGCCATTTATTAAGTTTTCTAGGTCATACGTTCAATCCTTATACAGACAAGGATGGTTTTCTGGTTTCCAAGTTCCTTACCGGCTGGGGCCACACTGTTTGATTGAGCAGGGCCGACCCTTGCCCACTTCTCCCGGGTGGCCCAAGTCCCTGCTCGCAGATCCAGCAATGTGATGTGACATGTCTGTGCTTGTCCTGAGCCCCAGTGCCTTGCCTGCTTTAGTAACTTTAGCCCTTGGGTTCCCTGAGACGCCAGAGCATCCCGATACAATGTCAATTAAGAGGTGTCTGTATCTTGTGACTGTTAGAGGAGTTCCAGGGAAAACTTCACCTTCATAATGACCTAAAAAAATACCCCTAGCCAACAAAGCTACGTGGCTACATGCCCTGAAGATTAATATGCTTTCCTGAAGGCCTCATCAGAAGATATTCCCCCACCAAATAAGTCAGCAAGACATCTGCAGGCCAGGCCCCTTCGGTGACGATTCACAAGCACAAACTGACCTTACAGATTCCCCCAAAGCAGGTGCCTTTCACCTCAAGACCCTACAGCTCCGAGACCTGCAAGAGGATAGAAGACAAGATGTCTGCGAAAGCAAAATAAACATGAGCGTGTTTTAGTATTAGTGCCTTGTTCCATCCCCACCCAGAGTGAGGTGGCACACAGACGATCTATGAATAACCACTTGAGAGTAATGTTTGAATATGTCTGAAGATCTGAAGGCATATCATTTCTTGGCCAGCAGAAGGGCAAAGCATCGAGAAGCTCTGTGACTGTACCGACACTGGGCTACACCCCACGCCTTTGTGTTTTCGTTTTAAAATCCTTGATTAGTAGCTCGGTTTAGTAAATAGCAGTAGCAAGTGCTGTTGGAGAGCACTGCCCGTTTCCCCATCTGACCCTGATTTTTAGATCTGGAATCTAAATGTAGGAATGAAAGCAAAGGTTAGGGTTCCCGGTACAGTTAGCTATTCTAGAGGAAGCAAAAGAGCAGGCAAGACTGCGGGAGTGGAGGAGAACCCTTAGGTGAGGAGAGGTGACTCACCTGCTGGAAGCTCCGCCCAGGCAGGAAACCCCTCCCCGCTTGCGCATTTCTGCATTTCGTCAGCCCTGCACCTGCTGGAATCTCCTGCCTGGCATGGACTCTGTACAGTCACCCGGTGTCCCCAGCACAGGACACCCTGAGGCCTTTTTCCTACTCAGTCAGATGCCAGAGGGTGTGGCCAGCTTTAGTTACAGAGGGAAGAACAAAAGTCACTTCACCTTTCCTGCCTAGGCTTCTCAAACTGCTGGCACACTGCGGAGGGACGTTGCGTAAGCTCAGGGCCAACCCTTTTGGGTTTACCAGTTTAGAAATGAAAACTCCGGCTCTTCGATCCCGAACTGCACTGTACTTACTGCTGGCCCATCCTTACCCTTCTTGTCTTTGCTGCGTATCCGCAGCCTCTGTAATAGAAAGACCCACAGGGACCACCATGTCATTGCCCACTTCTTTGGGAGGTGACGCTGGAGCAATCCACACCAGTGTCGTAGGGGAAAATGACAACTGGAACCACTGAAAACACTAAACTCTTAAGTGCTATGCCTAGGCACAGCATCCTGGACCAGAACGTGGACATTCCTCCTCTCCCCAGCTTCCGCTCTCTTACGAGTTAGACAACTAGTAGATACAAAGTTGCACCCAAGTGCCCTTGCCCACCACTCAAGTCCGAATTCGAAACTGCCTCTGCCTGCCGCAGACCCGCCTGTGTTTATCAGGAAATGCTGGAGTCCTGGTTTCTACCATCTGGCTATTCAAACATTTCTAACCATGATTTACATGAGCCCATTAGGCTTCCACCATTCAAATGAAAAGATCTTTCTTTTTCCATAACCTAGGGATTTAGTTGACAATGACCAGGTAAGAAAATTAAAAACTTCCAGGAAGGAAGGACACAGGCAGCGTACTTATGTGAGTGTCCCAGGCTTACCTTTCCCTACGGAAACAGGAGGAGCCCGAGTCTACTGCAGATCAACTAACTCCTGCCTAAATTTTGTTTGCGGCAGCACCTTTTGGTCTGCAGAAGTGCTGTGATGGAGCCGGAATCCTCAGAGTGCCTGTGCCTGGTATACATCATGACACCCATCGTGGGTTCCTTAAATCTAACAGACCTGTGGGGTACCCGGAGGGCTCAGGCAGGTGTCCCTTGGGAGTCAAGGGAACAGGGCAGTTGTTTGTGACACATCTGAAAACAACAAAAACAATTGATCCCACTGGTGAAAGAGAGTACAAAGAGATAAGCTTTGTGTGTCTTACGCTGAGTTACAGACGGACTACTCTCTTTTTTTTCCTATTCAAATGGTCCCTTAGTCAGGCGTGGTTGCACTTTTCTGTAATTCCAGCCCTCGGAATTACAGGGAGATCAGATGTTCCAGGTAGCCTCTAGTACAAATCACGTTCAAGGCCAGCCTTGGCTGCAGGAGAGCCTGTCTCAATCAAACAAACCCTGTTGCCCGTGGACCTTTTGCAGTGTTTCAAGTGGAAGCCTGTAGAACTCCATCTTATTTGTGGCAGTAGATTCTCATTAAAATTGAAGTCATGGGGGCTCAGCGGTTCAGAGCACTGACTGCTCTTCCAGAGGTCCTGAGTTCAATTCCCAGCAGCCACATGGTGGCTCACAACCATCTGCAGTGGTGTCTGATGCCCTCTTCTGGTGTGTCTGGAGACAGTGACAGTGTACTCACGTAAACATAAAACAAATAAATAAATCTAAGAAGAAATGGAAGTCATTGAAATGACTAGAGAGTCACATTAAAAAAGGACAGAATGAAGACAGTACTTGCCCAGAGCCGAGGGTCAGTGGAGGAGTTGGTAGCCAAGAGCAGAAGGGGTAAGGGGTAGGGGACGTGGAGGGGCGAGGGCGGAGGCTGGAATGGTTTAGTATGAGAAACACATTCTCTTGAGCTCCCTTGTGTTTACACAGGCATATATACTTGATGAAAATCATTGAACTGTATTTATAAGTGCGCTTGATCGTGTGTGAATTCTACTGTGTGATAGGAATGTTTAGAAAAATCTAATCTTGAAATATGGTTAGATAAAGCCCACGTCAGGGGTATACTATATTTACAAACAATAGCAAATTCCTTCGGGGAGGGAAAGGAAGCCCAGAACTAAAGGGGATGTTTTGTTAGTTCCAAAGCAGGACGTGAGCAAACGTGACTAGGTCTGCCTGCTGCAACTGTACTTAGCAGCTCGCTATGGCTTTTAGAAGGCCGGGTAGGTAATCTCCGTACTTTATAGATTATTGGAGAGCAACTACATCCTGTTTCCTGGAATGCAGGAAGGGCTGAGGTCACCCTCCCAGCACACGAAAACAACACAATTCACAGGTCACTGGGGACAGGGCATCTTGGAATGGAGCGGATGATATACCAGCCTTGGAGGAAACCAACGGGTGATCGTTTCAAACCATCCGTTGCTAGCTTTGGGAGTTCAAACCCCACGAGACAAGTCGTGTGCGTCTCCTAGCTACTTTCCTCTTCCTGAAACAAAACGCCTGGTCAGATCAGCTTCGGGAAGGGCTTACGTGGGCTCACAGTTTGAAGGAAGCCGCAGCTTCTAGGCGAGGCAGGCGAGGCAGGCGAGGCAGGCGAGGCAGGCGAGGCAGGCGAGGCAGGCGAGGAGGCTTCTGAGTTGCAGCCACACTCAGGAGCCAGAGATGACTGTTGGCTCAGCTCCCCTTTCTGTTTTGTCCGGGACCCCAGCCCATGAAACCGTGCGTGTTCTCCACATTTAGAGTAAGTCTTCCCTCACACATGTGCCCAGAGACTTATCTCCTAATTGATTCTGTATCCCATTGAGCTTGCAATCGATATTAACCATTATACTGAATAAAGTTCGCGTGTTATTACAGAGTCAAGAAGTATTGTCCTGATACCCCCACAGTGTGCAATTTCTAGGTATTAAAGTGACCTAAGAAGGAGGGGCTGTCGGGTTGATAGCGAAGTATCCAGTGCACGGGCCTGAGGACTCAAGTCTGGATTCCCAGCATCCAGTAACATCTAAACATGCTTGCACACAGCTGTGGCCCTAGCACTGGGGGCTGCGCAGAGTCCCATAGAGCCCAGCAGATCCCCGGGGAGTCCCTGAACAGGCTGTGTTGTTAAAAATGATGGGCTTCAGGTTCAGGGAAAGAATGTTCCAGAAAATAACATGGAGAGCAGTTGAGGCAGGCACCAAGATTGACCTTTGACCTCCCTGTATACAGGCCCAAGGGAAACATGTAAGTATGCACAGATATATACAACACGCATACAACAACAACAATAATAAACAATGTCAGAAAGCAACCATCCTCTATTCCTAGCCGTTATGCTCATTCATTCAACAACCACAACAGTTTAAGTATTCTGGTCGAAGGCCTGGGGTAAGACAACCGTGGATGTGTTGTTAGCTCTGTCTGTCTGATTGGGAGTCTAGCTCTGGGGAAAGAGAAGACACCATGTTTTGATTTTCTTGTATTCTATAGAGGCTGTCCAAAAAGTCTCATGTTATAGAAGCAATGCTCTCGCTCCAGGAATAGGAAGGGACAGAAATCTTCCTACCTGGAGGATCTTCTGGCAGAAGGGATGAGGGGTGTCACTCAGGAGACCCCTGGTTGACAGGCTGGGCCCTAGCCCTCTGTGTTTACTCTGTGTCCCAGGCAGTTCGACCCAGAGCTGTGTTAAGGGCTCTCTCTTTTAAATGAGCACATACTGGGGAACACAGCGTTAAGCAAAAATGAACATTTGGCCAGAACACGCTGTGTCCACATCAGCCACGATCTCAGTTTATTGCCACAGCATCAGCATCAGAACTGTACTTGAACTTTTTTAAAAAAAAAAAGATGTATTTATTTATTTATTTTATGTATGTGAGTACACTGTCGCTGTCTTCATGCACACCAGAAGAGGACACCAGATCTCATTACGGATGGTTGTGAGCCACCAGGTGGTTGCTGGGAATTGAACTCAGGACCTCTGGAAGAGCAGCCAGTGCTCTTAACCGCTGAGCCCTGTACTTGAACTTTTAACTGGTAAGATTAGGCCCCCAGCGAATGCTCTGGGACTAAGCTTCCTCGTGAGGTACATGTAGGCCACACACCATCAGGGAAGGAAGCCTGGGCCGCCAGCAGCCTGTCTTCCTTCTTTTGCCTTAGCAGCCCCGCTGCGCCGTGACCACTGAGCCTCCCGCATCATTCCCTCATCAGTGACGATCCTTTCTCTTCCCACGGAGAGAATGCAACCATTGGCAGAACTCGTTTCTTGGCAGTGTATTTCAGTGAGGAACCATTGGAAAGGGCCTGAGTAAATGCCAAGTTGATAGCATTAAATTGTGAACTTATGGGCTAAGCTTCCTGGAGAGGAGTGTGTGTGTGTGTGTGTGTGTGTGTGTGTGTGTGTGTGTGTGTGTGTACAATCATGCCGCTGCAGGTGTGGAAGTCAAAGGACAATTTACAGAAGTCAGTTCTCTCCTTCGCCCCTCTGTGATTCAGGGATTGAACTAAGGTCATCAGACTTGTCATCAAGAAGGTTTTCCCACTGAGCCATCTCGATAGCCCTCTGGAGACTTTTAGACTGAGCTGTTTTAGCCTTAAGACATAAGTAATGGTGCTGGGCGGTGGTGGCGCACACCTTTAGTCCCAGCACTTGGGAGGCAGAGGCAGGTGGATTTCTGAGT
>NW_022196891.1:77184091-77194795 GCF_008632895.1 Mastomys coucha | reverse complement strand
CCAGCCTAGTCTACAGAGTGAGTTCCAGGACAGCCAGGGCTACACAGAGAAACCCTGTCTTGAGAAAACAAAACAGAGTGGGGGGGAAGAGAGAGAGAAGAAAGAGAGAGAGAAAGAGAGAGACCAAGGCAACTCTTATAAATGAAAACATTTCATTGCTTCCTTACAGTTTGCTTTCAGCTTACAAACTTACAAGCTGCTGGCTCGCAGTATCAAAAGCTTAGTCCGTCATCATCGTGGCAGGGAGCGTGGGAGCAGGCAAGCCTGTTGCTGGAGGAGTAGCCAAGAACTAGGTTGAGGTTTGGTCTGTTGCTGGGTATTGTCATACTAAACTCTTTATCCCTAGGTCTAGTAGCCTCTAGTTGAGTGAATTCTTACAACTATGCCAGCTTTTGTTGTGCAAATCTTGCTCCTTAATTTAAAACTATTGATCATAAAGATGCCCACAGCCAGCAGCTGAGCAGAAAAGGTAGGCAGAGGCGACAGAGAGAGAGAAAGAGAGAGAGAGAAAGAGAAAGAGAGAGAGAGAAAGAGAAAGAGAGAGAGAGAGAGAGAGAGAGAGAGAGAGAGGAAAAAGCAAGAAGGGTCAACAGGGCAGGTGGATCTTGAGGGCGTGGCCATGAGGGCTGATCCGTTGGAGTAGGAGCAGCCCAGGCAGAACATGGCAAATGATATCTATGATATCTCAGGTTATTGACAGAGAGGTAGACAAACTAGCACAGAGGGTAGGTGTCTTGCCCAGCTTTAAGGTGTATTATAAATATAAAGGTTTTGTGTCTTATATTTGGGAGCTAAATGATCTAAGATGGGGATAAAAAGAAATAATATTTACCGGAACAGAGCTACATCCTGATTCGTGGGCATCTCGCAGTGAGAGAAAGAGCCCGGGTTGGGTGTGGGCTTTTGAAACCTCCAAGTCTGCCTTCAGCACCACACTCCCTCTAACAAGGCTAGGCCTCCAAATCCTTCCGAAAGGACTAAATATGCAAATACAGGATCCTATGAGGGCCTTCATATTCAAACACCACGCCACACCACCTTCTAAAGGTAGAGTTCAAGCAATGAGAGTAAAAAAATCTCTGCAGTACAGCAGAAGGCGGCCATCTTGCTGCCATTAGCACTCACCAAATGAAGCCCTCGTGCCAGACTGTGTGACTCAGGGATTGACACTTTCTTTACTCATTCATAGCATCCCCTGGAGAGCGAGGAAGCACTTGGTAAAGACTGGGACTTGACTTTGCAGTAGGGACAGGTCTTAGCAGCTGCACCCTCCCCCACCCCATACCCTTTAATTCTCTATACGCTGTTGAATTTTCTAGCCAGTCTCCTTGGCTCAGATTCAAGAACCTCTTTCAACATGAAGGCACTGGCCAAGCACCTCCTTTACAGAGCCATTGCCGCAGTACTTCTGGTTCTTAAAGCGATGTTATAAACTGTCGAATGACTCAGAAATCCCAGGAACAGGTCCTGACGGAGTGCACAGGGAACCGATGACTTCACCTGAAGCTGACCCAGGGACGAAGGAGGTACATCTGTCATCACCTTGGCAGGACTCCGGGCCTCACAGGAGATCCTGGAAGTGATGTGTGTGGAGGCCTGGCTCACATCTGGCTGATCATCCCTCGGCTTGGCTCAGGCTCCTGAGGGAGGGGGAAGGAGAGAAAAATCAAGAGACCAAGTGGCTCATCCCCACATGGAAACAGAACCTGGGGAAACTGATTCTGAAAGATAACTCCCAGCACCTTTCTCACCCGTATCCAAGGAGACTGCCATCCTTTTTCCCCCCACCCACCCCCCGCCCCGCCCCAGACAGTCCTTCCTGAAGCCAACATGCAAACTCTATGTTCACCTATACTCAGTTACCATCTGAACCTGTCTCCTGCTCTGTGGCTCTTCAGGCCAAATGAAGTCCAGCTGCTCTGTGGTGGCTGGGACGCGTTGCAGCTGTGGCTAGAAACTCATCTGTATTTTGGATCTCACTGAACAACCCTGCCTGGACACAAAGGGGATGAATGTGCTTCACCTTCCAACATTAGACTAGACAAGCCAGACCCATGCCGCGAGGTGAGAGAGTCATCCCAGCCAAAGAATCCACAGTCTGAGACGTGGTAGCAAACAGATTAAGTGTGAGAGACTCTTGACCAGTGGTTCTCAATCTGTAGGTCGAGACCCCATCAGGGTTGCCCAAGACTATCCTGCGTATCAGATGGACATTACGACTCAGAACAGTAGCAACATTACAGTGATGAAGTAGCAACCAAAGTAATTTTATGGTTTGGGTCAGCACAACATGAGGAACTGTATCAAAGGTTTACAGCATTAGGAAAGTTGAGAACCACCGCTCTTGACAGAATCATAAGGCAGGCCAGAAAATCAGGCCTGGAGCTGCTACAGTTTGAGATGGTCCCCAAGCCTTCCATCCTGTTCTTCAAAGGACAGGTGGTGCTGATACTTGGATGCTGAGACTCCAATATGGCGGCCAATATGGCTGCCCTGGAGAATTCAAGAGTTGTTCCACTGAGCCACTGAGCCACAAGAAGGTACTCTGTGCATGAGTCTGCTCACACAGGGACCTCTCATGGGTAGAGCAATATGCCTGTGACCTACCTGTAAAAGATCTGGCCTGGAGGTCTCTAAAAATAGGAGTAGTTACACAGTCATTAAATATGACACCTGGTTGTCTTTCACAGTCTCCTCATTTTAGTCACGATGGCCTAAAAACAGACATGTCCCTTATGCAGAAAGGCAGGATTTTTGCAGATATCCTATGCATATGTGCCTAAATACTTCAAGTCATTTCTAGATAACTTCTAATGTCTAACTTGATATAAATCCTAAGTCCATAATTGCTATGCTGCATTGGTTAGGGGGAATGACAAGAGAAAAGTCTACCTACTTTTAGTAGTTGACATTTTTGTCTCACGTGTTTTTGGTGTATGATTGTTTGAATCTGCAGCCAGGGAATCCACACATAGAGTGTTCTCTCTCTCTTTGTCTCTCTGTGTGTATGTGTGTGTGCATATGAGTGTATGTATGTGTATATATGTATATGTGTATACTTATGTGTGTGTGAATGTGTGTACATATGTGTGTGAATGTGTGCATGTGTTTGTGTGTATATGTGTGTACGTGTGTATATATGAGTGAGTATGTATATATATGAATGCCTCTGTATGTATGTGTGTATGTATATGTATGAATGTGTATATATATGTGTGTATGTATCTGTGTGTATGTGTATGTATGTGTGTAAATATGTATGAATGTGTGTATGCATATGTTTATATGTATGTCTGTGTATGTATATGTATGTGTATATATATGTGTATGTGTGTCTCTATGTATGTATATATGTGTATGTGTGTATATGTATGTGTGTCTGTGTATATGCATGTATATATGTAAATGTATATGAATGTGTGTATGTATATGTATGTATGTATGTATGTGTGTAAATATATATGTGTGTATATCTGTGTATGTGTGTACACATAGTTTGTTGTCTGGTGAAAAGATGAGACTGTTAGATGGTCTCGCTATTTTCCTGTCACTTCTGTAATAACTGACTACAAATCCAGTGACTTGAAACAATGTCCATTCATTCTCTTGTAGTTCTAAGGTCATAATTTTGGAATCAGTCCTACTGGGTTTTAATGAAGTTGTTCACAGACTGGCATCCCTTGTAGAGGAGAGTCCGTCCCCTTAGCTTCTCAGCCTCTAGACAGGACCTGCTTCTTGTGGTCCACAGCCCCTCTTTGTTTTCTGTTATCACCTCTCTCAGATCTTCCTGTCTCCAGTCTCCATCTCTCAAGGACACCCTTCCCAGCATGATGTCATTATCCAGAGAATATTAACTTACCCACATCTGTACACTCTCTTTTTTCTTTTCTTTTCCTTTCTTTCTTTCTTTCTTTCTTTCTTTCTTTCTTTCTTTCTTTCTTTTTTTGGAGACAGGGTTTCTCTCTATAGCCCTGGCTGTCCTGGAACTCACTCTGTAGACCAGGCTGGCCTCAAACTCAGAAACCCACCTGCCTCTGCCTCCCAAGTGCTGGGATTAAAGGCGTGGGCCACCACTGCCCGGCATGAGCCTCTGCTTCCTCCCTCCAGGTTCCTGTCATGACTTCTGTCACACACGGTAGTGTGTGTGGGGACTTGTGAGATGAAATAAACTCCCCCAACCTCCCCCTGCCCCCCCCCCGAGTCTGGAAAGCAAGGGGTGGGTGAGGAGGGATATTGGAAGGTGCCCCATCTCCGGGACTCAGGATTGCACAAGACAATGAAGACTTTGTTGGCTTGCTACCATATTAAAACCGAAATGGTTCCAGAGGACAGGGTCTGACGGAAACATTCTCAGCTTGCGGTTTGTCTGTTACCTGAGGACGGGATACAATGTTCAGGGGCAGGCAGATTCTGGGGCCACACCTGGACCTCCAAGGAGGGGGAACTATTTCTGTGTGTGTGGCAGGGTTCTTCAGCTGGCAGCTCTTAGAAGGCTCACGGGATCCAAACACGTGAGGCAGGTTACACTGGAGAGAGACAGGAAAAGGGATGCCCAGGGCCTCCCCCACAGAGCTTGGCTTTCCAGAAAGTACCACAGGGAATGCAACTAGACAAGAGCAGCACACTCTTCTCTTAGTCTGAAATTGTGTTTTGTTTTTAAAAACTCAAAAATGTGGGGCAAAATTCCCCCACATTTTTGTCCCTGCTCCAACTTTTAGCCATGGTGACCTGCAAGGTGACCCGACCTCTCAGCTCCTTAGCCTGTCTCCCACACCCACAGGGACCCTGATTTCCTGGGGGTGGCATCCCAGATCCTTGGGGGATGGGGAAATGTCTCTTTCGTTGTTTCAATTGGATCGCCCGTTTGAATGGTCGAGGCCTAAAGAGAACCAACACAGAAGCAAGCTCCGCTAAACAGGAAAGGGGCGCCTCCCAGTGTTTCTGTAGAGAGATCGAAACAAAGGGTGCTGGCGCCCTCTAGTGGCAACGAAGCTGCCTCCTGATCTGCCCGAGGACAGACAGGCTGTCTCTCCAAGGGTCCTGGGCCACCACCCCCTCCAGGATTAGAAGGAGAAAAATGTATGCCACTTGGGCCTCATTAACTTTGGTGGTTTTAGGATGCATCGCTACTGTGTGAGACTGATGTGTGTGTTTTCCCAAGAATCACCTTCCAGAGCCACAGACTCGGGGCCCTCCATTATTTGTTAAGGAGGTTAAGACCCCTAGCACTCCTTTCACGCGTAACATACGACCTGTAGACATACTGTGAGAACCATACTACCCAGGTTCTCAAGGCTATTCTCTGGAGAGACTCACACAGGTTTAGGATAGCTCTCCTGGGGAAGTAAAGGACAGATCCCTCACAAGCCAAGGAATTTGTGTGAACCACCCATACACTCCCTGTGCAGAGCTCATGCACCTGCTGGTTAAGCTCACATCAGAGAGAACCCGTGCTCCCCTGAAGTACGTGCTGGGAGGGGAATTGCAGAAACGAATGGCCAAGCAGCTGCTTAGCGTTTGAAAGGGACTCCAGGGTCTTAATTAATGCTTAAAGAGCTAAGACAACACCCCGTTTTTTCATTTAGATGGCTCGTGAAAAGAAAGCTGCTGCCGATTGAGGAAGCCAGCATGGCTGCTCGCATTGCTGTAAGACATAGCTATTCCATTTCCCAGGACCTAACTACAAGAGTTAAAAGCTGGATCTCAGATATTTGCTCTCACGCATGCTCACATTTACAATAGCTAAGGCATGGCAGACTCAACTGTCCACTAATGGGTGAGCTGGATAGTGTAGCCACACAATGGATGACTATTCAACTTAAAATAAAAAAAAGATAATGTTCCAGTCCATGCTACGTGTAGCAACCCTGAGCACAATATGCTAATGAAATGAACCAGATACAAATACAGCAGGGCTCAACATATGTAATATGCACAATCAGTAACATCATGTAGACAGAGGTATGGTGGTTGTCAGGGTCTGGAGGAAAGCGGGGGGGCTTCAAAGAGTTCCTTATCCAGCTTTACTTTCCAGAAGTTCGACTACCCCAAAGTCAACTATAGCCCACAAGAAAAAAAAAAGTCACACAGAAATTGCCAGAAATAAGTTTATGTTTCAAATGATTCTGAGTATCATGATAAAATCTTCTCCTGTCCCACCCTGCGCAGCTGAGACATTTCCTCACGTTCACCTGTGTATTCACACTGTATGTAGACTGCTCTACTATACACTGTATATACAATGTATACTGCTTAGCAGCCTTCTCAGCTCCTCTGGCCCAGTACTACAGTGTCTGTGTTCCAGGATGCGTATTTGACTTGCCAATGACCTCAAGGCACAGTAGCAGCGATATAAAGAAGGCACCAGTGTGCAAACAGGCAAGGACAGATCAGCTCTGACACGGTGGGCCAATGCTGTGCAGCACTCTGGAAGAGAAAGAGGTGTGTGCGTGGTTCAGTACTGTCTGTCCATGGTTCATGGATAACCACACGATGCTCTATCACCCGTGGGGGCTGGCAGTTGAACCTGCATCCTCTGGAAGGGCAATGAGTACTTGTAACCATTGAGCCATCTCTCCAGCCTCAGGGACAGGGAATGTAAGGAATTCTCTGGACTTTCTGCTCAATTATTCTGTGACTCTGAAACTGTCCTAAAATCTATAACACTTTTTAAAAAGTTCTAGAAGGGAATAGAGGTAATTGTGTCACACCATGGCTGTTTTGACAGCCACGGAGACTGCCTAAGAGTGGATAAACGGTGACAAATCTTATTTTGCATGTTTTGCTTTAATTAAAAAAGATAAATAGAATAGTCAGGTGTGGTGGTGCATACCTGAAATCTAAGCAATTGGGAAGTAGGAGAAGGGGGAGGAGGAGAAGGAGGAAGAGGAGAAGGAGAGAGAGAGAGGAGAGAGAGAGGAGGAAGAAAGGGAGGGAGTATGGGAGGAGGAGAAGGAGGAGCAGAAGAGGGAGAGGGGAGAAGAGAGGCAGGCAGAAAAGTCAATAAAGTATGGGAAGAATGAGTGCTGCTTACAGTGAAGTCATAAATAAACAAACAGGAGAAAAATGAGTCAGATTTGATTTGTAATTTAGAGACCAGACACAATTGCACATTCATAAATACCATAAATGAAGTTACAGGAATATTTCTTTTAATATATTTTAAAGCTGCTTACGTTAACAAAAATAATTTGAATTTTTTTTAAAAATAAAAGCACAGCTGAGAGAATGATTTTCAGGCAGAGTCAGAAAATGTGAGCAGGCATGAGTGAAGAAAAGCAGAAGCTAACAAACTTATTAGGACTTTAGCTCTGGAAGGAACATCCTGGTACCCTCGAGGGGCAAGTCAGGGATGGAGGGGTGTGTGTGAAGATGGAAGGAACTCATCCCTAGGACCCAGGAGGATCTGTTACTGTTTGTTCTGCCTGCCTGCCTGCCTATTTATCTACCTGTCTGTCTGTCTGTCTATCTATCTATCTACCATCTATTCATCTATCTATCATTCATCCATCTAATCTATATTAAAAATATTTTTATTTATTCTTTGAGAATTTTAGACATGTATACAATGTATTTTGACCAGGTTCACTCCCCCACACACCACCCTAACTCCTGCCACCCCCTTACTCAAGCCATTCCCCTCTCAACTTCATTTTCTCTTCTTTTTCTTTTCTAATTCTCCTCTTAACTCTGTTCTTAGTCCTCAGAGGTGGGGAGTTGGGACCATTTTACATTTTGTTCCTTCTGCCCTGGGAGGTTCTTGTTAAACCGACTTGGACAAATCTTTGCTAAAAGCAGGCCTTACAAAGAGGTAGTGTACAGACGGCTCTAGAAGACTCAAGAGCCTGAGGAAAGTTAGGCTAAGCAAAGAACCCTTGTCAATACCGACTACCAATGCACACTCACACCTCTGCTAGCAAAATGTCCCAAGAATCTGCAGCACGGTCTTTTGACGTTCTCACAGATGACAGACAAATCTTTGTCCTTTCTGAGACAGATTGGGTTTTTGGGCAGAAGTTACTCAGAACCAACTATTATGAAGTAGGAAAATGAAATGAAACTGATTTCCCCTCATTGGGCTTGTATATTAAGTCAGATAGCAGGGTTTTTGTTTGTTTGCTTTTTTGTTTTTTCGAGACAGGGTTTTTCTGTGTAGCCTTGGCTGTCCTGGAACTCACTCTGTAGACCAGGCTGGCCTTGAACTCAGAAATCCGCCTGCCTCTGCCTCTTAAGTGCTGGGACTAAAGGCGTACGCCACCACTGCCCGGCCAGATAGCAGTTTTAACAGAAGGAATCCAAAAGGGCATTGGACACCACCCATCCCCCTGAGCGCCCACCCCCTGGGTACCGCCCACCCTCTAAGCACCGCCCCCACTGGCCCCCAGTGATTAAACGGAGAACTCCATAGACTGCTTGTTTTGTGAGTTTTATTTCACATTCTCAGGATTCACACATCCCAAGTAATTCTGAAATCAGTCTGTGTGACTCTTCACCTTGTGGCAGAAACAGCTGCTTAGCTTGAAGATAAGTGTGGGTACCAAAAGCCTTCAAGTCAGACTCCTGCAGAATAGACTTCCAATTATCCCCGGGCCTTTATTGCTGGTACCAACTGAAGCACTCTCTCATCACTTCCCCCACAGCTCCTATAATCCACAGATATCACAAGATGGCCTGCTTTCCCGTAAGAGCACTTTCCTGTTCTTCCGGGCTGCTATCTTCTTTGCTTTCTTTCAAACGTCGCAAGGACTATACTTTGCTTTAATAATGAATTGTAAGGCGAACCCATTTCAAGCTGCATCCATCACAATGAGGTCACTTAGAGAAAGAAGAGATGTTCAGGAAAAGACAAGTGCCTTTTGTAGACCGATGGACACCCTCCCAAGGGCTCCACCGTCGTCAACTTCACTTTGCCGAGGAAGCAGGCACACGGGTGGAACCGAAAGAAAAAATAAAGTCTTTTTTGTATGTCATTGAAAGCAAGCATTTTCCTCTCCAAGAGCATTCTGGACAGATTAAAGAGAAGCATGGACACACACAGACACACACAGACACACACACACACACACACACACACACACGCACGCACGCACACACGCACGCACGCACGCACGCACGCACACGCACGTGGACACGCACAAAAAGTTAATGAAATAACATTTCCCAGATTCTTAGCTTGACAAAACCTCTTTTATCTTAGACTGCATGGGGGAGAAAAACAGAAGATAAACAATTTTCAATAGGGAATCAAAGAGGGAAGACACCCTAACCCGGTAATGTCACATCACACCACAGTTCTGTTTGTGGTCTGGGTATCCCTTGTAGCCAGTCTCTACCGGGATCACTATGGCAATGTCTGTCACGTAGATTATGTCTAATGTCAAATGTCACGTAAATGGGGTTGTCCTGTTCTGTTTAGTAACTGGCGCTGAGATCTTGCATATACTACAAACATGACCCACCCCAACCTATAGATACTGGTTTGTATTTGGGGGGTAGGTTTTTTGTTTGTTTGTTTGTTTTACTATAATCCTTTTGAGATACATTCATGTTGTTTTGGGATCTTTTTTAGATTAGAGTCTCAGGTCAGGGAGCACCCTGTCAATGGAGAGACACACATGGAAATGAAGAAGTCTCTGTTACTTGTAGGGACATGTTGTACTTGGAGGCCACACATGGCTGGGCAGGAAAGGGTGGAGAAGGGAGGGGAGGAGTGGAGAAGAGAAAAGACAGGGGAGGGGAGGTGGAAAGAGGGGAGAGGTCGACTCCCACAGGACAAAGGCTTTGAGGAGGGTGTTCAAAATATCAAACAGGTATCTCATAAGGATGCTCAATGGAAAAACTTTGATTTTCTTTTTTTTTTGTTTTTTTGTATGTGTGCGTCCATGCATATACAAATATGTGTGCACATGAGGAATATTTTCTCTCTAGGTACTTTATATTCTCAACATTTACAGTTGTGAAACGAGGGGGGGCAAGATTCATTTTCCTTATACATTTATCCAATCATTTCAGCACCATTTGTTAAGACTTCCTTAGGGCTGGAGAGATGGCTCAATAGTTAAGAGCAGTGGCCACTCTTTCAGAGAACCTGGGTTCAGTTCTCAGCACCAAAACTGCAGTTCACAATTGTCAGTAACTCCACTCCCAGGGGGTCTGACGCCCTCTTCCGGCCTCCACGGGCACTGCATGCACATAGTGCACAGAGAAATGCAAGCAAAACACTAATGCACAAAAAGTGAGATCAAATCGTTTTTGTTGTTTTTTTGTTTTTGTTGAGACAGGGTTTCTCTGTGTAGCCCTGGCTGTCCTGGAACTCACTCTGTAGACCAGGCTGGCCTCGAACTCAGAAATCCACCTGCCGCTGCCTCCCAAGTGCTGGGATTAAAGGCGTACGCTACCACTGGCAGGCTTTTTGTTTTTTTATAAAGACTTCCTTTTATCTATCAAATATTCTTAGCCTCTTTGTCAAAAAACAACTGGCTCTCTCTCTCCAACTTCTCTAGTCTCTTATTTGCCTTTAGCCCAATACTTACTGTCCGTGATTACCACAGCTTTGCAAATGTCTGGAAATCAGGCCTGAATCTTCCAACTATTGCAAAACTAGCTTGGCCATTTAGATGCTTTATGTTCCTGTTAAAATTTTCTTTATTTTTCTTTTTCTTTCTTTTCTTTTCTTTTCTTTTTTTTCTTTTTTTTCTTTTCTTT
>NW_022196891.1:77158214-77184057 GCF_008632895.1 Mastomys coucha | reverse complement strand
GTAGGGTCTCACTATGCAGCCCTAGCTGGCCTGAAACTAGATGGCTAAACCAGGCTAGTCTCGAATGCACAGATTCACTGGCTTCTGCCTCCTGGAGACTTAAGGTATGTGCCACCACATCTAGTGCCTGTTAAACATTTATAACTGACTTGTCAATTTCTACCAAAAAAAAAATTAATTGGGATGATAATGGATTTCTAGATAAAGGATTGACATTTTTCAATATATATGCATAGTATTATCAAAATCTATGTCCAGCTGGGCAGTGGTGGCGCATGCCTTTAATCCCAGCACTTGGGGGGCAGAGACAGGTGGATTTCTGAGTTTGAGGCCAGCCTGGTCTACAGAGTGAGTTCCAGGACAGCCAGGGCTATAGAGAGAAACCCTGTCTTGACAAAAAACAAAAAACAAAAAAACAAAAAAAAACCCCCTATGTCCATGTGGTATGTCTTTTTCAACTTCCTTCCTTAATGCAAAGTTTTAGTTCACATGTATAGAAGCTTTCCGGTTTGGTCCATGCACCAATGAATAGTGAGCTACCTCTTCCTGATGATTCTCTCTTACTGTTCTCTTTGTAATATAGTGATGCATGTTGGAGCAGCCACGGAGAGAGAATTACGTAATTTGAGAGAGAGTTACGTGCCTATTTGAGGGGTCTCCCCTCTGCAGCTGTCTTCCTTTTAGCCCTGACCCTTGCAGTATTGTCTAAACACTCTGGCAGCCTCCAGCTACATCTGTGGACTCTAGAGCCAACATAGCTGTGACCAGCATTAGCTCCCTCCAGCCACAAGGTGACACAGACAGTCTGTACTCCCTGAGGAGAGCTGTAAAAAAGACTGTAAACCCCCTCAGTTACAGGAAGAGTTTTAGCTAGACTCAAAACTACACTAAAATGAAACTATCTGCTTTGGAAAATGGGGAAGAGAGAGTGAAAGGCAATGATTCGTGACCCAGTAGCACCAACCCCCACAGAGGTCTGAGAGATGCACGAGATGGGCATCCGTGGGGGGAGGGGCACATATTGACAGAATTCATCCAGCATCAAGTCTCTGGCTTAGAACTGCTGGTGGTAAGCCCTCCTGGGGCCTATGGATTCATGCCCAAAGATAAGTGCATTGGTTATACAATTCTCAGCGTGTCGTGGAGAGTTGTTTTGCGACTTAAATGCTTCTCCCTGTGTGAGGTAACCCGCGACTCCCATTAGCTACCTCCTGTCTTCCTTTGAGCTGGAGAACTGATGTCTAATGCGAGAAGGCAGAGCTGGGAGCCACGTCACAGCTCTACTATCTGCGTTCTCCACACTGGCAAGATCCCGGCTGTGTATAAGCGAGGAGTTTCACTTTCCTTTCTGTTGTTGCAAGGGAGCACTCTGAAGACCAGCGGCTTAGGAGAGGAGAGGGAAGGTTCATTTGCCTTAGACTTAGAGGCATTGAGGGTAGTCAGGGCAGGAACTGAGGGGGGTAACTTGAATCGGAAGCTAGGGAAAGCTGCCGCTGGCTGCATCCTGCTTAGGAGTTGGGGGCTTTGAGCCCTGCCCATCTAGGCGCAGGTTCGTCAAGGAGGCCTACCGGATGAAGCCTCCAGGAAAAGCTTCCAGGCCTTCGGAAGCCCTAAACAAGAGGCTGGGTAGGACACATCTTAGTGTGTGAGGAGCCATTCAGTCCCTAACACTAGGAGAAAGTAAAAATCCACTGCACAAGCCCGAGAGAGCTTCCAGGCTGGTGAACGCGTGCTTGTGTCAGGAGCATGGTTCAGGGACAAAGAGGCCCACGGTCTCAGGACCACAGCAGGTCTACTGCCAACCCTCACCTGGCTGCTCCTCTCTATCCGGTGTAACCTTCTCTACATCAAGCCAGGAGG
This sequence comes from Mastomys coucha, assembly GCF_008632895.1. Classification (NCBI taxonomy): domain Eukaryota; kingdom Metazoa; phylum Chordata; class Mammalia; order Rodentia; family Muridae; genus Mastomys; species Mastomys coucha. The sequence continues at coordinate 77,182,197 of NW_022196891.1, read as the reverse complement.
CAATGTAGTGATCACTCTGTATTCAAACCCTAGGAGACCAGAGGAACCCCCAGCTTGGACCCAAGAGCTGAAATTATCAAAGACTAGAAATTGTCTCTGAAGGAGGGGGTCGGTCTCAGGGGACCGAGCCCTTAATTTGTGAGATCTGCCCTAATTCCAGGTAGCTGGGATTAGAACTGAGTCCAAGTGTACACCATCACAGTTGCTGGTGTCTAGAGGGTCGTTAGCGTGGACCCCCCCCCCCATACGCATTTGATGTCAAAGTGTTCTGAGTAGAAGTGAGGCCCAGTAAGAGGAAGTCTAGTCACTGAAGACCTTGAGGGGGACACTGCAATACCGGCCACTTCCTCTCTCTTTCTTGCCAGGCCACCATGAGTGGAAAGGTTTCTTCTGTCACATGTCCTGGCCACGATGTTCTGTGTCACTATAGGCTCAAGGACAAGTGGCTATGGACTCAAACTTCTGATATCATGAACCTAAAAATACTGTTCTCCTTTGAAGTTAATCAGCCCAGGCATTTTCTCTCAGCCCCAGAGAGCTGGTGAGCGCCTATGGAAAGTTTCCATGGCCACGAGTCGCACAAGCCGAAGTGTCTGTGAAGGCCACAGTTTGTTGTAAGCATGTAAACAGTTTGTAAATCCGAACAGCCTGAGAACTGCTGGTTTAAATGATTGAAATGGTACGAGCAGACCCCTCAAAAGGAAACAATCCTCTTCCACAGAGAAGGAAAATCATCCAACAGTGTGGAGAACATGATGGCCACGCAGTAGTAAGTGCCACCAGGTGAACTGAGTATAATCCTAAAGGTGACGGCTGCCAATGCCCAGATGGACTGGCAAAGCCCTATCTATATATTAGACAAATTTCTCTAAAGTAGAATTGACTCCATCTATCTATCTATCTATCTATCTATCTATCTATCTATCTATGTATCTATCTATCTATGTATCTATCTATGTATCTATCTATCTGTATAGTTATATATAAATGTGTATATATATGCATATTTATATATAAATATAATATAGATGATATACATGTATATATGCATTGTGTACACACATATACACACAGATGTAATTAAAAGCAGGACTTAGCAGATTGACCTATAGAGTCAGAGAAAGACAGGGAAGCCAGGAGCTGCGTAGACTGAAAGCCTTAGGGCAGTCTCCACCCACAGGTTGAGAACCATTGCCTTAGGACAAGGAGGCCCAGTGTGTGGCCCTAGTCCAAGACCTGGAAATGCCCTATGAGCATCTCGTGCCCGTCCACATTCAAAGGCTGAAGAGTCACATTTCCTTAGCACAGCAGCAAAAACCATACCTGTTCAGTAGGGGAGCATGCCTATGTGTGAGCTTGCCCCTCTCTTTGCACTCCTCCCAAGCCCCCAAGCTATGACACAAAGCTGCCCTCATTCAGGGTGGTTCTTCCCCACACAGTGTGCAGACCCACGTGTCAATCACCTCTGGAAAAAACCATAGAAGACATATCCCAGAAGTGTGCTTTACAGGCATCTCAAAGCATCAATCAAGGCAAGCGAAGCCAATACTCAACATTAGCCCTCCCTCTCCAGCCAGGAAAGATGTGCCTTCGAGTAGATCTACCTCACGACTGATGGTACCTAGGGATGCATGGCTAATGTCTATCTGGGGGTTCCTGACAATCTGGCTCCCTTCTCTAGAGCCCTCCTGACTTACTTTCATTGCCATGGAGAGACACCATGACCACGGCGATTCTCATAAAAGAAATGTTTATTTGGGGCTGGCTTACAGGTTCAGAGGTTTAGTCTATTATCGGCACAGTAGGGTGTATGGCAGCATGCAGGCAGCCATGGTGCTGGAGAAGGAGCCAAGAGTTCTACGTCTCCATCCACAGGCACCAAGGAAACTGTCTTCCACAGTCAGGAAGGGGCTCTGTCACACTGGCCAGACTTGAGCATATACATATTGTACCTGCTTGTATTCTAATGCTAATCGGGTCCTCCAAAACGTTTTGCACATCTGCATGTGGCTTCTGGGAAATCTGCTCCCAGTTAATTCTGATTGGTAAATAAAGCTGTCAGCAGCCAATAGCTGCTGGGGAGGAGAGACAGAGGCGGGATTTAGGCTTCCTGGGCTTGGGACCCTCCAAAGAAGAGGAGAGAGGAGACTCCATGCCTTAGAAGTGTGCAGGGCAGAGGTTGCCACCATGCCTTAGGAGTGTGTACAGGAGAGGAGAGAAGAGAGCAGCCATGGAAGGGTAAGAACATGCAGGAGGGAGAAAAAGAGCCGCCATGTAGAGGTGCCAAGAGAACATGGCCCAGAGGGTTGCTCAACTGGGTCAAGAGCAGCCACCAGGAAACATAGAAATTAGTTAACCAGTAACTCAAAGTTATCAGTGGGAGGTAGATGCTAAAAAATATGGAGGTTAGGCAGTTGCCCAGCTATTGATCTGCTTAAGGCATATTAAATATAAAGGCTGTGTGTGTGTGTGTGTGTGTGTGTGTGTGTGTGTGTGTGTGTGTGTATGGTCATTCATTTGGGATCATAAACCACTGAGGTAGGAAGCAACGCCTTGATGGGATTTATTAGTTAATTTTGCTACATATATGAGACCTCAAAGCCCTGCCTCTACAGTTATACACTGCCTCTAACAAGACCATACCGCTTCCAATAAGGCCACAACTCTTAATAGTGCCACTTCTCCTGGGCTACACACATTCAAGCCACCACACCTCCAACCGAGACCACTCTGATACAGAGTATGGCTCCCTGTGACGCAGAGAGAAACTCCTTTAGGCCACACAGTGCCCACTACTCCTAGAATCCATTTGCTCATCTATTATTTCTACCTCACAAGAAGCAAGGCTTCCAACTTCCCATATTTTTTTTTCTCCAAATCCTCATATAATAAAATTCTCAATGAGAGGCTAAGGCTAGAGGATCATGAGTTGGAGACCAGCCTCGGCAACATTATGAGACCCATATAGTATTCTCAAAAGAAAAAGAAAATTACCCAAAGGGGTATTAGAAAAAAAAACATAAAACAAAAGATGAATACATGATTTTCTTTTACTTATTTTTTTGTGTTTTACAAATGTTCTAAAAGCCTAAACATTAAAAAAAAAAACCTGATTTTTAAAGTGACTGCCACCCAAAAAATAAATATGTAACTAAAACTTTTAGAAAAGTCCAACAAAGAAAGTATTACCCAGAACCTAAGATGCTAAATGCCCAGATGAGACTAGGGGAGGCTACACTGCAGTAGCAGATAACCGCCCAGTCATCCGGACTTTTTTTTATTACTTATGTTCTGCATATGCTGAAGTCTTAGTGCTTCTGTCCCTTCAAAGTTGCTGTGCTAAAATCCAAACCCCTAAGGTTCTAGGTTAAGAGGTGGAGCCTTTGGACAGTGATCAGCCCACAGGAACACAGGTCTCTTGGATGAGATCAAGAAGAGGGATATTTCAGACCGAGGCCTACTGATGTTGTGCTGTCTGCCATGTAGACAGCATAGGTGGACACCATATGAGACTACCTATAAACTAGAACACAAGTCCTCTCCAGACAGTATAAGCCTGCTAAGGTCTTGATCCTGGGCTGCCCAACCTCCAGAGCAGTGGAAACACACATTTCTATTGTTATATGTTACCTGCCTCTGGTGGTTTGTAATAGCAGCCTGAATGGACTGAGACAATGGTCTATGTGTGTCAGTTGTGAGTCCTATTCAATAGAGAAGCCTCAGTTGGGCTTTATCAAGTGTGGTGAGCATGCCCAAGGTCCAGAAGTTCTGGCCACAACTTTCATGTGGCGCCGTTGCTGCCACTGATGAGTCATGTCTAGTAGAGAAGGATGGTACTCCTACAGGGGGAGGGGCAGTAGGCATGAGGAATACTACAGTCTATCATTTCAATGCCAAACAGAACAAAATGGAACCCACACCACCTCAAGTAGAGAAGGGAGGCAGAGGAAGGAAACAATGACTATCTATTCAAGGTCCGCGCTGTCCCCTGCACCCTCATTTCTCTTTAATTTGCTATGTTCCTCCGAAGGCTCTCACACTGTCCTTTCACAGATGAGGAAACCGAGGCCCAGACAGGGCAAGGAACTGCAACAGACAGGCAGAAGAGGAAGGTTTCAGACCTCTGTTCCACCAGTCTGTGCTATCTGCCAGGTAGAACCCGCTTTCTCAGTTGTGTTAAGGGAAAAAAATGCAAGATGTTGAGCTAAGTCCACAGAGACAGAAGTAGGTTGGTGGCTAACAGGGTCAGGGAGAAGGATAGGAAACAAACTTTTCAATTGTACAGCTGCTTTTTATTTTTTAAGCAATGGACTGTTTTACAACCAGATCAGCACACATTGAAGTCACTAAATACCTTACATTAAAATGACTACTTTCTTGCCGGGGTGGTGCTGGGATTAAAGGTGTGCACAATGACAATTTTATGTTTTACGAATTTCACAGTAATTAAAGGAGAAATAAAGCTACTGAGATCATGACAACTGTGGCAAATTGTTGACAATTTCAACTCATTTCACAGACCCCCAAATCCTGCGATCACAACCCCTCCCCGCCCCGAGCAAAATTCCTACATCTCGATGCAATTTCATCCCAGTTCATATTTACCCAGAGCTCCCCATGTCGCCGAAGCACTCTTAAAAAATCAATCTGGAGAATGCTTACGAGGTTAGCTTACTTTAGACTCCATTTTAAAGTGCATGAAACCCGAGAGAGGGGGCAGCAGAGGCTCCCGTAATCACAGAGCGAATACCCACGCCACGTCCCCGTGGCGCTGCCAGGCCCCTAAGAAAAGGCACTACCCAACTTCAAATTTCAATGTTAATATGATGTTGCGGTCTCCAGGGCAATACACAGCGAAGGCCTGGACCTTCTGCACCCAGTGTTTTTTTCTGCAAACCGACGAAGGCGCAAGTGCACTGGAGAACATGGCACAGCCCAGGGGCGGAGCCAGGAAGTGGGCGTGCCCATACAGGGGGCGTGTCCGGGGCGGTGGGCAGGGCCGGCGCTAGCCCCGGAGAGGCGCTCCGCCCGCGGCGTAAACTCTACCCTGTGCCGCGGCGGAGCAGGTGAGCGGAGGGCGGGGGCTGGGTGTGTGCGGCCGGGTACCTGTCACCGATCGCGGGTAGCCGGCAGCATGGAGAGCCCGGATGCAGCGAGGCCCTTCGTGCGCACGCCCCTGACCGCTGCTTCCGTGGCTCTCTCGGGGCACCAGGGTCTGGGCTCCAGGCTGCGGCCCCTGCGGCGATCTCGGCCTCTGCGGCCGGAGCTTGGGCGAGCAGAAAGTGCCGGGGAGGCGGCAGGGCGGCCGGCCCAGAACTGGGGCTTGGAAGGAGCGAGGGGAGCAGCTGTGGGCCTCTGGCGGCGTCCGAGTGTCCTCGCGTCCCTTCCTGCCTCCAGAGCCCCGGGCGCGGAGTGAGGTGTTAAAGGGCCAGCGCACGTGGGTCCCACAACTGTATTTACCAGGCATTCTGGTCCCTGCTACCCAGGCCCTGACCTGGTCTACCTGGGCTCTGCTATAGATGCTATGGGGAGTGAGAACTTCTTCCTGGGTGAGGAGCGGGCCGCCCCAACAGGGCCTGAGGCTGGCATTCTGTTACTAGCAGTGTTTGGTGTTTTGTAAATCTCTTAAGGCAGTAGGGAGACGCCCAGAATCGAGCCTTTGAAGCTGAGGGAACTCAAAAGCAAGAGCTAGTTGCCACTGAATTATACTGATGAAGAAACCGCGCCTAGGGCTGAGGATGTAGCTGTATGGTAGAGTATTTGCCAAGCATGCATGAGGCCGGCCAGGAGAGGAAAAGGAGGGCGAGGAGAACAACTCGCAGAACTAAAAAGTGCGGTTGCCCAAGGTCTCCTGTGTAAGATACAGTGGAGCCAGGCTTAGAGCCTGCTGCCTGGACCTCTATTTCTGCTTATCCGGGACCTAAGTCCTTTGCCAGTTAGATGAAATGTCCTAGCATCTCTGCTTAGGTATTTGCCTTTAAAGATGTGAACGGTTGTGAAATGACTGCATCCATTCACAGATGGGGGATTAGAGAGCCTCTAAACCAGAACAGATGCAGACCAATTTAACTCAGAATGGACAGCGTCCCCAGAACAGTCTCTCGGAGGCAGAGTCTCCGCCGTGCACCTGCTGGCTACATAGTCCCTCTGTGGACACCTGAGCCTCACAGGCCTTCAGCCAAGACTTCTGGCAGTAATTAAAGGTTCTGTATAGGTTGCTTCAGGTATGTGAGCTTCAAGTTTCCCTTTAGGTGTGGATGGCTCTGTGGGAGCCTGAGAAACAGTACCAGATCCTATGTTTTCCTTTGGTGAAGCGGTCAGCATCCCGGCTTTGGCCTAGAGGTGACCATCGAGGTTCATTCCTTGGCTCCCAGGACAGCGGCTAGAATCAGGTGGGCAGGGATAGAGAGTGAAGGGTGGCAGAGGTGCAGGATGGGAAGGGAGCCGATAGAGAATGGGTGTGGGTGAGTGGAGATGCAGACCGAGCTGGAAGCTGCACCAGGTTTGGAGAACTATCTCCTACTGTGTGGACATACCCCGTGCCTATGCCCAAAATATAGGCCGTACATCCATTTGTATGTGGAAATGAATACTTCTGCTATCTGAGAATGCAAAACAGACTCTGATGAGGAATGTTGCCAGAGGAATGTGTCGGCCTGGATCAGCATCTAGCCATACCCTGTCCGGTGGCCTTTCCGTGGTTGCTCACAGTTCCACTGCACAGTTTGCCATGTAAGAGTCTCTCGCTAGACTTGGCCTCTCTGGATTGTTGTTGATAATAACCATGTGACATGCCCATGTGATAGGAGTTGGACATTCATGATAAAAAGCCATTTTGTCCAATGGTTATCACAGTTATTATAAAAAAAACCATACTAATGGGGCCAGAGAGATGGCTCAGCAATTAAGAGCACTGGCTTCACTTCCAGAGGACCCATGTTCAATGTGGGGGCCCACAGTTATCTGTAACTCCAGTTCTAGGAGAGCCTCTTTTGACCTCTGTGGAGACCAGGCACAAATGTACTGCACAGACATATCTATGCTAAACAGACATACAGACAAAATACCTATACACATAAAATATAATTTAAACTTTTTTAAAAAGAACTTAAGAAATGTGATGGCTCATGTCTATAATTCCGGCGCATAAGCAAGAGAACTGCTGTGAATTCAAGACAAGCCTGGGCTGTGCCGTGAGTTTCAGGCCAATTTGAACTACGTAGTGAGACATTGTCCCCCAAAAAACAGACCAACCACACACCAACAACTGTAAGTCACCACACAGAGCTATAGGAGCATTGAGACGGTTCTTATGACGCCTTTAAAGTTGGGAACGTTGAGTTCTGGGGTGTAGGTATCAGGGATGGGAGCCCAGCTGCTCAGCTGTGTGGCCCTACAGCCTGTCAGCATAGGATTTGGACATTGCTACATGTATTGTCTATACCTTTGGAGTTACACACCAGCTTGTTCGGTCACCTCTTACCTGGGTCCGAGCTGCTCCTCAGAACATGTCTTGGAGGTCTTCCTGAGAACCTGGGAGAAAAAAAAATGTTTTGTGTTTTGAGATGGGGTTTCGCTGCGTAGCCCAGGTTGGTTTGGCACTCTGTGTGTAGCCAAGGCAGGCCTTACGTGTTAATGGCAGTCGGCTGCCCAGCTTTCCTCTGCCACTACTTTTGATTCTAGACAAGTGCCATCTCTCCAGCTTAACGCCACCCCCTCCATCCCCAAGAAAAACCCAAACTGCAAGGCAGGTAGGTCTCTGAGTTCGAGGCCAACCCAAAAAGCCTGTGATGCCAGCGCTTGAAGGTAGAGAGACTGGAAGATCTGGAGTTTAATGTCATCCTGGCTGTAGTAGTGAGTTCGCTCATTAGAAAACCAAACAAACCAAAATGTCATTCTGGCTATAGTGAGGAAGAGAGAGAGAGAGAGAGAGAGAGAGAGGGAGGGAGAGAGAGAGGAGTAACTATCAACACTGTGTGTGTGCTCGTGTGTGCTTGTGTAGGTCACATGGATCTTTCTAACAAAAACCTGTGTGGCTGTATTTTACCTGTTTCTTTAAGGTTGGGCCTCTGATCAGCTGGGACCCTATAGACAGCAAAGGTTTCTGTCACTGCCTTCTTACCTGTCGTGGGCTGCGGCTGCTGGGGAGTGGTGCTCAGTCTGCATGGAGTCTCTCCTCCCTGGGCTTAGGGACCGTACTACTGCCACCTGAACACTTTGGAGAAAGAAAACTGCCGCGTCAACCGTCAGGAAAGCTGAGGCCTGCTTAGGGAGGTTGAGGGGCCAGGGTGCTTGTTTTGTTTGTCCTTGCAGATGAAGGAGAGGTAGAGGCGGAGCACCTTCCCGTTACACCTCAGCCAGAAACTTCCTCATGTTCTTAAGAATGAAAGTAATACATACTTATTCTAAAAACATGTCTTTAAAAGGCACCTTTTCCCCCTCAGCCCGAGAATAGCTGCTTTGGGCCCCTGCAGGTATTTCAGGGGCCGGGGTCTGGTAGCCGGTCTGGTCATTGGAGGTATGAGGTTGTTAGCACTCTCACCTCCTGGACCAGAGTTGAGTAGTTTTGGTATACCACAGGCCCAAAGCTGAAGGCCCAACTGACCCTGGACTAGGTTATAAAGCTGAAGCAAAGTAAACCACCCTTTTTTTTAAAAAAAAAATATAAATTGTATTTAAGGTGTTTGCTTTAGTAACAGAAAGCTGCCTGACACATCTTGGAAAACCAGATTTGGTAGATGTGACAAGTTATTGAAAATGTCTTTGTTTCTCTTACTAGCCCCACATCGGAACACTTTTCCACTTGTCTCTTGAACTGAACCAGAAAATCAGTACCCGATTTTCTTCCCTCGGCTGCTAAGTGTTGGCAGGTCCTCCTCTGAGACTCATAGGCTTCGAGGACTGAGTGGATCTCAGGGCCCCTGGGTCTGGAGATGGGAGAGTGTGAGAGTGAGGCTCAGAGCCCCTGGGTCTGGAGATTGGAGAGTGTGAGAGTGGGGCTCAGAGCCCCTGGGTCTGAAAGATGGGAGAGTGTGAGAGTGGGGCTCAGAGCCCCTGGGTCTGGAGATGGGAGAGTGTGAGAGTGAGGCTCAGAGCCCCTGGGTTTGGAGATTGGAGAGTGTGAGAGTGGGGCTCAGGGCCCCTGGGTCTGGAGATGGGAAAGGGTGAGACGTTTTACTAAGGATTTTTGAGCCGGCATAATCTGGGAGTGGGCAAGGGCTGTTTCTGGCTACATCCTTGTCCATAGCAAAGATAACATGTCATCCAAATGCACGAGTATATGCTCAGAGAGCCAGAGAGTGTGGGTGTGGATTGGTTGCCTGGTCTGTGCAAGAATCTAATGGTCCTGATTGGACGGGAGAGGACATCGTTCTGTAGGCAGTTTAGAGACTTGTAAACTGGTCCGTATCTGTCTCCTGGGTCTCACTTCCCTGGGCTTAGGTTTCCTGAACTATGAAATGGGGGGACCAGCTAATGGCCCCTACGTTATTCAATCCAGCTTTGACATCATCCATGGACATGCCCTTTCCTTTGACAAAATGTCCCCATTGGCAGGCTGAGGCTGGATGGAAACAGGATCTCCCTGGGGCCTGGCCTTTGTTCTAGTTCGTGAGTCTGGTGGCTTAGCAGTTCCCTAGCTTCCAAAGAAGGGCACCTGCTGGATTTGTTAATCCCCTCTCAGCGTCCCTTCCTGTCTCCATTATGGCTCCCATTTACTGACTACCCACTGAGCACCTGTTTTCCCAGGCAGCCTCTCCTGCTGTTCATAGAGGAGGAAATAGCTCCTGCCACCTTGCATGGCTAGAAACTGTCCAGGAAGTATGGTTCTTGCCACACGAGTCTATGCGACCACTGGCTGCTGTGTCTCATTTAAAGAAAAAATATTCTGCACCTGGTGGTGGTGGCACACTCCTTTAATCCTAGCACTTGGGAGACGGAAGCAGGCAGATCTTTGTGAGTTAGAGGCCAACCTGGTCTACAGAGTGAATTCCAGGACAGCCACGGCTATACAGTGAAACCCTGTCTCAAAAAACAATGCAAAACAAAAAAATAAAGTAGGGAAAAAAATTCTAGTTTTTACTTGAGAGTGGCTTGCTAGAAGGGCCCTCCCTAACTACCCATCTCCTAGACGACTTCATGAAATGAGGAAGATTGCCCCAACCCAGGTACTTGAAGAGAGAAATAGGTGATGGAATTCAATCAAGACCATAAGCCACTTGAGGGTCTGGGGTCTGGCTCTCTTAACTCCAGCTCTGACTGAGGCCTCCCAAAATCCAGTAGAACCATTTAGCAAGTGCCAGATACACCAGCCCAATACATGGTCAGGTGCTGGTTAGAGGTAGGCCTGGAATCTGTGATATGTCGCTGGGTGTTGCCTGGTTGGGGAAGCCCTTCCCTAGTGTAGAGGAAGACCGGGACTTTCCTTTCCGGGGGTTATGGGAGTTCTGGGAAATAGCTACGTGACCACAAAAGGTGACCTTTTGAAAGATAAGGACATTGTTCTGTTGGCCCTTTGGAAAAGTGTCAGAAGTCCTAACCTCTCTGCAGATAAGCATGTTTGTGGCCCAGGGTTCCCCATTCACTTTCGGAGTATGATTTTCGATGAGGTGCCAGAACTTTCCGTGGCTTTTCCAAAGTCTCTTTCGTGCCAGGGCCACTGATTTTAAACCTTAGGGCAACCCTTCGCTTCTTTCCACTGTTGAAAAGCAGGTTTGAGAAAATTGGGTCACCCGGTTTCCTTGATAATTGCAGGAGCCGGTCGGGGAACTTCTTAGTTCAGCTAATCAGCGTTTGAGTCCAGTCCTCAAGTTAGTAAAAAGGTGGCAGAGGGTAGGTCCTTAATCTCTCAGTCACCCTGCCATGCCCGCCGGCAAGGCTTCTAGAATAGCCTGGCCTCTGCACTCGGTCCACACTTCCCTGTCAGCCTCTCTGTGCTTCCTGTGCACTCTTGGGATGCGGAGCTCGTTGTCTGACGTCAGCCATGGCAAGGCTCCCTGCGCATCGCTGCCTGTGCTGAGTCAGGGTCCCCCAGGACCTCAGCATCGCTCTGATTCGGATCTAGCCAGGTTGTTTTTCTGTGCTCGTTAGTTCGCGTGGTGATTTTTCCCTCTAAGGATTTTACTGCTATCGGACTGAAGAGCAGACTGGGAGGCCTTGCGGACCTGCCCTTAGGGGTTCTAAAGGGAGTGGAAGAAGCATCCACCCACCCCCACCCACCCCCGCCCCCGGGGTTTTGGAGATCGTGTCATTGGCTTCCTGTATTCTCATTTGTTTCCTTAAGCCAAGCAGGCGATTCTGGAGGGGGAGGAAACCCTGTGTGTTGATGCTTATGGTTTCCTTTTACAAACCAGTGGCTTATTAGGCACTGTGGCACAGGCCTTTAGTCCCAGCACTCTGACGGCAGAAGCCTGAATTCCAGGAGAGCTTGGTTTACCCATCCAGTTCCAGACTAACCAGGGCTACTTAGTGAGACCTTATCTCAAGAGAAAAAAAGATCAGTGGGTTGAAGAGGCAACCCGTATTGATTATTAAAAACGAGGGCGGGGGCAGCTGGAGATGTAACTCCATAAAGTACTTGCCTGGTGCATAAGCCCTGGGCTGTACCGCCAATGCAACATGAACTGGGTGTAGTGCTTCATACCTGTGATCCAAGCACTTGAGAGGCAGAGGCAGAAGGATCAGAAGTTCAAAGCCATCCTTAGCTACATAGTAAGTTAGAAGTCAGTCAGGGATACATGAGACCCTGTCTGAAAATAATAAAAATAGAGAAATGAAGAAAAATACAAAGCCAAAAAATCACCCACAGTCCACCCAGAAAACCAACTTAAAGATAATGATCTTTAATATCTTGTAATAGTTTTACCAGTTGCGCGCACGTGTGTGTGTGTGTGTGTGTGTGTGTGTGTGTGTTTGTGTGTGTGTGTCTAATTCTGATGTTTATAAGAACATTTTACATTCTGTTCAATTTAATTGTTACTTTAGTTGTTCTGTTCACTTAATTGTTACTAAGTATTCTTTGAAGTAAGACTTTGGTGCTCCTGTGATAGTCATCAGATTGATGGATATCGGAAGTGGAGATGAATACCAAATCCCGTGTAAACTGTGTTTTGGTTTGGTTTGGTTTCTGAACATAACGTATTTGTGATAGTTTAATTTATAAATTTGGCATAGCAAAAGATTAATAACAACAAACCAGCAATTACAACAATATACTGTAGTGAAAGCTGTTTCAAACTTACGGATTGATTACTCTGGAATTTTCCATTTCATGTTCTTGACCACTGATAACTATAATCACAGGAAGTAGAATTGCAGATAAACGGGGGCGGGGGAGAATGAGTTCCTGTACCAGAGAAGAGAGTCAGAAATTTCAGTCATTTTTACTTTTTATGATAACAAATAACTACAGCACATATTCTCGTAGGAATGTTTCTTCTTAGATAAAATTCCAAGTTGTAGTATTTCCGGATCTAAAAGGTCTGAATCTTTGCATAGCTTTGGGGTTTTCCCGTTTTTTTGTTACTATACATATATTTTATCTTATCTCCATAGCCCTCTGCATCGGATACCCAGATCTCCCAGCCCTCTTTCTCCACTGGTGGTGTTTGGAGACATTGTAAGCTTGAGAAGCACCCATCCCTCGCTTCCTAGCTGCAGTCTGACCAGGTCCCATGTCCAGGACTGAGGGCTGTACAGTTTATACCTTCATCCCTACAGTCACGGGAGTAGGAGGTACTGGGTGAGAGGCTCCCTTGTCTTCCTGAGTCAGACCCAACCCAGGGGGCCATGGGTGTGTGTGTGTGTGTGTGTGTGTGTGTGTAAGGCACCATCTCAAAATGTGTTACCCAGACACTAGGCTAGAGTGGATCTTAGAGATCCACGTTTTCAGTTTACAGCTGTGATAGTTAACTGTGAACTTGACAGAATCTCCAGTTGCCTAGGCGATGAGCCTTTGAGCATGCCTCTGGGAATTATCTTGATCTTGTTAACTGGGGTGTGAAGACAAGCTCATGGTGGGTGGCGCAGTCCCCAGGACTGTGTGTGTGTGTGGAGAGAGAAGGCTTGAGCAGCTGCATCCATTCCTCATCCCCTGCTCCCCGACTGCTGATGAGATGTGACTGACAGCTGCTTCAAGCTCCTCCCACTGTGATGCGCCTGTACAATGAGCTGAGAGCCAGCATAAACTCTTGAATTGTGTTGTCAGAGGACTTATCACGACGGATGAGATAAATAGCCTACCCTAGCATAGCGTTGAAGAGACCAGCGACAGAATACACAGGCTCAAGGATAAACTTGATGTGGGGGCCATGGATGAAACCCAAGGCCTCAGGCATGCCAGGCTCTGCCACCGAGGCACATTCTGTGAAAAAGAGAATTCACTGTTGCTGGAAAGGATATTGAAGAGACCTCGGATCCAGTGTGTGTGTTTAAAATATGACAGCCAGTTCTCAAAGAGGAAGGTAACCTTACAGTCTTGTAGACCCCTGCCTGACTAAGACTCTCCCCACGAGTCATGGCAAGTTGACCTCTGGAGCCGTGTCCCCTTAAGCTGAGTTCTCTTGTATAGAGTCTTGGTCCCAAAGCCTGGGCTCCAGGGCACAGAACTCCTGAGCACTGGGCTTCGCTGAGCTTCTACAATGCCAAGTATTAAGGCAGTAGACCCAGCATCTAGGGCATGCTCTGCTGTGTGTGTGGCCTCGATGAAAGGACATTTCTCTTCTGTCCACCTAGGGGATTCCTGGACTGAATTGGGCTCCTGTCCCTTGGTCAGATACACAGACCCTTCCCTGGGATTGTCTACCCTAGTGGGTCCCCTGATCCTACCCTCATATTGAGGCAAGATGGTGTTGCATACCCATCCTGTTCACCATACTTGAGCAGTTACGTCTTTCCAGAATGTCCTGTCTCTATCTGTCTCAGTTCGGACACCTTTCTGGCCCACTCCCTGCCCTTCTCAGTCCTTAAGACCCAAGACGCTGAGCTCTCAGAGCTGTGCATTGTTTCCTCTGTCTGTGGATTGTGCATGGTCCTCACCACTTCGCTCTGGTGCCTGTGGTATTCTGTAGCTCTCTTCCCACTCCTCGTGTCTGGTAGACCCCGAGAGGCAGCTTCCGGGGGGCTCTGGGCTCTGTGAGGACGGAGGGTGCCTTTATAATAGGTCCAGTCAGAGGGGTAAACAAAGGCAGGCACTGTACCGGCTCTGTAATGGCAGATTGAGGGAAGCCCTTATGGAAGTTATCCAGGCTATAGCCAGGAAGGCTGTCTTCCGAGTAGCAGCCACAGGCCCTGCCTTGGTGAAGGGACCCTGTCTAACCACTTGAAGATCCCATGAATTTTAAGAGTGACTAATCTGGAGACAAGCTTTCAACGAAGAGCAGGCCTGCTCCTGCCTCAGTTAAGCACAAAGCTCAACTCTGTGGTGACGTGGCTGGTAGTGGCAGTGTGTGTCCAAGATGTAGGCACAGTCAGACCCTCCCAAAGGAGACCTGGAGCTTGACTGGGTGCCACAGGGTGCTGCTGCTGTGTCAGAGTATATGGAGAACCGTGCAAGGTCCTGTGTTGGGGTGGGGGGTAGGTGTTCACCCACCACCCAGATCCCCCTCCTGTCCCTCAGTGTGGGTACTTCCAGGGATCACCTCCCCCTACTGGCTGGGTGGCTCCTGGACTTAGCTGCCATACTTGAACCGAGGACTCTACATGTACCCTACACTCAGGTACCCCTAAATAGTATCCCATTTTCAACCTACAGACATGCTGTGGATCACTGGATCGATCACATTCAGCCTTCTTTGGTAGCATCTTCTTCCTCTTCTTGGTCTAGCCTGGCCTAGCCTGGCCTAGCCTGGCCTAGCCTGGTCTAGCCTGGCCTAGCCTGGCCAGTATCTTAGGTTTTTTTCCCCTTTATTCTGTCCTCTGAGTCAGCTCCTCCCACCAAGCATGTGTTCCCTTCAGGCTAACCCCCGCTGGGCCACTCCCCCCACCCCCTCAGGACATCTCCCCTGATCAGGACACTTCCTCTTGACCTCCCACCTTCCCCTCATTGTCACCAGCTAGATGGACACTTGTCGACACCCAGCTTTCCCTGAGCTGACCCGGGCTGCCTTGGTGTGGCCGTTTGTCTAACCTGTGCACTGTTGACTGCACCTCCAGCATGAGTCCTCTCTAGGAAGCATGGAATTTCAGCTTCTGAGGACAAGTTCCTTCATCCCCTGGTTGCACGTCATTTGTCAAGTTGGATGATGGTTTTGTTCTGATGAGACAAGAGGGTGGTTTACCTATTCAAGGCTTTAAGTTCCAGAGCCAAGTGCAGGAGATTTCCCACAGATGTGTATTGATTGAACAAACATGTTGACAGTTCAGAGTGACCCTGACTGTTCTAACTGTGACAGGCGTTTCGTTCAAGCCGGTCCCAAGCAAGGCTACTGTGGCCTTGTGCTGGCTTCTGGAGCTCCTGTTTTGAGCAGCTGTTTGACGTGTATGTAGGAAGCTTGCTATGCCTGGTGTTCAAGCCACCCCACCCCCGTGCCCCCACTGCCTTTGCCCATCAGGAATGGGATCCCTGTGCCCGATGTTCAAGCCACCAAGCCTTTGCCCATCAGGAATGGGATCCCTGTGCCCGACGTTCAAGCCACCAAGCCATCCCGCTGCCTTTGCCCGTCAGGAATGGGATCCCTGTGCTTCTTTTCCAGATCATGCTCACATTCATGGCCTCTGACAGCGAGGAAGAGGTGTGTGATGAGCGGACATCCTTGATGTCAGCTGAGAGCCCCACATCTCGCTCTTGCCAGGAGGGCAGGCCAGGCCCGGAGGATGGAGAGAACACTGCCCAGTGGGTAGGTCAACCCCCCCCCCCCAGCAATTGTGGGCCTTCAAACAGGGCCATGGGGTTCCTATGTCTTTCTTTATTTTTAATTATGGGTATTAATGCATATCTGTGTGGGGGTATGGAGCATATGAGCGGAGATCAGAAAGGAATGTCCTCTGCCCTGGAGCTAGAGTAATGGGCACTCGTGAGCTTACTGACGTGGGCGTTAGCAACCGAACTCAAGTCTTTTACAAGAGCAGTGGATACTCTTTTAACTGCTGAGCCATCTGTCCAGCCCCCTCCTATGGCTTATGGGTTGCTGCAGTTGGATCTGAGATGTCTCCCCAAGACCTTTGTGCTGAAAGTTTGGTCCCTAGTGTGCTGTGACCGAGAAGTCGTAGAAACTCTAAGGAATGGAGCCTTGTAGGGAGCAGCAAGTCATGGAGGAGGCCCCCCCCCCGTCTTTCTGCACCCCGACTATGAGGCGAGCAGCTTGCACCTCTCCACATTCTCTGGCACCGAATGGTTACCACGAGCTCAAAGCAAGAGGGCTAATCCATCCCAGACTGAGCCCTCTAGGCCATTTAGGCTATACGTTGAATTATCTTGTTATATATACATACATATATATGTGCACACATACATATATACATGTGTGTGTGTGTGTGTGTGTGTGTGTGTGTATGGGGGTGGGGAAGAGAAGCTGACTCCCATGGATGAAACCAGCCATCGTTCCATTCAGGAAGAACAAATAGAAATGTAAACTGGCCGGAGCAGTATCATCTAGCCATGACGTGTAAGGGCTTTGAGGCAGACTACATGATCACAGTGTGCAGAGGGCCAGTGAGGCAGACTACATGGTCACAGTGTGCAGAGGGCCAGTGAGGCAGACTACATGATCACAGTGTGCAGAGGGCCAGTGAGGCAGACTACATGGTCACAGTGTGCAGAGGGCCAGTGTGCAGAGGGCCAGTGAGGCAGACTACATGGTCACAGTGTGCAGAGAGCCAGTGAGGCAGACTACATGGTCACAGTGTGCAGAGGGCCAGTGAGGCAGACTACATGATCACAGTGTGCAGAGGGCCAGTGAGGCAGACTACATGGTCACAGTGTGCAGAGGGCCAGTGAGGCAGACTACATGATCACAGTGTGCAGAGGGCCAGTGAGGCAGACTACATGATCACAGTGTGCAGAGGGCCAGTTGGCAGACTACATGGTCACAGTGTGCAGAGGGCCAGTGAGGCAGACTACATGATCACAGTGTGCAGAGGGCCAGTTGGCACCTCTCCCTTCGCCTCCCGTGCCTCACCTGCCTTTCCAATGCAGGCTGCAGGCTGCTGTTTCCAGGCACTGTGAGTCTGGGTGCCTGGGACAGACCAATGTCGCAGAAGCATTGAGATAACAGGAGGAAGGGCTATCGGCAGGGAAGGGTTCAGGTAGGTAGCCAGACAGACAGGGTAACCATGCGCTGAGATGGCCTGAGTCCGGCCTGACTTTAGTTCTGGGAGACACAGGGGCACTGTGTCCTGTACTGCTGCAGCCTCAGGCTAGGAGACGGGTAGGGTCAGTTAGTCGGCTTGGCCATCTCCCTCCTAGTCAGGCAAACCTCGTGTGAGCTTACCTAAGCCTGATTCTATTTAACATAAAAGCTTTCTGTGCCCAGAGGGCATTTCTCCTCAGCCTTGTCCCAGGAGCCCTTTCTCTTCTTCAGCATAGCTTTGGAGACTCAGTGGGTTCACAGTTAAGGTCATGAACAGACTGTTCTCAGGTGTTTCATTTCTTTATATATATATTTTTTAAAGATTTATTTATTTATTATATGTAAGTACACTGTAGCTGTCTTCAGACACCCCAGAAGAGGGCGTCAGATCTCATTACAGATGGTTGTGAGCCACCATGTGGTTACTAGGATTTGAACTCAGGACCTTCAGAAGAGTAGTCAGTGCTCTTAACTGCTGAGCCGTCTTTCCAGCCCAGTGTTTCTTTTCTAATCAATTAGATTTCTTTTTTTCTCCTTGGTGTCATGTGAGCAGCTAGGTCGGAGCTCCCCCTGTGGAAAGCTGGCCGGGTCTTCTAGTTAATCAAGCAAAATGTTTGCTCTCTGTTTCCCCATCTCTCCTCCTAGACCAATAAGGCCATGTTAGTTAGCGGCCTTAGCTCCCGTCCTTGGGAAGGGCAAGGGTCTTTGGTGTGCCCTTCTGTGGCTCTGCAGGCTAGCTGAATTTCCTCCACTGCTGTCCTTCTAAGTTTTTTATATATCCCAAGGCCTAAATCAGAGCTCACACTTCTCAAGTCTAGAAAGCTGCACTTAGCCCTCTCAGGCCTACTTCTGAAAGCCCCTGCAGGATGTCAGGAGCTCACCGCGGGGGCCTCTGTGGCCCTCACCGTGTGGTTTCCCCACAGAGGAGCCAGGACAGCGAGGAAGACTGTGAGGAGGACCCAGACCGCTACGCCTGCAGTGGGGTTCCTGGGCGACCGTCGGGCCTGGAGGAAGAACTGACCCTCAAGTATGGGGCGAAGCATGTGATCATGCTGTTTGTGCCAGTCACGCTGTGTATGATTGTGGTGGTGGCCACCATCAAGTCTGTGCGTTTCTACACAGAGAAGAATGGGCAGCTGTAAGTCGGGGCCTGCTTGGCACTGGGAAGTTGGGGTGGTAGTTGATTTGAGGTGGTAGCTGACACTCCCTCAGCTACTGTGTAGTAGCTCTCCAGAGCACTGGCAGGGGCTGTGGCCTATACCCAGGACTCACTGCCTCCAGTCCTGTGACTTGTCTAGACGCATAGCTGCCCTGTTTCCACTTCCATGTTTCTTTCGTGGGTTTAATTACGGGGCTACCTGGAGAATTAACAGGCTAATACTCATGAACTGTCATACAGTATCCACCAAAGGCTAAGTGGGATCTGACCAGAGGTTGCCTCTGGTACTGTAGCTCTGAGCTCCAAGTAGCAAGTACCCAGCCCTGGCCCACTGCGTCTCAAACACTTGAGTGACTTCAGGCGAGTCTCATTCTGTCTGGGTCTCTGCTCCCTTAGGTATGAGATGACAGGGTTGGACCCAATGATGTCTTAGCACGTTTCTAGCAGATGATGAGGACTTATGAGGCCCTTTTATATACTAAATAAATACAATACAGAGAACTGTGAGCTTCCCTAACCCCAGCGCTCTTCCTTCCCTCCCCCTCTCATGGGCTCCTCCCTTGTCACGGAAGGCAGAAACCGGTGCCATCTTTAGGGCAAGGCGCATCGCAGCTCTCTACACTCCCTGCCAAGCACATTTGAATCCCTTTGTATTTTTTTTTAGAAAAGTGGAGGTAGGAAAATTTCCACACTAAGAAACTTGTAGCCGGTGGGGGATTCATAGAAACAAGAGATGGGAGGCTTAGAGAGTCCAGGGCAGGTATGGCTCCTGGCATTTGAGCTGGAAGAGCAAGGCGCGCCTGTGAACTTCTTCCAGAGTTGGGGCAGTACCTGTAGGTGCAGCTGGGGGAGAAGAGAGTGCAGAGCCTTGGGCTGCAAAGCTTCATGGACTGAGCTGTTGGCTTCTCTAGAGCAGTGGGACCAATGAATGTGTATTACGAAAAAGGATGTATTAGGTCGGCGTAGACAGTAAAGGCGAGGTAGACCGACAGTGGCCAGCTGCATGCTGAAGAGGCTCAGAACCCCATAGCGGCGGTTCATGGGGCTGGATACATCATCAGTCTCAACCTGTTCCTGAATGCCAGCAAGGTTCCCAGAGAGCTGCTGGACTTAATACACAGTGGCTAGGGTTCTGCTGTTAGTGAAGGGTGGTGGCAGTAGCCGTGGTGGAAGTGGCAGCAGCAGCAGCAGCAGCAGCAGCAGCAGCAGCAGCAGCAGCAGCAGCAGCAGCAGTAGAGTAGATACACTCGCTAGCAAGAAGTGAGGAAGGCAGGCAGGCAAAGAACATTGCCTCCCTCCGACCTCTTTCTACAAAGGCTGACAGTGGAAGGAGCTCTCCACCCCTAGTGGGTTAATCCTTCCTAGAAATGCCCTCACAGACCCACCCTGAGGCAAGCTTAGTTGATTCCAGATCCACTCACATTAACAATCCAAAATTAATCATCACGTGGAGAAGCAGGCAGCCAGTCTCGTAAGTCGGAGCCAGAGCTGAGTGCCTGGAGGCAGGAGAGTCAAGTGGAGGAGCAAGGTCTTAATGAGGTACAGTCTGTTGTTTCTGCCATGACAGTTCAGCTGTCAGAGCACCTCAAATCACTGATCAAAAGAGGCAGAAGCCACTCACACCGATAGTGGTGGCCCCGTTAGGGCCCAGCCGGTGCAAGGGTTCTAACAGAGCAGCATGGGGTTTCTAGGGGCTCCGTGGTCAGCCTGGGGGTGTCCTGGAGCAGCAGGTACTGAGTCTCTCCCACTGACCTCTTCAGCATCTACACACCTTTCACTGAGGACACGCCCTCGGTGGGCCAGCGGCTCCTCAACTCTGTGCTGAACACCCTCATCATGATCAGTGTCATCGTGGTGATGACCATCTTTCTTGTGGTACTCTACAAGTATCGATGCTACAAGGTGAGCCCTGTGACCCTTGACCCCTCCACCTCTGCCCTGCCTGCCTCTCCCCAACCCCTGTCGTGATGTGGCTGGAGCCACTAACACATGGCAACTTTCTAAGAAACCTATCTAGGTGCCTTCTCTCTACAGAATAGATTGCCTCTCCATGCTCTCTGGCACTGTGGGACCATGACCTAGTGCTGACTTTTAAACCGTATGCCCCCCACTGTCTTCTGCGCTCCTCAGCATAGTGTTTCTGACACACTCTCCTGCTCTGAAGTTAATTTTGTTTCTTCTGAAGTTCTGTTTTAGTTTCCATTGCCCTGAGACTTTCTCTCTAGGCTCATTTTTAATCCTTCCCTCTCCTGTTAGATAGGAATGCTCCTGGGCTGGGTTAAGGTCTTCTGGCCCTGGGAAGCCTGTGAGTTGGAGTCTCCTTTAGATCTTGAGCCTCTCCATGTGACCCCAGTTAGTAGGCAACATCATCCCCAAAGGTGTTGGGCTCCCCCCACCTCAAGCTCCCCAAGTGGGGATCGAAGTTCTGACTTTGTCTGTGCTAGTCAGGTGCTGTACCACTGAGCCGTACCCTCCCCCCTGTGTTGGAAGTGGGGGCATGTGCCTGCCATGGTCAGGAGTCGGCTCTCTTCTTTTATCATGTGGCTTCCAGCGGTTAAACTCAGGTCAGGCTTGGCAATAAGCACCTCTACCCTCTGGGCCATCTCTCCAGCCCACTTTCGATACTTTTCTCTAATTAGAGGTCTTGCTAAGTTGACCGGGCAATCCTCCTGCCTCAGCTTCACCAGTTAAACAGACCTGTATTAGTAGACCTAACTATGCCAATCAGCTTTTAGACACTGGTTTCAGGTGGCAGGCTTTGAAACATTGAAGACCACAGGGAGGGGAGCTAAGGCATTAACTATCCAAAACTGCTGCCACGGGCAAAGTGTGGTCCTTGTGTGTGCTGTGTTCGTGGAGCAGGAAAAGTAGAGGAGGCCGAGGTTCAGGGAGGGAGCTAGCCATTGGCTCAGGGAGGGAGCTAGCCATTGGCTCAGGGAGGGAGCTAGCCATTGGTTTAGGGAGGGAGCTAGCCATTGGCTCAAGGAGGGAGCTAGCCATTAGTTCAGGGAGGGAGCTAGCCATTGGCTCAGGGAGGGAGCTAGCCATTGGCTCAGGGAGGGAGCTAGCCATTGGCTCAGGGAGGGAGCTAGCCATTGGCTCAGCTGGCTCAAGTGTGTGTGTGTGTGGGGGGGGGACCATGAAAAGGAGTCACAGGAAATGTTCCTGAACTGAAGCTTTAACTCATCAGTAGCACCTGTCCATGTAAAGGAGGTAGGGCTCCATGTATACTTCAGAGGGAGGAAAGGAAAGGATCCTGGGAACCTGAGGGAAGATTACTCATTTGTACATATAGAGAACATGGCAACAAACTAGGAACAACATGGGAAGTGCCCGTGGCTGTGGCCAGTATGTGTCATGTGGCCCGTCCCACAGTGGCTTGACCATCCATTCAGTCAGGGTCATTGGGAAGTTCCAAGATGGCATTGCCCGGACAAACAAGTCCTAGTCGGGATAAAGAGGGTGAGTATGTTCTAGAGGCCATTGCTCCCCTTCCTTTTAAGGCTGGCGTGCAGCCCAGCTGTGGCCCTTCCTTGAGGTAGACTCTGCTGGAGACCCAGTGGGCTGAGCTGGTGACGGAGGACAGTCCTTAGAAGTGAAAGGTGCCGGGAGGAAGTGGCACCATCTTGCCCTTGATGGTTGAGTCTTGTCCTTGACCCCTCCATGCTCAGCCAGGAAAGGAGAGACAGCTCTCCTGAGGACCAGTTCCTTAGTGGGAAGGGACTTCCCTTCTGTCAAGCCCTCAGGAGGCTTGGCGTGGCCACTCAGTCTAAACAGTAGTCAGTGAGCTCCCTGACTCTTTGTCCAGCATGACCTTCGTCCTACCTGCTAGCTATTGTCTGTTTCTGAGACGTCTTTCTATGGCAACTGCTCTGGCTCCCTCCTGTCAGAGGTAGGGCGGAGTCTGCATGTCCAGACTTCAAGCTTGTTCACATAATGAGAGTGCAGAGGTGACCTACCACAGGCTGGGAGGGGGAAGGTGTGGGTCAGCAGACCCTCAGGACTCTCGCCTCTTCCAGACAATTGTAGGTGACTAGGGAAAACTCGCTGAGGAGTCTGCCTTTCCTGTGTAACTGAGAAGGATGATATGATGCTAGACTTAGCAGTAGAACCTAATGCTGGCAGCCCCAACAAGCCAGGGTTGGCCACTTGTCATCCATAAGCCAATTAAAAAACCCAAGTGAATGGTAAAATACCAAAGATGGGAGATTTATTCAATGTGGCCACATTGGGAAGTGGGACAAAGAGATCCAGCGACTCCCCCAAATCTATTGATACCCCCCAGCCCCAGCCCCTAACATGAGGGTAGGGTTTACATAGAAGGTAAGAGATAGTTGTAACTAAGCGGTCCTGGTCAAGGCATGGCACTGCCCATCCCTGCCTGGGCTTCCCTTTCATTCTGACACACTGACAGAGGTTCACGAAATGCCTTCTCTGGAGACAAGCCCCTCTGGTCTGGTACCAGGCTTCTGTGTTTTCCTTTTGGAAGCATGAAATTCCCTGGGGAATTCTAACTCCTTGGAATCCATCATTTGGGTTTTTCGAAACAGTTTCTCAGTGCGGCCCTGCTTGTCCTGGAACTTACTCTGTCGACCAGGCTGGCCTTGAACTCAGAAATCCGCCTGCCTCTGCCTCCTAAGTGCTGGGATTAAAGGCATGCACCAGCGCCGCCCCCTGGGGTCCATCATTCCAATCCTTTGGTGGCCAAAGGGAAGGACGGATGGGAGTATCTATCTGTCTGGGGGTCTTCATCCTGCCGGGGTGACAGTGGTCCTCTTGTTTCCATTGTCCAGTTCATCCATGGCTGGCTGATCATGTCCTCCCTGATGCTCCTCTTCTTGTTCACCTACATCTACCTCGGGTGAGTGCTGGTTGGTGAGTCCTGTGATGCAGCTGCAGCTGCGTGCATGCGTGCATGCGTGCATGCGTGAGAGGGACCTGGGCAGGGAAAGTTTCCTCAGAGTCTGCTGCCGGGCTCTGGCCTCCAGGCTTTGCTCTGTACTCCACCCCAGGTTTCTTTCTGGCTCCTGATTTAAAATAAACAAAGGAAGCTGGGCTGGCGAAGCTTTCTCAGAACACGCTGAGCAGGTGGAAACCCCTCAGAGTTGCATTCTACTTGGGGGGGGGGGTGTATGCATGAGCCTGGGGTACGTCCTACTTCATCTGCCCTCTTGCCCTTGGGTTTTGGACATCAGCCCGAAGGCTCACAGAGAAACTTTTTTTTTTTTTTCGAGACAGGGTTCTTCTGTGTAGCCCTGGCTGTCCTGGAACTCTGTAAACCAGGCTGGCCTTGAACTCAGAAATCCGCCTGCCTCTGCCTCCCAAGTGCTGGGATTATAGGCATGCGCCACCGCCGCCCAGCCACGAGAACCATTTTTTTAAAGGACCTCATCTTTGCACGGGGCTTTCCAAGTGGGTCCAACACATGGTCACGTGATCCACCAGCTATTGATACCACTCCCCAACACATTCCAGAAAATACCTGAGTGGTTAGTTGTGGGGACCATGGAAATAGAAGCTGGGAATGTTGTGAATTTAA